>NW_006921604.1:12852672-12862186 GCF_000298275.1 Orycteropus afer afer
TAACATATGGTCTATCATGGAAAATGTTCCATATGCACTGGAGAAGAATGTATATTGTGCTGCTGTTGGGTGAAGTGCTCTGTAGATGTCTATAAAGCCAAGTTAGTGGATTGTATTGTTTAGCTCTTATGCATCTTTGTTGAGATGCACTCCTTTTTATTTTGAACCATGCAGTATCCCCTTGTTCTGTTTGAACGACAGCCTCCTAATCTATATACAGGTTCCTCATGAGTACAATTAATTGTTCTGGAATTCCCATTCTTCTCAATGTTATTCCCAATTTGATATGATCCACACAAATGAATGCTTTTGCATTGTCAATAAAACACAAGTAAACATCTTTCTGGTATTCTTTGCCTTTAGCTAAGATCCACCTGACATCAGCAATGATATCCCTGGTTCCATGTCCTTTTCTGAATGCAGCTTGCATTTCTGGAAGCTCTTTGTCAATATACTGTTGCAACTGTTTTTGAATTACCTTCAGTAAGATTTTACTTGCATGTGATATTAATGATATTGTTTGATAACTTCCACATTCTGTGGGATCACCTTTCTTTGGAATGGATATAAATATGGATCTCTTCCAGTCAGTTGGCCAGGTAGCTGTCTTCCAAATCTTTTGGCATAACCGAGTGGTTCCTCCAGCAGGGCATCCATTTGTTGAAATATCTCAATGGGTATTCCATCAATTCTTGGAGCCTTGTTCTTTGCCAATTCCTTCAGTTCAGCTTTGATTCCTTCCTTTCTTCAGTACCATTGCTTCTTGATCATATATCACCTCATAAAATGGATGAACATTGACCAATTCTTTTTGGTATAGTGACTGCATATTCCTTCCATCTTCTTTTGATGTTTCTTGTATCATTCAATATTTTGACCATAGAATCTTCCAATAATGTAATTCAAGGCTTAAATTTTTTTCTCAGTTCTTTCAGCTTGAGAAATGCCAATCGTGTTCTTCCATTTTGGTTCTCTAACTCCAGGTGTTTGCATACTTCATTGTAGTAATTGGGTTTTTCTTCTCGAGCTGCTCTTTGAAATCATGTTTAGCTCTTTTATTTTGTCATTTCTTCTATTTGCTTTAGCTACTCTTCACTCAAGGGTAAGTTTCAGAGTCTCTTTTGACATCCATTTTGATCTTTTCTTTCTTGCTTTTTTAATGACCTCTTGCTTTCTTTATGGATGATGTTCTTGATGTCATCCCACAGTTCCTCTGGTTTTCAATCATTGGTGTTCAGGGCATTGAATTTATTCTTTAGATGGTCTCTAAATTCGGGAGGGATATTATCAAGGTCATATTTTGGCTCTTGTGGACTCGTTTTAATTATCTTCAACTTCAAGTTGAACTTGCATATGAGCAGTTGATCTCCTGTTCCACAATCAGCTCCTCACCTTGTTTTGGCAAAAGATATTGAACTTCTCCATCACCTCTTGCCACAGATGTAGTCAATCTGATTCCTGTGTATTCCATCTGGTGAAGTCCATGTGTATAGTCCCCATTTCTGTTGATGAAAAAAAGGTATTTGCAATGAATAAGTCATTGGTCTTGCAAAATTCTATCATGCGATCTCCAGCGTTATTTCTATCACCAAGGCCATATTTTCCAACTACGGGTAACTCTTCTTTGTTTCCAACTTTCGCGTTCCAGTCATCAGTGATAATCCACACATCTTGATTGCATGTTTGATCAATTTTAGACTGCAGTATCCTCATCTTTGGCTTTGGTGGTTGGTACGTAAATTTGGATAATAGTAATATTAACTGGTCTTCCTTGTAGGAGTATGGATATTATCCTATTACTGATGGGATTGTAGTTCAGGACAGATCTCAAAACAGTCTTTGTGATGATGAATGTTACACAATTCCCCTTCAATTTGTCATTTCCAGCATAGTAGATCATATGGTTGGCTGATTCAAAATAGCCAAAACCAGTCCATTTCAGATCATTAATACCTAGGATATTGATCTTTATGTGTTCCATTTCATGTTTGACAACTTCCAATTTTCCTAGATTCATGTTTTGTACATTTATTAAAGCTGGGGCCCGAGTTAGGCAGGCTGGGAGCTTGGAGGCTGCTTTCGCTTGGGTGTGGGTCTATATTAAGGCCGGCACCTGAAGTAGGCAGGATAGTAGTCCCTTATCAGACATATAATTTACAAATATTTTGTCCCATTTGCTGAATTTTCTTTTCACTTTCTTGATAATGTCCTTTGTAGCACAAATATATGATTTTGATGAAGGCCCACTTATCTATTCTTTCTTTGATTGCCTGTGCTTCTAATGATGCTTCAGTGCCACTTAGAACTTTGTTCCCCAGGCAGCCAACTGTTTGACACTCATCTTGATCTGGTTCTCGATGGCAGTGAGTTTGGTTTTGATGATGATGATGATGATGATGATGATGCAACATGTATTGCTGGAATTACAGTCTTCATCTTTCTCCTCAAACATAGTAATGATGGTGGCCAATCCCTGAGCTCTATCTCAGTACTCTCCAGTCAAAGAGATGCTCATGGAGCAAAGCAATGGCACCTTTTCCTGTTTGAAGTTTCAGAGAACTGTAAACGTATCTCAGTTCTGTAATGCAGATTTCCCCAAGTGAAATCTTTGTAATGTTCTCCTGTAGAAGAAGGGTTTTATGATCAAATAAAGAGGAACAGTGACCTGCTACATTCCTCTAGATGTTTCTCAATGTGTATTAGAATAATAAAATCTCTGAGAAGTTCTGGAATAAATTAATATGTTTAACCCAATGTTTATCGAATTATTTAAGCAAAGAACTTAGCCCTTTTTTTGTATTAGTAAACACTGTGGTAGGATAGGGTATCTCAGTGAAATCTTAGTGACCTAACACAATTAAAGTTTATTTATAAGGTCAGTGGGAGACCAAATAAAAAAAAAACCACACTCACTGTTGTCGAGTCTATTTGACTCATAGCGACCCCTCCTTGGGTTTCTGAGGTGGTATCTCTATGGAAGTTGATTGCCCAATCTTTCTTCCACACAGTGGCTGGTGGGTTTGAACCACCAGACTTCTGGTTAGACATGGGAGACAGTTCAGGGGAAAAGGACTATCATGTCCAATGTGAGTCCAACGAACTTCCTCCCTCTGAGAGCAACACCATCTAGAACATCTGTCCTCCAAAGTAACCAGGGAAGGAAGAGACAGAATAGAGGATCTCTGGGTGGGGGAGATTTCTATGGACTAGCCTTAAATGTCACCTACACATTTCTGCCCACATTCTCTTGGGCAAAACTAGTCTCACCTTATTTACAATGTAGTCTCTCTCTCTACCTTTTTTTTTTTTTCCCTTGGCACTTGATTGTAGTTTGGGTGAAAGTTTACAGAGAAAAGTAGTTTTCCATTCAACAGTTTATACACATTTTGTTTCATGACATTGGTTGTAATCCCTGAATATAACAGCACTCTTCCCATTTTCTCCCTAGGTTCCCCATTTCCATTCATTCCTTTTTCCTGCCTTTTCCTGCCTTCTGAGATTTGTTTTTGGGCAAATACTGCACTTTTGGTCTCATAAATTTGATTGTTGTGAGAAGTTTATTCTTCATAGGTGTTATTGTTCACTTTATTGGCCTCTGGTAGCGTAGTACCTAAGGGCACTTGACTGATAACCAGAAGGCTGGCGGTTCAAACCCACCAGCCACTCCTCAGAAAGAATGTTGGGCAATCTACTTCTGTAGTGATACCACCTCGGAAACCCAAGGAGGAGTCGTTATGAGTCGGGTCTGACTCAACAGCACATAACAACAACAACATTATTTGGCTGAAAATTGATCCCCAGGGGTGGGTTTAGTCCCAGCCTTGAAGGGTATATAATGCAGTGTCTTGATACACTTAGGAGAAAAAGTTTGGTGACACATAGCATGATGCCAGCCACACACACTTTGGGCAACACTGCTCAACTAGCTTATATTGCTTCCGAATAGATATCCTTGTTGATTAACAGCATGTAAAGAAGTCTCCAAGAGCCTGTGTCTTTTTCTCCTGCATTGTCTCCCCATGATGAGGCTCCAAGTAGGTTGTTGGCCTCTCTGTGAAATCAGGGAAAGTAGCACTTATTCTGACCCTGCACTTCCATCACCACCACCAACATGTGTTTCTACAAAAAAAAAAAAAAAAAAAAAAGGAACATTTGGACAATCTCATGCCAGTTTAAATTTTTATTTCATCAGAAACAAAATGTAATAGGAAAAATTGAGATGACTTTGGATTTGGCCAGTGAAAATCAGGCCAATGTGATAATAATGTGAGAATACGGCTCTGCATACCTGCAAACCAGAAAGGAATCCTGAAAATTTAAATAGCTGATTCATTAACAAAGCCAAGCTGTTTACATTACTATTTAGTGTCTAGGCTCACAATAAAAATAAGGAGGAGGCAAAAAAAAAATCATACTGGTGGTAAATACTTTATGTTTTCCCAGAAATAAAAATAGGTCCTGGTGTGTTGGCCTATTAGGAGATATCATGTGCTTTGCAGTCTAATGACATAAATAGCCCACAAAGACACATTAATATTTTATATGAAAAAATCAATAACTCCCTATTGAGTTCATATGATTGCTATTATGCTTTGTTAAAGTGTATTTAAAGCCTTTTCAACCTCAGGTGGTGTCACAAAGGAGAATGAGAGCCACTGAGCTTGTGGTGATGAAAAAGAAATGATTGCTTAATGGGTACAAAGTTTCTGTTTGGGGTGATGAAAAAGCTTTGGAAATGGACGTGGTGTTGGTTGCCCAACATTGTGAATGTAATTAATGTCACTGAATTGTACACTTTAAAAATGTAAAATGGCTAACTTTTTGTCTTATATATTTTACCACAATAAAATTATTTTTAATCATTAAAATGGCAAATTTTATGTTATATGTATTTACCATAATAAAGTAAAAACTAAAATTAAATAAAACTGTCCAGGTAATGAAGAAAAAGGGAGAACTTCTCCAGGTCTCTGAAAACTGCCCCGGACAAGACCAATGAAACTTGATTAAATGTAATGTCTTTTAGCAGCCAAGCACTTACTCACTGCACCCTTGGGTTCCTTCATTTATAGTAGTACACAATGTTTAGTTATCCCGAAAATAAAATACATAGCATTTAGCTCATCAAGCTCACATAAGGTAAAAAAAAAAAAAAAAGTAGCATGTAACCGTAGACATTAATGTCTGAGTTATGTGGAAAACCAGTTGCAAGTGGAAAATAGCCTGGATCAGAAAGAAGGGACATTGGATAAAAATTTATTTATCTCAAATAAAATCTAGAGTTTAGTTAAGAGTAATGTTGGTGTCTTGGTTGTGACAAATGTATCTTGAAATTTAAGGTGATGACATTAGGGGAAGCTGGATGAGGACTATAAGGGAACTTGGTATTATATTTGTAACTTTTCTGTAAATATAAAAATATTCTCCCCCAAAAAATCCAAAATAAAAAGTTTATTTAGATCCATGGAGGGTGGATGAATCCATGAAACTGTTGCTCTGAAGTAATCTTTAAATCCTAAACTGAAAATATCCCCCTGAAGTCTTCTTGAAAACAATTGTGCTCTTCTAATCTTGCAAGTGGCCATCTAAATGCAACGATGGGTCTCTCCTCGTCCAGAGCAAAGAAGAATGAAGAAAAACCAAAGACACGTGGAGACAATTAGTCCAAGGGACTAGTAACCCATGTGATCCTCAGCCTATATGACCCTGAGACCAGAAGAACTAGATGATGCCAGGCTACCACTGTCAACCACTTAGAGGGGAATTGGTGCAGGAGATCCTGGATGGAGTGGAAGAGTAATGCGGAACAAAACTCAAAATCATTTATATATGTGTGTGTATGTGTGTGTGTGTGTGTGTGTATATATATATATATATACACACACACACACCAGGTTTGCTGGTCTGATAGAGCCTGATAGAGCCTGGCGAGACCCCTGAGACTAGGGCCCCTAGTTACCCTTCAGGTCTGGAACTGAACTCACTCTTATGGCTTCCAGCCAAACAATAGACAGGCATATGGGTTGAACATTTATATCAGGTAGATACACTCCTTGCAGCGATCAATCATGGGTGAACAGAAGGGCAGTGTTTGCACAGGGAGGCAATTTTGGGGGGTGCAGTGCATAGGAGGGAGACACAGGAAAGAGATAACTACAGGGAGGAAGTGGGAAGAGAGCTGTTACATTGTGAGGAATTGCAGTGAATCTCATGAAACAAAATGTGTATGAACTGCTGTATGGAAAATGAATTTATTCTGTAAACTTTTAGCCAAATCACAATTAAAAAAAAAATTATGCTCTTTTAAGAACTAGCTATATGGGATCAAATTGACAACAGCAACCAGAAAAATTAGATAGGAAACTTAGAGAGCAGTGAGTTCATGTTAATGAAGGAGGAACAACTCAGAAAAGGAGCGTGGGAATGATGGCCCGATCTGAAGTATGTCATCAATGCCACTTAACTGCACATGTAGAAACTGCTGTGTTGGTGTATTTTTGTTGTGTACATTCTCAATAACAACAAAATAAATAAAATTTAAAGGAAAAATAGTTTATTTAAGGAATAAGGAGTCCTGGTGGCACAATGGTTAAGCACTCAGCTGCTAACTGAAATGTTGGTGATGAGAACTTACTAGACGCTCCATGGGAGAAAGATGTGGCAGTCTGCTTTATAGCCTATGGGACAGGTCTACCCTGTCCTGTAGAGTCGCTATGAGTTGGAATCAACTGGATGGCAATGTGTTATTTTAAAAATACACCTAAGAAAGAAACAAAAGTGAAAAATAGCCAGTAAGAAAGGTTGGAAAAAGTGAGGTACTTCGGAAGGTCTCCCAGGTGGGGAGCAGGCCTCTAGCTATCAGTCTGAGCTTGGGTCAGTCTCACCTGCCTATCAAGGGTGACTGTGAGGGATGAGCCCCAAGGCAGGCTGGCTCTCAGCCAGAGGCATACTAGGGTATGGCAGGTATAGCATGTGCCCTGGGCATCACTTGACCAAATAAGCAATTTCTATTCACCATGGCACTTTCCATCATCAGCTGTGAGAGATCGTTCAGCAATTTAAAAATAACGTCCATAGGTGCTATTTTCCATAGATACAGCTCGGTGCTCAGCACACCCAACCAGCAGGCAAAGCTTGTTTAGGACACATTATGATAACGACGAAAGAACACTCATTATGGAGGCAAAACCTGGCTCTGCCACTCACTAACTCTGACCCTGTACAAGTCATTTACCCTCCTAGGGCTGTTTTCTCCACTGTAACCTGGGCTACCACCAACTACCTCCCAAGATGATAGTAAGGCTTAGAAATATTCCATTCTGAACCCTGAAGATATACAGTTGTTAGCACTCCAGGAATGCTACCTGCCCCTGTGGCATCTGTCGGCCTGTATCTCTTTTCTTTTTTTTCTAATTGTATTGAAAATATACATAACAAAACATATACCATTTCAACATTTTCTGCATGTACAATTCAGTGACATTGATTACATTCTTCATGTTGGACAATGATTATCACTGCCCTTTTCTGAATTATTCTACCGTCATTGACATAAACTCAGTGCCTCCAAAGCAAAATCTACCCCCACCCACCCTGTAACCACTAATATCTTTGTTTTCTATATATTTTTATGTAGAGAAATAGATATATTTCTATACATATTTCACATAAGTGGAATGATGCAAGTTTTGTGGCATAGTGCCTAAGGCATTTGGCTGCTAACCAGAAGGCTGGCGGTTCAAACCATTCCTTGGAAGGAAGGTTGGGCAATCTACTTCCGTAGTGATAGCGCCTTCGAAACCAAAGGAGGGGTCACTATGAGTCGGATCTGACTCCACGGCAGTGAGTTTGGTTTGGTTATTTCTAAACATAATGTTTTCAAGGTTCATCCAGGTCATGAAATGTATCAGGACTTCATTTATCTTTGTGACTCAGTAGCATTCCATTGTATGTATGTACCACATTTTGTTTATCCATTCATCTGTTGATGGACATTTCAGTTGATTCCACCTTTGGGCTATTGTAAATAGTGTTGCAATGGACAGTAATGTACAAGTTTCTGTTTGCATTCCTGTCTTCACTTCTTCAGGGTATGTGCCTAAGATTGAGATTGCTGGGTTATATAGGTAGCTCTATGTTAAACTTTTTGAGGAACCACTCAACTATTTTCACAGTGGCTGTACCATTTTACATTCCCAGCACAAATGGTTGAGGGCTGGCTTTCTTTTGTTCTCTTGGCAATTCATCCCTTTCAGCCTTAGGCTCTGATGTCACAGAAACCGCTGATTTCATCCTGGCTGTACCTCTGAGCAACGAGGAGAGTCTCTCAACCTCTCCAAGGTTCAGTTACTCATATGCAAATGATAAAACTTTTATTAGCCATCCACTTGAGCTATTGTGAAGGTCAAATATGGTTGTTGCAGTTTTTGTTAGTTGCTGTCGAGTTGATACTGGCTCATGGTGACCCCATATGTGTAGATTAGAATGGCTCCATGAGGTGTTGGTTTTCTTTTTAAAATTGTGATTTGGGTGAAAGTTGACAGAGAAAATTCATTTTCCACTTAACAATTCGTACTCATTTTGTTTCATGACCTTGACTCCAATCCCCATAATGTAACAGCTCTCTTCTCACTTTTTCCCTGTGGTTACTTCTTCTCTGTGTCCTTCTTTCCTATGCATTCCTGCCCTCTGAACTATCTCCCTATGCAAATACTGCCCTTCTGACCTCCTATGATTGATTATTCTAAGGAGTGTACTTACCTGGTGTAAATGTTCACCTTATACACCTGTCTATTGTTTAGCTGGAAGCCACAGGAGTGATTTCAATTTCAGGTCTGAAGGGTGAGTAGGTACCATAGACTCAGGGGGTTCATCAGGCTCTATCAGACCAGTAAACCTTCTATGCCTGTCTTTTGTTTGGCTGGAAGCCACAGGAGTGGGTTCAATTCCAGACTTAAAGGGCAGCTAGGGGCCATAGTCTCAGTGGTTCCATCAGGCTCTATTAGTCCAGCAAACCTGGTCCTTTTTTTTTTCCAAATGATTTTGAGTTTTGTTCCACATTGTATCATGACTTTGCCCCATTAGCTGTATTATATATATGGACATTCTTAATAGCACAATAGCACAATTTCTACATACAAATACATATGTAGAAATATCATCTGCCAAACATATATATGCCTACCCATACCTGATCATCTTGCCTGTCTACCTATCTATCCACTCATAGACTAATGTTTGTTATTACTGATAATGTGGTATTGTGTACGTAAAAGTGTTTACCTTTGTTGTCTGTACCTCTTGTGCACCTCTCCGTGTCTTCCTTTTCCTTAATATTATTGTGTTGGTCATTTGCTTTGGGTATATTTCTGTTGTTGTTGTTATGTGTCATGGAGTCAGACCCGACTCATAGCGATCCCTCCTTGGGTTTCCGAGGCAGTATCACTACGGAAGTAGATTGCCCAATCTTCCTTCCAAGGAGTGGCTGGTGGGTTTGAACCACCAACCTTCTGGT
>NW_006921604.1:12862311-12864244 GCF_000298275.1 Orycteropus afer afer
GACTGGTTAATTTTGTTGTGATGCTAGGAGCTCTGGTAGCATAGTGCCTAAGGCACTTGACTGCTAACCAGAAGGCTGGTGGTTCAAACCTACCAGCCACTCCTTGGAAGGAAGGTTGGGCAATCTACTTTCGTAGTCATACTGACTTGGAAACTCAAGGAGGGGTCACTATGAGTGGGGTCCGACTCCACGGCACATAATAACAACAACAGAGGCAGAAGGATCTCACTGCCATCAAGGGAGAAGAACCGGCATTGGAGGGGAGCGTGTCCTTGGATCCAAGATCCTTCCATTAACCTTCTTCATAGAAAGATGGCAGAAACTACTGGCTCAGATAACTGGCTGAGGAACCAAGAGGCATGAGATGGAGCGGCGAGCTTTCCAGCCCACAGAGTGAAAAACCTGGGTGTCTTTGGGCAGCAGGCTTGCTGGCGGAGTGGGGTACACCTAGGTGTACCTATCAGGCATACCTAAATAAGCTTTGTAACACTAGCCCAAGCAGGACAAGAGGCCAAGGACCAGAGAGGCATGCCTGAGGGTATAGCAGAGTGGAGAACGTCCCGATCGAAGAATTGTATCCTGAGAAAGTTCCTGAATCTGAACTATAACCTGTTCTTTCCCTAGTAAACTCCATAATCGTGAGTATTGTCTGTGAGTTCTGTGTGACCACTGCAACAAATTATTAAACTCAGCAGAGTAGTGAGTGCTGTGGGAGGGACAGTTGGTGTCAAAATTGGTAAAAGGCCGGTGGTTGGCAGCATCTCTGACTTCACAGGAATAAGCCTTGGGCTGCTGATAGTGATTCTGTCTTCCTCTTGTGAAGCTGGAGGAGGTCAGAGGATACTGTCCCCATGCCCTTTTGGCAATTGCCTTTCCCTTCACCCAAATCAATACTTGTCTCTTACCTATCTGCCAATTTTCCCTCCCTTTCCCTCCATAAGGTTTTCAAGGCTGTGTCCTTTCAAAAGCATATTGCCAGAGCTATCTTACAAGGTGCTCTGGAGTGGGTTCAAACCACCAACCTTTTAGCTAGCGATGCCATCCCAAGTGCCATCCAGAAACTCCATAAATGGCAAATGCATATAAAGTAGCTAACATATTGCAGGGTACAAGCAGGCACTCAAAAAGTGCTAAGTATTGCTATTTCATTACTTAGCTTGTTGTTCCAAAGCTAATAGAAGAGAGAATTTCAAAAAAGGTGTTGATTGGTGATAAAGCATGTTCAATACTGCAAGAAAAGTGAGAAGAATGAGGGGTGGGAGAAAACAAACATATGACTGCTCTGTGGGGAGAGCATACTTTCCATACAACAGAGAGAGCAGCAGTGAGGAGAGAAGGAAGGCCTTCCAGATGCTTCTCTTTTCTCTTACAAGTAGTTCCCAAATTGCCCTCATTGCAGGGGAGCTGGAGATTATATGTTTCATTACCAGAGGCTGAGAAGTCTTTTCTGAAATATGTGCTCTGAGACTTGGTGCTTCCAAGTGAAACAGCAGGATTTCTTTAGGGGAATAAAAAGCAATGTTCTGATCCAAATCTGACTGGGCTCCCAGGCTGCCTCCACTGTTATTCCACACCTCGAGGCCACGGTTGTATAGTCGTAGCCTTTAAAAAATTCTAAACCCTCTAAAAAGAATTCCCATTCCTTAGATAAAGTTTCATGGAGAAGGAAAGGTTACACTGACATCACATAGGAAAGCATAAAGGTCCCCTGTAGAGAGGAGGGAAGAGAGTCAGGAATAGGAGGAGGATATAGACTTCTTGGAAGGAAGGTTTGGCGACCTATTTCCATAGTGATACCACCTCAGAAACCCAAGGAGGGGTCGCTATGAGTTGGGTCCGAATCCACGCAGTGATTTTGGTTTTTTTGATTTGGGAGCTCTGATAGCATAGTGCCTAAGGCACTTGACTGCTCACCAGAAGGCTGGTGGTTCAA
>NW_006921604.1:12864344-12866099 GCF_000298275.1 Orycteropus afer afer
GTAGTGATACTGCCTCGGAAACCCAAGGAGGGGTTGCTATGAGTCGGGGCCGACTCGACGGCAAAATAACAACAACAACAACATGGAATGTGTGGTTAATTGTCTTCATGAACAACTGTCTCCTTTGCTGAGAGACCATTACTGAACCATTGATCAAATATTCTATAGAAGAATGCTTATTAAAAGGGAGAAAATGTGGAAGAGAATTCAAGTTCTTATGGAATCCAGCCTTTCTGGATCCATGGAAATGGAGGCTGGATGAACCCCTGAAAATACTGCCTTGAGATAATCTTTAAAGCTTAAACCAAAAATATCTGCTGAAGTCTTTAAACCAAATAACAATTTAGCTTGTTTAGTAAAGAACATCTGCCTTGAAAAAATACTATATTAATCTGTTATTGTAAAAAGTCAAGGAAAAGTTTATATATGGAAGGGAATTTTCTTTGTTGGTTTCAGAGTGGAAGGGGAGGGGAGGGAACACTGTTAGATAGGTAGAGACAAGTATTGATTTGGGTGAAGGGAAGGGCAATGTATCAAATGTGAGTGATCAACATGGTGGCACTGAGGAAGAGGAAGACATAGAGAGGTGCATGTGAGGTACAGACAACAAAGATGAACCCTTTTATACATACTGTACTGTGATGTCAGGGAAGGCAAACATTGATATGTGAGTGGATAGATGGGTGGACAGGCTTAACTGTTAAGTATGTCTGTGCAAGAGGGAGTGTGCCCATGACTATGTATGGGGTTGACAGGCAATATTTCTTCAAGTGTATTGGTATGTTCTATAAGAATTCCTAGGTATATAGTAGAGCTGACAAGGGACAAGGTTGTAGTCATTTCTTGGCCACAGCCAGTTACCCAAAGGGAGTGAATAGTTGGACCTGTGGGCTTGGGACCATAGTCATAGGAGATGTCAAGCTCAATTGGCATAACATACTACACAAACTATTGTTCCACATCCTACTTTGGCAAGTAGTGACTGGGATCTTAAAAGTTTGCAAGCGGCCATCTAGATGCAATGATGGGTCTCTTCTCATCCAGAGCAAAGAAGAATGAAAAAAAACAAAGATTCATGGAAACAATTAGTCCAAGCAACTGGTACACCATGCAATCCTCAGCCTATATGACTATGAGACCAGAAGAACTTGATGGTGCCTGGCTACCACTGTCAACCGTTCAGAGGGATCTATGCAGGAGATCTTGGAAAGAGTGGGAGAACAATGTGGAACAAAACTCAAAATCACACACAAAAAAATGGGGGGGGGCGGGGAAGGGAGACCAGGTTTGTTGGTCTGATAGAGCCTGATAGAACCATTGAGACTATGCCCCCTAGCTGCCCTTCATGTCTGGAATTGAAACCACTCCTGTGGCTTCCAGCCAAACAACAGGCATGTGAGCTACACATTTGCACTAGGTAGATACACTCCTTGGAGAGGTCAATCATGGGAGAATAGAAAGGCTGTGTATGCACATCTCAGGGGCAAGAGGGCATGGGAGAGATCCGAGCAGAAATATATGAAACAGAAAATAGACAATAGAAAAAATCAACAAGATTGTTGTTGTTGTTGTTGTTAAGTGCCGTCGAGTCGTTTCCGACTCATAGCGACCACATGCACAGCAGAACGAAACACTGCCCTATCCAGCGCCAGCCCCACAATCCCTGCTATACTTGAGCTCATCATTGCAGCCACCGTATCAATCCATCTCATTGAAGGCCTCCCCCTCTTTCGTCGACCCTCCACCCTACCAAGC
>NW_006921604.1:12891479-12894564 GCF_000298275.1 Orycteropus afer afer
AAAAAAAAAAAAAAAAGAACCATTGGTATTGAAGGAGGAAGTCCAAGCTGCACTGAAGGAATTGGTGAGAAAAAAGGCTCCAGGAATTGACGAACACCCACTGAGATGTTTCAACACATAGATACAGGGCTGGAGGTGCTCACTTGTTTAGTTTGGAAGACCAAACCTGCTCAACCAACTGGAAGAGACTCATATTTGTGACCATTCCAAAGAAAGGTGAGCCAACAGAATGCACAAACTATTGAACAATGTCATTAATATCATGTGCAAGTAAAATTTTGCTGAAGATAATTCAAAAAGTATTGCAGCAGGACATTGATAGGGAGCTACCAGAAATTGAAGCCAGATTCAGAAGAGGACATGGAACAGGGGATATCATTACTGATGTCAGATGGATCATGGCTGAAAGCAAAGAATACCAAAAAGACATTTTGTTGACAATGCAAAGCCATTTGACTATGTCGGTCATAATGAATTGTGGACAACATTGAGAAGAATGGGAATTTCAAAACACTTAATTATACTCATGGATACATAGACCAAGAAGCAGTCATTCGAACAGAACAAGGAGATACTGAATGTTGAAAATCAGGAAAGGTGTGCATCAGGGCTGTATCCTTTCACTGTACTTATTCAATCTGTATGCTGAGGAAATAATCTGAGAAGCTGGACTATATGAAGAAGAATGAGGCATCAGGATTGGAGGAAGACTCATTAGTAGCCTGCGATATGCAGATGACATAGCCTTGCTTGCTGAAAGCGAAGATAACTTAAGTACTTACTGATGAAGATCAGAGACTCCAGCCTTCCGTATGGATTGTATCTCAACATAAGAAAACAAAAGTCCTCACAACTGGACCAGTAAGTAACATCATGGTAAATGGAGAATACTGAAGTTGTCAAGGATTTCATTTTACTTGGATCCACAATCAACACCCATGGAAACATCAGTCAAGAAAGCAAATGATGTGTTGCATTGGGAAAATCTGCTGCAAAAGACCTCTTTAAAGTGTTAAAGAGCAAAGATGTCACTTTGAAGACTAAGGTGAGCATGACTCAAGCTGTGGTATTTTTAATAGCCTCATATGCATGTCAAAGCTGGACAATGAATAAGGAAGACTGCAGAAAACAGATGCAACTGTGGTGTTGGTGAAGAACAGTGAATGTACCATGGACTGCCAGAAGAATGAACATATCTGTCTTGGTGGAAGTACAGCTCAAATGCTCCTTAAAAGCAAAAACGGCCAGACTTTTTCTCTCATACTTTGATCATGTTGTCAGAAGGAACCAATCCTTGGAGAAGAATATCCTGCTTGGTAAGGTGGAGGGTCAGCGAAAGAGAGGAAGGCCTTCAATGAGATGGATTGCACAGTGGCTGCGACAATGGGCTCAAGCATGGCAACGATTGTGAGAAGGTCCAGAACTGGGCAGTGTTTCGTTTGTTGTACAGAGGGTCTTTGTGAGTCGGGACAACTTGTTGATACCTAACAACAACAACAAAATGAAATTTAGTTTTTATTTTGTTTTGAGGCTAAATTTTTTGTAAGGAAATACAAGGGAGTTGAATTATATGTGAGATACGTATTGCTAAACATCTAACTTAATTTAAAACTCATATAATTCAGACTTAACCTTGGTAAATTATAGTATTTCTGTTTAGCAGCTGAAGTATGTTGAGAGAGAGTTCTCCATGGCTCTTGTGGAGCAAGGCAATGATTGCTTTTATTCGAGATTATTTCTTCAAAGATCAATGTGTAATGAATAGTCTTGAAAGATACAGTGTCTCTCTTCTGAACAAAAGGCAGGCATAAATAAGGATGCTCTGGTGCTGTAGTGGTTAAGGCATTCAACTACTAACCTAAAGGTTACTAGTTCAAACCCACCAGCCACTCCATAGGAGATAGATGAAGTAGTCTGTTTCTGTAAAGATCTATAGCCCCCAATGGGGATTGCTATGAGTTGGGATCAAGTCGATGGCAGAAAACAGATGCAAATTCGAGTTTGATTTAGTGAGTTTTCTCTCTCATAGAGACCCTATAGGACAGAGTTGAATTGCTCCATAGGGTTTCCAAGGCTGTAAATCATTATAGAAGCGGACTGCCACATCTTTTTCCCATAGAGCAGCTGGTGGGTTCACACTGCTGACCTTTTACTTAGCAGCCAAGCACTTTAACCACTGCACCACCAGGCTTCTGGAACAAAAGCCAGGTACCCTTACTGTCCATTATAAAATATGTGGGTTCTGTAAGCTCTGAGTTCCTCTCCTGTAATACAACACACTGTGAGTACAAGTGTTACCTGGCCCTTTTCATGCGGCTCTGGGAGTTGGAGATTGGGGAACTGGTCCAAATGTTGATTCTCTGGCTACTGCTGTTGCTGTGAGTAATAAACCATTCTTCATCTCTGACCCAGGAATCTCCTTTTCTACTAGCATCCATGAAACTGTGGCAGGCTAACTTGCTGCCTTGTAAGGTAGGTTCAAATCTCAGACCTTTCACAGTTCTTGACCAACTGATGCCCTCCCAAGGGAAAATAGAGCAAACAATTTACCATTCACAAGGCTCACCAGCCTGGAAATAGTGTGTTCTAGGGCTCATACACAACTGAACACAGGAGCAAGGTCTCAACTAACACAAAGTCATGGCTAGCCAATACCTGACTACAGAATCCGTCACTTTGTATTGGTATCAGGAACCTTAATGAAAGTTAACACTTGTCTTGTTCAAAACAGTTTACTATATTGTGAAGGCCAGTGGACTGGTACACTTGTTACATTACATTTTATATTTTTGTTGCGGTTGTTGTTAAAAATGAACTCTGTGACTTAAAATTTTCTCTGAGTTCAGGAACACACTTCACAGTTTGCAAATGAGTCAGCATGGGAAAGACTTTTATCTTCAGAGTAAAGGAAGAAAGAAGAATGAAAGTGAAGGAGTCAAACCCCTTGCAACTGGGGAAACTTAACATACAGGGCTGGGAAGGTGGAAAACTCCACCTTCTTCTGGCATTTTCAATGTAGGAAGAGTAGAACTAGACAAACACAGAGTAGGAGTACAGCACCGGTACCAATTGCTATAGAGTCAAC
>NW_006921604.1:12895269-12904509 GCF_000298275.1 Orycteropus afer afer
CATCTAGTTCTTCTGGTCTCATAGTCGTATAGGCTGCAGATTGGATGGTGTACCAGTCACTAGGACTAATTGTTTCCATGAATTTTTGGTTTTCTTCATTTTTCTTTGCTCTGGATGCAGAGAGACCCACTGTTGCATCTAGATGGCAGCTTGCAAGCTTTTAAGATCCTAGTCGAGACAAGACCTTTTAAAAAAAGATTTAAAAACAATTAAAATAGTAGACATGCTACTTGTAAAAATCACAAACATTACAGAAGCTTATTAAATGGAATATCTAAGTCCCTCTGGCTCCCCACAGTTTGCAGGGTATTCCACCACTCTTTTTCTTTGCACATCAGGTACAAAGAAAGAATATGTATATGAGGAAGAACATTAATGACTCAAAAGAAAAGCTAAGGAAGCAAATGAGTGCTTTACCAGGTATGATAGTCAATGTTATTATGTGTCAACTTGGCTGGGCCTGGTTTTGAGTGATTGGGCAGTTGAAAGTCGTTATTCCCCATGGTGAGACTGGTAATCAACTTCATGGTGGAATCTATTGTGAGCAGCTGGGTAGCTGCCTTAGGGATGTGGTCTGCTTCCAATGTATAAAAAGAAGCTTCGAGAAAGGTCTCTAGTTTTTTGGCACACTTGAACCCTGCCTGTATTTGAGTCTTCATTCAGCAGCCTGCCACAATGCCTGCTGATCTTGGGGCTGTTTCTGGACTTGAACTAGTGGCCTGCTGTGTTGCTTAATAATTTTGGGATTGTGCCATTTTACTTGTTGACCTTGGGTTTGTCAGCCTCAGCAGTCAACAGCTGCCTGAGTTAAGAGAAGTCTCCAGCTTCAGTGGGCCAGGAGAAAGAGGCAGAGCTGAATGAAGCCCAAGGTCGAGGGGCCTTCGCCCAACCCCTAGAGCTGGCACTTTGGACTTAGACTTCTAGCCTCCCAAACTTAAGAGAATAAATCCCTGTTTGTTAAAGCCATACATTTGTGGTATTTTCTGTTTGAGTGGCACTAGAGAATCAGTATACTAGAACCAGTTTAAAAGGGATCAGTTTATATTTTTGAAGGAGAAGAATCCAGAGCCCATTATAAATAGTAGACTCTACAAGAAAAAGTTTTCATGGTGCAACCACTGTGGAAAATCATATGGTGCTTTCTTAAAAAGCTGGAAATAAAAATACCATATGATCCAACAATCCTACTAATAGGTATATATCCTAGAGAAATAGGAGCCATAATATGAACAGATATATATATGCACACCCATGTTCATCACAGCACTGTTCACAATAGCAAAAAGATGGAAACAGCCTAAATGCCCACCAATGAAGGAATGGATCAATGAACTATGGTACATATACACAATGGAATACTATGCAACATTAAAGAACAATGATGAAACTGTGAAACATCTCATAACATGGGTAAACTTAGAGGCCATCATGTGGAGTGAAATTAGTCAAATCACGAAAGGATAAATATTGTATAAGACCACTATGAGAAAAAAGTCAAGAAAAGCGTTTTACAAAAAAAGAAATATTCTTTGATGGTTACCAAGGGGAGGTGGGGAAGGGAGGGTAAACCACTAACTAGTGTGGACACATATTAATGTGGCTGAAGGGAAAAGTTTAAAAAAAAAAGCGTGAATACTGTTCATATGGAAAAAAAGGAAAAGGATTTCATACTAAAAACTATTGAATTGCCCACTTTAAATTGATAAATTGCATGGTAATTAATTATACTTCAATAAAACTGTTATAAAAAAGGATTTAAAACCAAGTTAGGTTTCAGATGGTGTTATGGATTGAACTGTGTATCCCCAAAATATGTACTATAAATCTAACCACTATACCTGTGGTTAAGGAGCTCTGGTAGCACAGTGCCTAAGGCATCTGACTAACTAGAAGGTTGGTGGTTCAAACCCATCAGCCACTCAGTGGAAGCAAGACTGGGCAATCTACTTCCATAAAGATGTACCACCTCAGAAAACCAACGGGGGTCGCTATGAGTTGGAATTGATGTGACAGTAGTGGGTTTTTCATTTTTTTTTTTTTTAAATACCTGTGGTTAAGGAGCTTTGGTGGTATAGTGGTTAAGACATTTGGCTGCTAACCTCAAAGTTCAGTGGTTTGAACCCACCAGTCACTCTGTGGATGAAAGATGAGGCAGTCTACTTCTGTAAAGATTTACAGCCTTGGTAACCCAATGGGAATCAACTTCATGGCAGTGAATTTGGTTTGGGTTTTGGTTACACCTGTGGTTATAATCTCATTTGGGAAGGAGCATTCTTTGTTATGTTAATGAAGCAGTAGTAGAGTGTGTTTTAAATCAATCTCTTTTGAGATACAAAAAGAGCAGATTAAGCTAATTTGACAGGTATATAGGTGCTTGTTATAGCAATGTTTATACTTTTTTATATGCTTAATATGCTTTGTTTTTGTTTTTGTAAGAAACTGGCCAAAACTCATTCAGAAAAATAATTTCACATACCATGGATTTGCATGTGTTTCCTCGGATTAGCTCCAAGAAGTATTATATTGGTATTGGTATTTATATTAAGAGTATTTACGTAACTGTTAATTACAGTTGATATTCTCTTTTTGCTTAATCTTAAAATAAAAGAAAGTGAAATAATGGGCTCATCATTAGTTAACGGGTTGGACTTTAAGGCTTTGGTTGGTGGCATCTCAATGGTTTCTAATGCCATCTAGTGGTAATGACAATAGAGAGCGGCCTCTAGGACTCCGCCTTGGAAACACACCAAACCAAACAAAACCCACTGCCATCAAGTTGATTCTGACTTACAGTGATCCTATAGAACATAGTGGGAGCTCTGGTAGCATAGTGCCTAAGGCACTTGACTGCTAACCAGAAAGCTGGCGGTTCAAACCCACCAGCCACTCCTCGGAAGGAAGGTTGGGCAATCCTACTTCCGTAGTGATACTGCCTCGGAAACCCAAGGAGGGGTCGCTATGAGTCAGGGCTGACTCGACGGCACACAACAACAACATAGAACATAGCACAACTGTCCCTATAACATTTTCAAGGCTGTGTATCTTTATGGAAGACCATTGCAGTATTGTTCTCCCACAGAATGGCTGATGGGTTTGAGCTGCCAACCTTTCTGAGCACTTTAACCATTGTGTCATCAGGGCTTCTGGGAAATACACCAGGGGCTTTAAAAACTACTGATACTTGACTTCCACTCTCAGAGAGTGTGATTTAATTGGTTTGGGATGAGGTCTGGGCATCTGAACTTTTTTTTTTTTTAAATTGTGATTTGAGTGAAAGGTTACTGAGCAAATTCACTTTTCATACAGCAGCTCACATATACTTTGTCTCATGACATTGACCGAAATTTTCCACAATGCAATAGTTCCTCTCCCACTTCCTCCCCATAGTAATCTCTTCCCTGTGTCCTTCCCTCCATGCACTCCTGTCCCCTGAGCTGTCTCCCTGTGCACACAGCTCTTCCAACACAGCTCTTCTATTTTCCTATGATTGATTTCTCCAAGGAGTGTATTTAGCTAATGTAAATGTTCAGCTCATATGCCTGTCTTTTGTTTTGGGGAAGCCATAGGAGTGGGTTCAATTCCAGACCTGAAGAACAGTGTGGTAATTAAGTTTGTGTGTCCACTTGGCTGGGCCTGGTTGAGTGGCTGGGCAGCTGGATGTAGTATTCCCCAAAATGAGACTGGTAATCAACTCCATGGTGGAATCTACTGTGATCAGCTGAGTAACTGCCTTAGGGATGTGGTCTGCTTCCTGTACATAAGGAGAAGCCTTGGGGAATGGTCTCTAGCTTATGGCATGGTTGAACCCTGCATGTAGCCATGTCGTTGTTCAGTAGCCTGCCATGCTCTGTCAACCCTGGGACTTTCAATGGACTTGAATTAATTAATTAATGGCCTGCTATGTGATTTGGTAACATTGGGACTGTGCCTTTTTACTTGTCAACCTTAGGCTTGTCGGTCTCAGCAGCCAGCAGCTGTCTGAGTAAGGAAATGCCTCTAGCTCCAGTGGGCCAGGAGCAGGAGGCAGAGTTGAAGCTCAAGGTTGAGAGGCTTTCACCCAGGCCCTAGAGCCTGGTACTTTGAACTCAGACTTCTAGCCTCCGAACTGTAAGAGAATAAACTCCAGCTTGTTCAAGCCATCCTATTTGTAGTATATTCTTGTCAGAGTGGCATTAATTAACCAACACAGGCAGCTAGGGGCCATAGGCTCAGTGGTTCCATCAGGCTCTATCAGACCAGCAAATCTGATCCTTCTTTTTTTTTTTTTTTTTAATGATTTTGAGTTTTGTTCCACACTGTTCTCCCACTCTACCCAGGATCTCCTATATAGATCCCCCTCCAAGTTGTTGACTGTGGTAGCTGGGCACCATCTAATTCTACTGGTTTCATAGTCATATAGACTGAGGATCACATGGTGTACCAGTCACTTGGACTAATTGTTTCCATGCATCTTTGGTTTTCTTCATTTTTCTTTGCTCTGGATGAGGAGAGACCCATCGTTGCATCTAGATGGCTGCTTGCAATCTTTTAAGATCCCAGTCGCTGCTCGCCAAAGTAGGATGTGGAACAATATTATGTGTTATATGTTATGCCAATTGAGCTTGATGTCCCCTGCACTCGCTCCCTCTGGATAGCTGGTGGTGGCCAAGTGACTACAATCTTGTCCCTTGTCAGCTCTACTATATACCTGGGAATTCTTACAGAACATACAAATACACTCGTAGAAACATTGCCTGCCAACCTTATACATGGTCTTGGGCACACTACCCCCTGCACAGACATACCTAATAGTTCAGCCTGTCCATCCATCTATCCACTCGTATATTCATGTTTGTCTTCACTGACAACGCAGTACTGCATGTACAAAAGGGTTCATCTTTGTTGTCTGTACCTCCCATGCACCTCTCTATGTCTTCCTTTTCCTCAATGCCAATATGTTGATCTCTCACATTTGGTACATTGCTGGGCATCTGGACTTTACAAAAAGGTCTTCAGGTGATTCTTATAAGAAGTTAAGATTAAGAACCACCATCCTAAAATAAGCAGAAAATTGAAAGAAGGTGATGTTCTGGAGACTGCCAGTTGACTACTTTCCTGAGGGTCACAGGAATCTCTGGGGAGAAGCTGAGAATGAAATCCCAAGAAGGAGCTAGCTATTCTCACAGAGGAAACAGCAAGTGCAAAGGCCCTATGGATGGAATGACTTTGGCATGTCTATCGAACAGGAAAAAGGCCAAGGCAGGGAGACCATGGAGGAGGAGGAGGGAGAAGTGACTCAACGTAAGGTCAGAGAGTTAGGCAGGGTGTAGATCATTTAGCCTATGTAAACTAGGGAAAGGAGTTGGGATTTTAATCCAATTGCCAGCAGAAGCCATTGGCCTTTTAAGCACTGGGTTTTTAGTAACATGATCAAAACCAAAAACCAAACTCACTGCCATCGAGTCGAATCTGACTCATAGCGACACCTCCTTGGGTTTCTGAGACAGTATCACCATGAAAGTAGATTGCCCAGTCTTCCTTCTGAGGAGTGGCTGGTAGGTTTGAACTGCCAGCCTTCTGGTTGACAGTCAAATGCCTTAGGCACTACACCACCAGAGCTCTCAACATGATCTGTAAGCCTAAATTATTAGCAACTAGTGCCTAAGGCACTAGACTGCTAACCAGAAGGCTGGCGGTTCAAACCTACCAGCCACTCCTCGGAAGGAAGATGGGGCAATCTACTTCCGTAGTGATACTGCCTCGGAAACCCAAGGAGGGGTCTCTATGAGTCAGGTCCAACTCAATAGCACATAACAACAACAGTAACAGCGCTTCATGAAGCTAAATACTTTCCCATATTTTAAGATTGAAGCTTTTTCATCAGATTTCTCTGTAGAGCATTTGCATTAGGTGGAACTGCCATAATAAAGTACTACAAACTGGGTAGGTTAAAACAACAGATATTTATTCTCTTATAATTCTGGAGATGAGAAGACAAAAATCAAGATGTCAGCAGGGCCATGCTGTCTCTGAAGTTTCTAGGGGAGGATCCTTCCTTGCTTTTCCTAGCTTCTGGTGGTTGCCAGCAATCCTTGGTGTTCTTGACTTGTGGTAATATAACTCCATTCTCTGTCTCCAAATCTACGTGGCTGTCTTCCCTCTGTGTGTGTCTGTGTCCAAATTTCCCTCTTCTTATGAGGACACCAGTCATTGGATTAAGCCACCCAATCCAGTATGAGGTCCCCAGGTGGTACAAATCATTCCCACTCTATACTTACCTAAAGATTGATGGTCTGCTTCCATAAAGATTACAGGCAGGAAAACCCCATGTAGCAGTTCTACTCTGTATGTAACACATGAGGTTGCCATGAGTGAGAATCAATGTGACAGCAACAAATTTGTTTTTTGGTAGTCTAATATGACCTCATCTTAACTAATTACATCTGCAAAGACCCTGTTTGCAAATAAGATCACATTCACAGGTACTGACAGTTAGGACTTCAATATTTCTTTTTGAGGGACATAATTTAACCCACAACAGATATCATATTCAAGGTTATTTCCACAAGTAGTAGTTAGATACATGATCTCTATTAAAGCTGGATATTTTGTCTCTGTTAAACTTGAACTTAAAGGAAGCATTGCAGTTATCCAGTCCCCAAGACCACTCTCTGGTTCAACAATTCGCTAGGAGAACTAAGAGAGCTCAAAAAAGTTATGCTCACAGTTACAGTTTATTTCAGTGAAAGATACAAATTAAAATCAACAAAAGTAAGAAGCACATGGGGGAGAGTCCAGGAGAGACAAGGCACAAGTGTCCTGTTGTCCTCTACCAGTGGAGGCATGTGGACAGTGCCTACTCCTACAACAATGTGTGGCAACACACACACAGAATTTTGCCAACCAGGGAAACCTTGGTGGCTAACTGCCTGCAAAGCTGAACTTAGTTTCCAGCCTTTCCTGAGGATAAACTGATACTGAATGGTCTAAATGCCCTTCTTCCTCCATAAATCACACTGTTATCACAGACTATCTGGCATGGTCCAAGGCCCCCAGGCAAACAAAGACACTCTTATCAGTCAGGATATTGCAAGGGCTTAGAGGTTACCTTTCAGGCGTTGAGCAAGGTCCAAATCTTTCTTTGGGTAAGGTTAATCTTTTAGTGCATAAACATTATAATCAGTTTAAAATGAAAGCAGCTTTATTGGTTTATGTTTTTCACTGTGGCTATTATGTGGAAAACAGACTATACAGGAGCAAGAGTGGAATTACAACACCAGTCAGAAGATGTAGCAGTAATTTAGGAGAAAACTGATAATAATACCATCCTTATAGCTGTTAAAGTTTTATTGAGTGTTTGCCATGTGCTAAGCACTGTGACAAGTACTTTACACAGAATATCTCCTTTAAGTGCTGCAAGCCTCGTTGAAGGCCATGTCATCTAATTTTCTCAGGGAGAGTGATCAGAAGGCTAGAGAAGATATGCCCAGGGACACACAGCTAGCTGAGGACAAAGGCTGCTGAAGAACCCAAACATTCTCCTCCTGAAGCCCGCTGCAGAAAGGTGTCAGTGTTTCCTAGGAACCAAGTAAGATCCTTTGGTCCTCATCTCTCACTAAAGAGAAGGTATTGTGCCAGAAGCCTGGAGTGGCCCAGACCCAGGTGATCCATACTTTTTTTAAGTCTCATTATTTTTTTCCTTTATTGCAGTTTGGGTTTACAGAGCAAAGTTGCTTTCCATTCAACAATTTGTACACATTTTGTGTCATGACATTGGTTGCAATCCCCTGACTCACATTTCTGACAAAGTAATCTATCCTTAAGCAACTTGCAGTTAAAAAAAAAAAAAAAAAAAAAAATCCCTTAAGAATGTCCCTGAAAAGGCATTAAAAATAAATTTTATTAAATCTCATCTCTTGAATACATACTTTTTTTGGTATTCAGTGTAACAAAATGAAAAGTTTGCATAAAGCACTTTTCTGGATGTGTAATCGTCTAGAGGAAAAATGCCTCTGTGATTAAATTGTGAGCTGAACTAGCTACATTTTTTGCATGAGTGGAGCACCATTTTTATTTGAAAAAATGACTGACAGACAAACTATGGGTATTCATTTTTGGGTACTTGACACACATTTCTTATAAATGAACAACATGAATCTGATGTTTCAAGGAAAATAGTTGGTTGTTGCCAATGATAAAATTTGCACAATCTCATTAAATTATTATTTTGGAAAACTTGTATCAGCCACCATGAGCTTGGCAGTATTTAAAAGAATTTTCTGAGAAGATAAGTGGTAGTATTAATAATGTGATTTTTTTAAAAATGTATAATGAAAACGTACCAACATTTGGAAGATCTACATAGCTCAATGAAGAATAGTTTCCAAATGACTAATGCGTGATATTCCAAAAATCATCCACAAGTAAAAGATTTACTCAACACGTAAGACAGATCAATGGATTTTAATATAACAGAATATGAATATTCATTCATATGGTTTCAGATTCTACATTGTAATGAACTTTTAATAAGTTACAACTTCTTCAGTTTTGGTGTAGTATCAACAAAGAAGGGAGCTCTGGTGGAGTAGTGCCTAAGGCATTTGACTGCTAACCAGAAGGCTGGTGGTTCAAACTCACCAAACTCTCCTCAGAAAGAAGACTGGGCAATCTACTTCCATAGAGATACCACCTTGGAAACCCAAGGAGGGGTCACTATGAGTTGGATCTGACTTGATGGCAGTGAGTTTTTGGGGTTTTTTTGTTAATCAATGAAGGATAGCCACAATATTCTAACAAGGCTATTAAAATATTCCATCATTTTCCAACTATGTATCTGTGTAATGCTAGATTTTCTTCATACATCAACTAAAACAATATATCACAACAGATTGAATGCAGAAGCAGATAGAATCCAACTGTCTTCCATTAAGCCAGACATTAAAGAAAGACATTTTGCAAATACATAAAACAGTGCTACTCTTTTCACAAAATGTCTTTTGCCTGTGAAAATACAGTTTTTTCATTGTTAAGTGAATAAATAAATATTTTAACATTTTATAAGTATGAATTTTCAATATGGTAAATACTTATAGATATAACCCATATTAACAAAATTTCTTTAGGGTCTTCAATAATTTTTAAAAGTGTAAAGAAGTTCTGAGATAAAAAATTTGACAAGTAGAGGCGGGGCAAGATGGCGGACTAGGCAGAAGGATTGCACAGACCCTCTTCAACAAAGAAAAGGGAAACCAATTAATA
>NW_006921604.1:12910439-12913522 GCF_000298275.1 Orycteropus afer afer
TTTTGGTCAATGACATGAGACAAAGTATATGTGAACTGCTGTATGAAAAGTGAATTTACTCTGTAAATCTTCACCCAAATCCTAATTAAAAAAAAAAAAAAAATTTGACAAGTGTTGGTCTAAGATGGGAAATCTGGAGGTCATCAGACAGACAGACAGCACTCAGATGCTGCACAGCCACTAACCCTTGGTCAAGTGTGTCCCCAGGACCTGGATGGACATGTTTTTGAAGATCATTAGAGTCAGTGTTAGGAGCTCTGGTAGCGCAGTGCCTAAGGCACTTGACTGCTAACCAGAAGGCTAGCAGTTCAAACCCACCAGCCACTCCTTGGAAGGAAGGTTGGGCAATCTACATCTGCAGTGATACTGCCTTGGAAACCCAAGGAGGGGTCACTATGAGTTGGGTCTGACTCGATGGCAAATAACAACAACAACAGTCAGTGTTACCTGTGCTATGTACACATTGTCATTATCTTGTTTATAAAAATCCTGTGAAGTTGGTACCTATTAACCCTGTCATTTATAAATGAGAAAACTGAGACAAATGCAACTTGTAAATGACTGAGTGGGGACTCCAACACAGCCGACTGGCTTCAGATCTCGTGCTCTTAACTGTGAGGCAAGGCCATACTGGCCTGACACAGGTGTTCCTTCCTTAATAAACTGAGATGGTTCATGAAGCTCCTGTCTCACTATTTATCACTCTACAAATGCCAAAGGATCTGCGCTGTCCCTTTTATTAAATCATTTTTGGTCATGTTGAATGAATCTGAACACAGTTAAACGAAAACGAAGACTGTCAAAGAGTGGAAAATTATTTTCAATAGGAAGATGAAAACAATAACTGTTTAGTTCTTAATTTCTTTTCCCTTATGAGTTCATAACACACAATTGACAATTTGTAGCTGTTTTCAGTTTTGTTCACTGCCATTAGTGAACTAAATGGCACTCACAGTTCTTGTCAACAATATCTTTTATGGCTGCATAAATGAAAGAGGTGTTCAAAAGTATCTGTATTCGTAAGCTTGATTTTTCTCCTTGGAAGGATTTTTTAAATGCTTGAAACTAGACTTTCAGCAAGATGGCAGAATAGGCAGACAAACTATTTAGACTCTCAACAACAAAGTGATGAGAAATCAATTAGAATAGATACATATGATAATCCTGGAACCCTGAACTACATAGGAAAGGATAAAGAAGTTGATTAAATACACACTAGTAGAACCAAATGAACACAGAAAATAAGGAGACAACAGATCTGTGGACTATCAACTGGCCTGATAGCATGGCTGTTTTGAATACTGGCAAGCAGTGTTCCAATCAGGTCAGCAACCTGATAATCAGCTGCACTTGCCAAGGACTGCATGGATACCCACACTGGTGACTAGCAACCAGAAAGGTGTGATATTCCCTTTGTTTCCCTTGTATCCCATATCCTCCTGGTAAACAGAGGTGTAGCCATCCCTCAACCCTACCCACCTTCTGTACCAGTAGGAATTCCATCCCAGACAAGGTACCCTGCCTTCAGCTACTTTCTGAGCAGGCAGGCACTGGTTCTGGTACCAGGTGACCTACTTTACCTGCCTTTTAGCCCAGCAGGAACTTTTTCTGAGATCAGGTGCCCTACACCCAGCCACCTTTTGTGATGGCAGGAACTTTTTCTGGGACCAGATGCCTTGCCATAGATGCCTTTTGTGCTGATAGGAACTCCTTCTGGAACCAGGTGCCCTCTCCCCAGTTATCTTTTCAGCCAGCAGGAATTTCTTCTGGGACCAGGAACCGTGCCTCAATCTGCCTCTTGGTCTGGCAGGAACTCCTTTCAGAACCAGGTGCCCTGTTCCCTGCTGCCTGCTTGGTCAACAGGAACACTGCCTGGGTGCCCTGCCTCCCCCACACTTCTCCTTTTTTTGTTGTTGTTAAAATTACTCTTTTTAAAATTATATTTTCCCCTCTCCTTCATTCTTTTTTCCTTTCTCTCCCCGGTTCTTCAATTTTTTCTGCTTCCCTTTTTTCTTTCTTTTCCCATTTTTCTTATTTTTCATTTACTATTCTCTGTCTTTTGCTCTCTTTTCTATTATTCCCTTTCTTCAGATTTTTCTCACTCATTGTCCTTTTCTTGTTTTTTTTTTTCTTTTTCCCTTTTAATTTTCACATATATATATTTTTTCTTTTTGTGGTTGTTGTTGTTTGTACTTTTTAGTCACTTATTTTTATTTTTCTGGGAGGGGGGGTTATTATTTTATTGCTTTTCATTCCACCTGACAGGGAACAGCAATCATGCACACATGACCCAACTATAGCCGCACCTACTGCATCCTCACCCATAGGGCAAGGGCCATCACTTGCTTCTGTACCAACTGATCAATGACACAAGGTGGCCAGTACCAGCCCAACCCACCCACAACTGCTCTACATGAACAGAGACTGGTGTACACATTCTCATCCTTTTTCACAACCACCAAGGAGACCAGTGGTGAGTGCCTAAGTGTTGTCAAACTAGTGAACAGTGTAGCACAGCAGCTCTGCTTCTCAGATATATTAAAACAAAATAAAGCAGGGGGAAAAAACCCACTGGGCCAAACACACCAACATACAATCACCAGTTAAATACAAATGACATCACAATGTCTCAAAGACAAGCGACAATCCCAGTTCACACAAAGAAGAAAGATAAAGTAGTACAAACAAAGAACCAAAATACAGAGCCAGAAACTTCTCTGAGGAAGAAATGACATTGGAACTACCTCATAAGGAATTCAAAAAGAATTATATTATGAGACATTCAATGATTGAGAGGCAGATCAAGGAAAATACTGACAAAATTAAGGAAAACATAAAAAAAAAAACTCTAGAAGAATTCAGGGGAAAAAATACAAGAACAAACTGACAAAATAAGTGAAAAACTAGAAATCGTACAAAAATAGTAAATAGAAATCCTGAAGATTAATATTAAGATTTTCGAAATAGATAACACAATTCAAGGGTAAAGAGTAGAATTGAATCAATGCAAGGCAGAATTAGTGAGTTTGAAAACAAATCTTTAATACTATTTTGTTAAGGTAACAATCAAAAAAAAAAAAAAA
>NW_006921604.1:12913622-12917336 GCF_000298275.1 Orycteropus afer afer
AACAAAAAATCAAGAAAGCCTAGATTTATGTGGGACACTGCCAAAAGTAATAACTTACATATGATCAGAATTCCAGAACAGGAAGAGACAAAACCACAGAGAAAATTGCCAAAGATTTGTTGGAAGAGAACTTACCTAATATAATGAAAGGCGAGAAGATATACATTCAAGAAGGTCAACAAACCCCCAAACAGGATGGATCCCAAAACAAAATCACCAAGACATATCATAATCAAATTTTCCAAAACCAAAGACAAAGAAAGGACCCTTAAAGCAGCACAGGAAAAATGAGAAGTTACTGACAAAGAGCAACAAATAAGACTAAGCTCTGACTTCTTCACAGAAACCATGCCAGCGAGAAGGCAATGGGATGACATACATAAAACCCTGAAATAAAAATATTGCCAACCATGAATTATATACCCAGCAAAATTGTCCCTTGAATATGATAGTAAAATTAGGACATTTCCAGATAAAGAGAAATTTAGGGAATTTATAAAAACCAGACCAACCTTACAAGAGATGCAAAAGGGAGTCTTTCAACAGTGAAACAACAGCAGATGACAACCAGTGTCTAACACAACTGGCCACATAATCCAGAAACAAACACAGATATAGAAGTATCCACAGTAAAATAAACTTACAAGACTGAAAACAAGGAAGTAGAGACATCAATTTGTAAATGAGGACAACTACAAAGCAGAAAGGGGGAATAAATAATGTAGTTACAGAACTTACAAATGGAGAGGAAGTAAAGATGATTTTGATACAGAACAGACTGTTTTAAACTTGGTAAGAAAAGTTGGTTAAGAAAAGGAAAGTTAATAAACCTTCTCATCAAAATTGAAAAGAAGAAAGTCATAAATATTTATTGTTGTTAGGACCATCGGGTCAACTCTGACTCAAAGCAACCCTATGCACAACAGAATGAAACACTACCCAGTCCTGCACCATCCTCACAATCCATGTTATACATCGTTGAAGCCACTGTGGCAATCCATTTTGTTGAGGGTCTTCCCCTTTTTTGCTACCTTTCTGCTTTACCAAGCATGATGTCCTTTTCCAGAGAATGGTCCCTTCTGACAACATGACCAAAGTAGGTGAAATATTTAGCAAAATATTTAGCAAACACTAAAACAATAGCAAAGAAGGAAATGATAAGAAAATCAATAAACAAATGAGCTCAGCATAGAAAATTATATGGACCAAAGAAATTAGCAGCACCACACACACACACACACAAAAAAAACCCGTAGCAAAATGACAACAATAAATTCATATTTGTCAATAATTACATTGAATGTAAATGGGCTATATGAACCAGTCAAGAGACAGAGAGCTGCAGAATGGATTAGGAAACATGATCCATCAACATGTTCTCTATAAGAGACATATCTTATATGCTGAGTGAAATAAGTCAGTCACAGAAGGACAAATATTGTATCAGTGCATTATTGTAAAAAGTCAAGGAAAGGTTTATACATGGAAGGAAATTTCTTTGTGGCTTACCAAGGATGGGATAGGAGGGGAGGGAAAATTGCTAGATAGGTAAGAGACAAGTATTGATTTGGGTGAAGGGAAAGGCAATTTACCAAATCGAGTGGCCAGTACAACAAAAGGAAGACACAGAGAAGTACACAAGAGGTCCAGACAACAAACACTTTTACATATACGATACTGCATTATGAGTGATAACAAACATTAATCTATAGGTAAATAGATGAGTAGACAGGCTGAATGATCAGATATGTCTAGGCAAAAGGGACTATAACCATTAACATATATAAGGTTGGCAGATGATATTTGTACATACATATTTGTATGTGCTATAAAAATGCCCATATAAATAGAACTAACAGGGAGCAAAGTTATGATAACTTCTTAGTCACAGCCAACCACTCTGATGGAGTGAGTTGCTGGACCTGTGGGCTCGGGACAATGGTTGCAGGGGGCATCAAGCTCAATTGGCATAACGTACTACACAAAAACATTGTTCCACCTACTACTCTGGTTAGTGACTGGGGTCTTAAAAGCTTGCAAGTGGCCATCTAGATGTAACAATGGGTCTCTCCTCATCCAGAGCAAAGAAGAATGAATAAAACCAAAGATACATGGAAACAATTAGTCCAAGGGACTAGCAGGCCATGTGAACCTTAGCCTATATGACCATGAGACCAGAAGAACTAGATGGTGCCTGGCTACCATTGTCAACCACGTAGAGGGGGATCAGTGCAGGAGATCCTGGACAGAGTGGGAGAACAATGTGGAACAAAACTCAAAATTATATATATATAAAAAAAAAAAAAAGACCAGGTTACTAGTCTGCTAGAGCCTGGTGAGACCCCTGAGACTATAGCTCTTAGTTACCCTTCAGGTCTGGAATTGAGCTCACTTCTGTGGCTTCTAGCCAAACAACAGATAGGCATATAGCATGAACATTTACATCAGGTAGATACACTCCTTAGAATGATCAATCACGGGAGAAGAGAAGGGCAGTATTTTCACAGAGAGCTAGCTCAGGGAGCAGGAACACATAAGAAAGAAGGACACAGGGAAGAAGTAACTACAGGGAGGAAGTGGAAATAGAGCTGTTACACTGTGGGGATTGCAGTTAATGTCATAAAACAAAATCTATATGAACTGCTGTATGGAAATTGAATTTTCTCTGTAAACTTTCACCCAAAACACCATAAAAATTTTAAAAAAGGAAGAAGCATACATTAGACATAAAGACAGAAAAATAACTTAAAAAAATCAAAGAATGGAAAAATATATATCAAGCAAATGACAACCAAAAATGAGCAAGCATGGAAATAACTAATTTCTGACAAAATGGACTTTAAGGCAAAAAACAGCCTGAGAGACAAGGAAGGACATTATAGAACAATTAAAGGGTCAAATGAATAAGAGGATATAACCATAAAAAATATACACCCAAAAGAAATAGACAACTCTACAAGGAGAGGAGGAAACTTTAACACATCACTTTCAATGAAGGATAGAACAACTAGAAAGAAACTCAATAAAGACACAGAAGATCTAAACAACACAATCAACTAAATTGAACTTATAGAGACATATACAGAACATTCTACCCACTAACAACAGTACAATATACATTCTTTTCCAGCACACATGGAACATTCTCCAGAATAGACAGTAGAGGGGTAACAAAGCAAGCCCCAATAAATTTAAAAACATCAAAATACTGGAAAACATATTTTTAGATTATAATGCTATAAAGTTAGAAATCAATAATAGGAAGATCAAGGAAAAGAAAGTAAACACATAGAAACTGAATAATACCCTACTTAAAAACAACTGGGTAGTAAAAGAAACAAAAAAATGAAATTAAAAAATTCCTTGAATCAAACAAGAAAGAAAATATAACATACCAAAATATTTTGGACACAGTAAAAGCTGCACTCAGAGGGCACTTTATAGCAATAAATGCACATATCAATAAAGAAGAAAGAGCAACAACTAAGCCAGTAACTCCAACAATGAGAAAAACAGCAGCAAGAAAAGCCTACAGTCACCAGTGCCTGGCTACCACTGTCAACCACTTGGAAGGGGATCTATGTAGGAGATCCTGGATAGAATGGGAGAACAATGTGGAACAAAACTCAAAATCATTTAAAAGAAAAAGAAAAGGGACCAGGTTTGCTGGTCTGATAGAGCCTGATGGAACCCCTGAGATTATGGCCCCTAGCT
>NW_006921604.1:12918501-12936280 GCF_000298275.1 Orycteropus afer afer
GAGGAGCTTTCACCCAGCCCCTAGAGCCTGGCACTTTGAACTCAGACTTAAAGCCTCCAAACTGTAAGAGAATAAACTCCTGTTTGTTCAAGCCATCCCATTTGAGGTATTTTCCATTAGAGCAGCACAGAGGTAACCAAAACAGGTACCACTGAGTTGAGTCCTGGCCCAGATGGCTTCACTGGAAAATTTTACCCAACATTCGGAGAATTGCTGACACCAATTCTATTCAAACTATTCTAGAGTATAGAAAAAAAAAGGGGGTAACTCCTGAATTCATTTTATGAAGCAAGCATAGCCTTGATTCCAAGCCACGCAAAGGTACTACTAGAAAAGAAAATTACAGACCAATATCCCTCATGACCATCTTCTCAACAAAATCCTAGCCAGTAGAATTTAACATGTATCAAAAAATAATACATCATGACAAAGTGGGATTCATACTGCTTATGCAAGGATCGTTCAATACCAGAAAAATAATCAACATAATTCAAGACATAAATAAAAGAAAGGACAAGAACCACATGATTATATCAATTAATGCAGAAAAAAGCATATGACAAAATCCAACACCCATTCCTTATAAAAAAAATAACAATGAGCAAAATAGGATTAGAAAGGAAATTCCTCAAAATAATAAAGGGCTTGTATACAAAACCAATGGCCAACATTATTCTCAATAAAGAGAGACTGAAAACATTCCCCATTATGAACAAGTACCAGGCAAAGATGCCCTTTCTCACCATTCCTTTTCAATATTGTTCTGATTATCTTTGCCAGAGCAATAAGGCAAGAATGAGAAATAAAAGCTTCCAAATTGGCAAAGAAGAAGTAAAACTATCACTATTTGCAGATTACATGATCTTATACATAGAAAATTCCAAAGACTCATTAAGAAAATTACTGAAAATAATTGACAGTTTCAGGAAAGTGGCAGTATACAAGATCAATATACAAAAATCAGTCAGGCTCCTTTACACTAACAAAGAGAACTCTGAAAAGGAAGTCAGGAAAGCAATACCATTTACAATAGACAAAAAATAAAAATAATTAAAAAAAAAAAAAAAAAAAAACACTGCCGTCAAGTCAATTTCAACTCATAGCAACCCCTCCTTGGGTTTCCAAGGCAGTATCACTATGGAAGTAGATTGCCCCATCTTTCTTCCAAAGAGTGGCTGGTGGTTTGAACTGCCAGCTTTCTGGTTAGCAGTCAAATGCCTTAGGCACTACACCACCAGAGCTCCCATCATTTACAATAGAAACCCAAAATATGAAGTACTTAGAAATAAATTGTAACCAGAGACATAAAAGGCCTATATAGAGAAAACTACAAAACACTGTAAGAAGAAAACAAAAGTGACCTACATGAATGGAAGAATACAGCATGCTCTTGGATGTTGTTGTTGTTGTTGTTATAGGAAGACTTATCATGAAAACATCAATATTACTTAAAGCAGTCTACAAATATAATGCAATCCCAACCCAAATTCTATCATCTTTCTTTAAAGAGATGAAAAAACTAATTTCCAAGTTTATACTGAAAGGAAAGAGACCCCAGATAAGTAAAGCCCTTCTGAAAGAACAATAACCAAGTAGGATGCCCCACGCTCCCCATCTCAGAACCCATTACACAGCCATGGTAGTTAAAACAGCCTGGTACTGGTACAATGACAGATGTACAATGGAACAGAATTGAGAGCAAAGAAGTAAATTCATCTACCCATGGATGGCTGATCTTTGACAAAGGCTCAAAACTCATCAAATGGGGAAGAGATAGTCTCTTTAACAAATGGTACTGGCAAAACTAGATATTCACTTGCATGAAAATGAAACAGGACCCATATCTCATACCATATACAAAAATGACTCAAGTTGGGTCAAAGACCTGAAAGTAAAAGCAAAAGCCATAAAGATCATGAAAGAAAAAATAGTAACAAATTTAGGTGCTCTAATTCAGAACATAAATACACTATTGAAAAAAACTGAAAAAGAACAAACACCAAAAGACAAAATAGATGAGTGGGAGACAAAATGTATGTGAACTGCTGTGTGGAAAGTGAATTTGCCCTGTTAAGTTACACCCAAATTGCAATTTTAAAAGAATAGATGAGTGGGACCTCCTAAAAATCAGACGTTTATATGCCTCAAGAGATTTCACCAAAAGAGTAAAAACAGAACCCACAGACTGAGAAAAAAAATTTGGCAACAACATATTGGACAAGAGGCTAATCTCCAAAATTTATAGAAAACTTCAATACCTTAACAATAAAAAGACAAATAATCCAATTGAAAAACGTGTAGAGGACATGAACAGACACTTCATCAAAGAAGAAATTCAGGCAGTTAACAAACATGTGAAGAAATGCTTACAATCATTAGCTATGAGACAGCTGCGAATCAAAACAATAATGAGATATCACGTCAGCCTAGCATTAACAGCCAAGTTCAAAAAGACAGAAAACAACAAATGATGAGAGGGTGGAGAAACTGGAACCTTCATACACTATTGGTGAGACTAAAATGGCACAATTTCTGTGGGAAACAGTATGGCACTTCCTTAAAAAGCTGGAAATGGAATACTATTACATGCACAATACTGCATTATCAGTGGCACCAAACACTAGGCTATGGAAAAATGCATAGACAGGTGAGAAGATCAGGTGGGGGTAGGCAAACAGGAATATACCCAAGACCAAGGATAGATTTGGCTTATATGTGTACTTGTGCTACAAAATTACGCACATGCATTGCAGAAGTAACAGAGGACAAGTTTGGAGTAGCCTCTCAGAGACAACTAAACACCTTGAAGAAGAGAATCACTGGGCCTGTGGGCTCAGGACCATAGTCTTGGGAGACATTATATTCAATTGGCACAACATAGTACATGAAAATCTTGTTCTACATCCTACTTTGGTGAATAGCGACTGGGGTCTTAAAAGCTTTCAAGTAGCCATCTAAGCTGCAACTACTGGTCTCCTCTCACCTGGAGCAAAGAAAAGTGAAGAAAATCTAAGTCATTTGGAAATAATTAGTCCAAAGATATGATGGACCACCAGGACCTCAGGCTTCATGACCCTGACTGAGACCAGAAGAACTAGATGGTGCTTGGCTACCAATGCCAACCACTTGGAAAGGGATCAAAATTGCAGATTCTGGATAGAGTGGGAGGAAAAATGTGGAACAAAATTCAAAAACACAAAAATGACCAGAATTACTGGTTGGATAGAGACTGGTGGAACCCCTGAGACTGTGGCCCCAGGTTATCCTTTGGGCCTGGAAATGGACTTACTTCCATGAATTGGCTCTCAGCCCAACAGTGGAAAGACCTACAAGCAGAACATTTGCCTTAGGAAAATGCACCCCTTAGATCAATCAGCCATGAATCATCAGAGGGGCAGCATTCACGTAGAGGAAAAGCTGGACAGATAAGAATGCATAGATAAGAAGGGCACACAGAAGGGGTAGTCACAGGGAGGAGAGAGGAGAGCTTTTTATAGTTGGGAATTGTAATCGGGGCCATGAATTCAAATGGGCATGAACTGTTGAGAGTAAAACGAATCTGCTTTGTAAATTTGTACCCAAATCACAATTAAAAAAAAAAAAAAGTGGGAAATAGAAATACTATTTGATCCAGCAATCCCACTACTAAGTATATATCCTAGAGAAATAAGAGCCATGACACAAACAGGTAAATGCACACCTACGTATATCCCATTACTATTCACAAAAGCAAAAAGATGGAAAAAACCTAAATGCCCATCAGTGAAGGACTGGATCAGCAAACTATGGTACAAACACACAATGGGATACCATGCAACATTAAAGAACAATGATGAATCTGGAGAACATTTCATAACATGGATGAACTTAGAGGCCGTTATACTGAGTGAAATTAGTCAATTCTCAAAGGACAAATATTATTTGAGACCACTACTGTAAAAAATCAAGAAAAAGTCTTCATAAAAAAAAGAAGAAATGTTCTTTGATGGTTACTAGGGGTGAGTATGGAGGGAGGGAGGGAAAACCACCAAGTAGAGAACAGACACATATTAACTTGGGTGAAGGGAATTAAAAGAGGAAAAAAAAAAAAATCTTGAAATTTATCTTGTGTAAGGTGTACCCTGCCCTGTTGAATAATCTAAAGACTGAAATGAAAGTTTTATAGAAGCAGGTGAAAGGTAGAGCTAGTTTTATCTTTCAAAATTCTCAAAGAGATTGTGGGGAGAATTATTTAAACAAAATCCCCTTTTTCATGCTGAGTGGGAAAATAATCAAATTTCACACATTCTACTTCTGTTCTGACACCATCTGTTCAAGCAGTACTTCCTCCTCTGACCCTAACCACCCGAAGTGAAGTCAGACCTCACAAGTTAACACGGGGACTGTCTCCTCAGGATACCAGCCATAAGCTCAGGGGTCTTACCAGCCCCCTTCACTTCTGACTTGCTGGCTCCCACTACTTCCTTGGCTTTAATAATTCACTGGAATGACTCACAGAATTCACAGAAATCATTCTAGTTAGGATTATAGTTTTATTATGTTGTTGTTGTTGTTGTTATATGCCATCGAGTCAAACCCAACTCATGGCGACCCCTCCTTGGGTTTCCGAGGCAGTATCACTACGGAAGTAGGATTGCCCAACCTTCCTGCCGAGGAGTGGTTGGTGGGTTTGAACCGCCAGCCGTCTGGTTAGCAGGCAAGTGTCTTAGCCACTATGCTACCAGAGCTCCTCAGTTTTATTATAGCAAGAAAAAAAAGGATACAAATGAAGAGATGCATAGGCAAGGCCTGGGAGTGTTCTCAATGTGGAGTTTTCATGTCCCTAAAGGGGATGCACTACCCTTTCATGTGCTTTGATGTCTTTCACCAATCAGGAATCTCATAGAGCTTTCCTATCAAGAGCCTTTAGTGGCACCTCATTATGTATGCCACCATCTGTCAAGTTGTCATACTGTGGTAGTTTGTGTGTTGCTATGATGCTGGAAGCCAAGCTACTAGTATTTCAAATACCTGCAGGGTCACTCATGGTGTGCAAGTTTCAGAGAAGCTTCCAGACTAAAACATACCAGGAAGAAAGGCCTGGCAGTCTACTTCCAAAAATTAGCCAATGAAAACCCTATGGATCACAGTAGAATATTTCTTATGTTAAGTACTGGAGGATGAGCCCTCTAGGTTAGAAGTTACTCAAAATACACAGTAGCTACAACAATGGATTTCAGCATACCAATGATCATGAACATGGCACAGGATCAAACAACTTTTTCTTCTATTGTACATGGGATTGCCATGAGTCAGAGTTGACTTGATGGCCACTACCAACAACATTGCATGGTTGAACCAAGTCATCCCATCTCTCCTGAGGTCAGTGATTTCATGAAGTAGTCTCTCCAGCCTGACCAGCCCCCACCTAAGTCACCTCATTAGCTTAAACTCTCAGCTTTGGTCTGGAGCATTATAGAGCACAAAACCAAACTGAACCCATTGCTGTGGAGTCAATTCAGACTCAAAGCAACCCTGCAGGATATAGTAGGACTGCTCCTTAGGGTTTCTATGGCTGTAATCTTTATGAAAGTAGATTGTCACATCTTTTTCCTGTGGAGCAGCTGGTTGGTTCAAACAGCTGACATTTTGGTTAGCAGCTGGGAGCTTTAACCACTGTGCCACTAGAACTCCTTCATAGATACCAAAGACATTTCATTTGGTAAACTCAGGAAATTTCAAGGTCTTAGGGATTGTCTCTCAGACAATCCCTAAGACAATATCTTAGATATTTGGGTAAAGTTCATGTAAACCTCACAGAGAGCTTCTTTTATAAAAACTTTCTCCCTTTCTCAATACAGGTAAATAGAAGGAAGCTCAAGACAATAGCTTCCTTGTGCCATCAATTCTCCAGCCTTGGAGGGAGGATTTTTTTCTGTTATCTGGATAAGGAAACTAAGGCTCAAAGAATTCAACAACTTGCCTACAGTTACAAAGGCAAAACACTAAACTCCTCCTGTATCCTGAGGGCTCCTTAAGGACAGGGGCTATATACTCATTCATTTTGTCTCCCAGAGCTTGTGAGCACTTAGCACACAGGAGGGGCTCCGCAGAGCTGAGCTGCGCCCTGTCATAAAGTAGGGAATCTCACCCAGGTGAGTCTGATCTGAAGCTGGTGCTTACCTTCTTAGCTTACCGTTTTGGTTAACTAGTGCTGCTCTGACAGGAATATTCTACAAATGGGATGGCCTTAACAAACAGTTTATTCTTACAGTTTGGAGGCTTTAGGTCCAAGTTCAAAGTGTCAGGCTCTAGGGGCTGGGTGCAAGCCCTTCAAACTTAGGCTTCAGCTCTGCCTCCTGCTCTGGCCCACTGGAGCTAGAGGCTTTTCTTCACTCAGGCAGCTGCTGGCTGCTGAGACTGAGAAGACCCAAGGTTGACAAGTAAAAAGGCACAGTCCTGATGTTACCAAACCACATGGCAGGCCATTAATTCAAGTCCATTGAAAGTCCCAAGGTCGGCAGAGCATGGCAGACTGCTGAACAATGATCCAGCTACATGTAGGGTTCAAGCATGCCATAAACTAGAGGCCGTTCTGCAAGGCTTCTCCTTATATACAGGAAGCTGACCACATCCCTAAAGCAGCTACTCAGCTGTTCACAGTAGATTCTACCATGGAGGTGATTAGCAGTCTCATCATGGGGAATACTACATCCAGCTGCCCAGCCATTCAACCAGGCCCAGCCAAGTTGACACACAAACTTAATTACCTCTTACTAAAGCTGACAGGGTTGGTCTATTCATTTGAATGTCTAAATCAAGAAGTTATAAAAAACCCAAATGATTTAACTGCATGTAAAATATGGAAGGGCCTGGGGAGAATCAGGAAATGGAAAAAAAATTTTTTTTCAAATGATAACATATTCACAGGAGGTGATTATTAATTTAATGTACAGGAAAAACAAATGTTTCTCATTAAGCTACAAGTGTCTGTACAGGTAGACAGGCAAGATGATCAGGTATGGGACTACACCCACGACCATATATAAGTTTGGTGGCTGATATCTCTACACTCCTATTTGTATATGCTATAAAAATGTCCATGCAACTCACCTAACAGCCCAGGGGTTGTTTGTTACCAGCTCACCAGGAAGTAAGTACAGAGATTGAGAGCAAACATTTAGAAATTTGTATAGCTATATTGACATTTGATGAATCACAAAAAGAAATTGTGAAATGCTTACATAAATAAAAAGATCTCAAATTAACAGCTTAATTTAACAACTCCAGGAAACACAGAAGAGTAGTAACTGTTGAATTGGTAGATGTTTTGCTGTATGTATTCTGAACAGCAACAACAAAATACATAACATTTACCAAAAAAACCCACCAAACTCACTGCTATCGAGTTGAATCTGACTCACAGTAACCCCTACTTGGGTTTCTGAGGCAGTATCACTATGGAACAGACACTGGTCCCAGGCCACACCCCTCCCAAACAGTGGGAAAGCAGAGAAAAAGCTGGGGGTAGGGGAAATCAGGACAGAGCGAGGAAGCAGAGGCAGGGATCCAGGTAAGGCTGGAGACCCAGACCACACCTCTCCCAAGTGGCAGGAAAGTGTCAGGGATCTATGTAAGGGGAGAGTGGGGAGGGTGGAGAGGTTTTGAACAGCTAAGGGAGACAAACTTGTCTGTCAGTTTGTCCTACTTTGGTGGCGTGTTGCTGTGAGGCTTGAGGCTGTGCCACCGGTGTCTCAAACCCAGTAAGATTGCACATGGTACACAGGTTTCAACAGCTTACAGACTGAGACAGACTAGGAAGAAGGAGGAGGCCATCCAGTTCTCAAAGAATTGGCCAGGGGAAGTCTTATGAATAGCAGAGAAGCACTGTCTGATACATTACTGTGCAACTTTATGAATAGTCTGGAAACATTGACCAATACAGTGCAGGAGGATAAAGCACTTAGGTCGGAAGGCTCTCAAAATAGGACCAGGAAAGAGCTGAATCATCAAAGTAGAACCAGCCTTAATGATATGGAAAAGGTAAAGCTTTCGAGACCTCCATTTGCTGACATGGCAGGACTCAAATTGAGGAGAAACAGCTGCAAACATCCATTAATAATCAGAACATGAAATGTATGAAGTATGAATCTAGAAAAAGAGAAAGCTGTCAAAAATGAAATGGAATGCATAAAGATGGATATCCTAGGCATTAGTGAGCTGAAATGGACTGTTTTTGGCCATTTTGAATCAGATCACCATGTGGTCTACTATGCCGGGAATGACAATTTGAAGAGGAATGGTGTAGTGTTCATCATCACAAAGGATGTTTCAAGATCTGCCCTAAAGTACAATGCTGTAAGTGATAGGATAATATCCATATGCCTACAAGGAAGACCAGTTAATGCGACTATTATTCAAGTTTATACACCAACCACCAAAGCCAAAGATGAGGAAATTGAAGATTTTTATCAGCTTCTGCAGTCTGAAATTGACCAAACATGCAATCAGGATGTTTTAATTATCACTAGTGACTGGAATGCAAAAATTGGAAACAAAGAAGCATCACCAGTAGTCGGAAAATTTGGCCTTGGTGACAGAAATGATGCTGGAAATCGCATGATAGAATTTTGCAAGACCAATGACTTATTCATTGCAAATACCTTTTTTCAACAACACAAACAGTGGCTGTACACGTGGACTTCACCAGATGGAATACACAGGAATCAGACTGACTATATCTGTGGTAAGAGGTGATGAAAAAGCTCAGTATCTTCAGCCAAAACCAGGCCAGGAGCTGATTGTGGAACAGACCATCAACTGCTCATATGCAAGTTCAACTTGACGTTAAAGACAGTTAAAACAAGTCCACGAGAGCAAGAATATGATCTTGAATATATCCCTCCTGAATTTAGAGACCATCGAAAGAATAGATTTGATGCATTGAACACCAAAGACCAAAAACTAGAATTGTGGGATGACATCAACAACATCATCCATGAAGAAAGCAAGAGGTCACTAAAAAGATGAGAAAAGTAGACCAAAATGGATGACAGAAAAACTCTGAAACTTGCCCTTGAGCGGAGAGTAGCTAAAGAAAATGGAAGAAATGACATGATAAAAGAGCTGAAAAGAGATTTCAAAGAGCAGCTCGAGCAGACAAAGCCAATTACTATAATGAAATGTGCAAACACTTAGAGTCAAAAAACCAAAAGGGAAGAACACACTCAGGATTTCTCAAGCTTAAAGAACTGAGGAAAAAAATTAGGCCTCAAGTTGCAATATTGAAAAATTCTATGGGCAAAATATTGAATGATGCAGGAAACATCAAAAGAAGATGGAAGGAATACATAGAGTCACTGTACCAAAAAGAACTGGTAGATCTTCATCCATCTCAGGAGGTGATCTAGAACCAACGGTACTGAAAGAAGAAGTCAAAGCTGCACTGAAGGAATTGGCTAAAAACAAGGTTCTAGGAATTGACGGAATACCCATTGAGATGTTTCAACAAACAGATGCCCCACTGGAGGAGATCTGGAAGACAGCTACCTGGCCAACTGACTGGAAGAGATCCATATTTATACCCATTCCAAAGAAAGGTGATCCCACAGAATGTGGAAATTATTGAACAATGTCATTAATTTCGCATGTAGGTAAGATTTTATCGAAGATAATTCAAGAAGAGTTGCAGCAGTATATTGACAGAGAACTTCCAGAAATGCAAGCTGGATTCAGAAGAGGATGTGGAACAAGGGATATCATAGCTGTTGACAGATGGATTCTGGCTCAAAGCAAAAAATACCAGAAAGACATTTACTTGTGTTTTATTGACTATGCCAAGACATTTGATTGTGTAGATCATAACAAATTGTGGATGACATTGAGAAGAATGGGAATTCCAGAACACTTGATTGTGCTCATGAGGAACCTGTTCATTGACAAGGAGGCTGTTGTTCAAACAGAACAAGGGAACACTGCATGGTTTAAAATCAAGAAGAGAGTGTGTCAGGGTTGTATCCTTTTCCCATACTTACTCAATCTGTATGCTGAGCAAATAATCAGAGAAGCTGGACTATATGAAGAAGAATGTGGCATTAAGATTGGAGGAAGACTCATTAACAACCTGTGATATGCTGACAACACAACTTTGCTTGCTGAAAGTGAGAATGACTTGAGGCACTTACTGGTGAAGACTGAAGAACACAGTCTGCAGTATGAATTACATCTCAATATAAAGAAAACAAAAATCCTCACAACTAGACCTATAATCAGCATCACGATAAATGGAGAAAAGATTGAGGTTGTCAAAGAATTCATGTTGCTTGGTTCTACAGTCGAAGCCAATGGAAGCAGCAGTCAGGACATTAGACAATGTATAGCATGGGGCAAGTTGGCTGCAAGGGACCTCTTTCAAGTGCTGAGGAGCAAGGATCTCTCCTTGAGGACTAAGGTGTGACTGACACTGATATATTCAATTGCCTCATGTGCATGTGAGAGCTGGACAATGAATAAAGAAAACCAAAGAAGAATTGATGCTTTTGAGTTGTGGTGCTGGCGAAGAATGCTGAAAGTACCACGGACTGCTAAAAGAACTAAAAGATCTGTCCTGGAGGAATTGCAGCCAGAATGCTCCTTGGAAGCAAGAATGGCCAGACATTGTCTCACCTACTTTGGTCATGTTGTCAGAAGGTACCATTCCCTAGAGAAGGATATCATGCTTGGTAAGGTGAAGGGTCGACGAAAGAGGGGAGGTCCTCAACAAGATGGATTGACACAGTGGCTGCTACAATGGGCTCAAATATAGCAAGGATCATGGAGCTGGTGTGGGACCTGGCAGTGTTTCGCTCTTCTGTGCATAGGGTCGCTATGAGTCAGACATGACTCGATGGCATCTAACAACAACAACAACAACATAAAAATGTCCACATATATAATAGAGTTAACAGGGAGTAAAGTTATGATAACTTCTTAGCCACAACCAAACACCTTAACAGAGTGAGTCTCTGGGCCTGCAGGCTATGGACTACAGTCATGGGGACATCAAACTCAACTGGCATAACATAATACACAAAAACACTGTTCTACATCCTACTTTGGTGAGTATCGACTGGGCTCTTACAAGCTTGTGAGCAGCTATCTAAAATGCAAATATTGTTCTTTCCTCACTTAGAGTAAAGAAGAGTGAAGAAAATCAAAGATGCATGGAAACAATTAGTCCAAAATGTGAGAATAAAGATTTTTGCTTTGTTAGGCCTGAATCCATAATATTAGAATAAGACTCCATCTTTTCAGTTAAGATGCCATTTCTTTAAAACCTGGCTTCAACCTTGTGTTATAATTAACATGTTCTCTCTCTAAGATACAGGTATCAGTTCTTGCTGCATCCTGTGCTAAAATAGGGCCATCTAAAGACCAGATGGGCCAGACTTTGGGACCAGCCACCTGGGCTTTAACAAATACCTATGGAGCCTCTTAAGGACTACCCGACTTGCAGGAACTCACAGGAAATAATCCTTTCTTAATTACCCACTGTCTTATCTAACTTTCAGAAAATCGTTCATTAATCCTGCATAAGTGCTGTATCTTTTTTGCTTTAGTGTAAGGACCCCTGATTGTAAATGCTGAGCAGAATGAGCATTTTTGGAGCTGCTGAGAACCCATCCGTCTCTCACTGGTGCACCTCCTAATTAAACTCTCTTCTTCTCCTTGAACTCTGGTGTGGACTGTTGGCTGCACTGCTCCAGGGCTGGACCCGGGCATTTTTCAGGTAACAATTAGTGGGCCATGGGAACCTCAGCCTACAAGGTCCTGAGACCAGAACTAAATGGTGCCTGCCTACCACTGCCACCCACTCTGAAAAGGATTGAAATTGGAGATCCTGGATAGAGTGGGAGGAAAATGTGAAAAAAACTCAAAATCATTTAAAAAAAAAAAAAAAAAGATCAGCTTTACTGGTCTGATAGAGACTGGTGAAACTCCCCAGACTATGGGAGTGGTTTCCAGTCAAAGCAGTAGACAAGTATATACCGTAAACATTTACACGTGTTAGCTACACTCAACCCTGGGAGATCAGAAGGGCAGCATTTGTGCAGGGAGATAGCTCAGAAGGCTATCTTTTTTACACAGGAAAAAGGTAACCACAGGGAGGAAGTGGGAAGAGAGCTGTTACATGGTAGGGATGGCAATCAATGTTACGAAACAAATGTGCATTAACAGTTGAATGGAAAACAACTTTACTCTGTAAACTTTGACCCAAATCACATAAAAAGTAAATAAATAAATAAATAAATAAATAAATCAAATGTTCCACTGAAGGGGCCTCATTCTTTTATGCCTCTCCCCATTTTCTGAAAAGAACCATTTGGGAAGGATAAGAAACAAACCAACCACAAGTCTTATTAGACAGCACTCAGGAGTGTGGGATTGTTTTGCCTTGTATTTCATAGTGTTCAACAGGAAAAGTAGGTTGAAGCTGCTGTCAACAATGGACAAGGGATTGGAAAAATGAGAACAGCTGGCATTCCTTTCTGCTTGGGAAATGTGGGATACCACAAAAAAGCACATAGGCAGATGTTTGAGTAAAAAAGAAAAAAATCCAATTTTATACTTAAAAGGCATGTTTTCACTCTTTTAATAAAACATCTCTCCATCCTAAAAATATTACATGTTTATTAGAGAAAATTTGGAAGTTACATGAAAGTTAAAAAAAAAAAAAGTCCATTTATAGACAACCACTTTTCACTACTTTGTTGTTGTTGTGTGCCCCTGAGCCAATTCTGACTTAAGGCAATCCTATAGGACCCCACAGGATTTCCAAGGCTGTCATCATTGCAGAAGCAGACTGCCTCATCTTTCTCTGTCAGGGCAGCTGGTGGGTTCGAAATGCCAGCCTTTTGCATAGCAGCTAACCACTTAACCATTGTGGCACTGTTGTTGTTATTGTTAGGTGCCATCGAGTCAGCTCCAACTCATAGTGACCCTATGTGCAACACAACAAAAGACTGTCCAGTTCTTTGCCAGCCTCACAATGCTTGCTATAGCTGAGCCCATCATTACAGCCACTGGGTCAATCCATCTCGTTGAGGGCCTTCCTGTTTTTCACTGACCCTCCACTTTACCAAGCATGATATCCTCCTCCAGGGAATGGTCCTTTCTGACAACATGATCAAAGTTGATGAGACAAAGTCTGGCCATTCTCCCTTCCAAGGAGCATTCCAGCTGCACTTCGTCCAGGACAGATTTGGTAGTTCTGGCAGTCCATGATTCTTTTAGCATTCTTGCCCAAAACCACAACACAAAAGCATCGACTCTTCTTCGGTCTTCCTTATTCATTGTCCAACTCTCACATGCATATGAGGTAACTGAAAATATCGTGGCTTATGTCAAGTGCACCTTAGTCTTCAAGGAGATATCCTTGTTCTTCAGCACCTGAAAGAGGTTTTTTGCAGCAGATTTGCCCCATGCAATACATCATCTGATATCTTGAGTGCTGCTTCCATTGGTGTCGATTGTAGAACCAAGTAATCTGAAGTCTTCGACAACTTCAATCTTCTCTCTATTTATCATGATGCTGCTTATTGGTCCAGTTGTGAGGATTTTTGTTTTCTTTATATTAAGGTCTGGCAGCATAGTGCCTAAGGCATTTGATTGCTAATCAGAAGGCTGGTGGTTCAAACCTACCACTCCTTGGAAGGAAGGTTAGGCAATCTACTTCCATAGTGATATTGCCTCGGAAACCCAAGGAGGGGTTGCTATGAGTTGGGTTCAACTTGACAGCAGTGAATTTTTTTTAGTATATTGAGGTGTAATCCATACCGCAGACTGTAGTCTTTAATCTTCATCAATAAGTACTTCAAGTCATCCTCACTTTCAGCAAGCAAAGTTGTGTCATCAGTGTATTGCAGGTTGTTAATGAGGCTTCCTCCAATCCTGATGCCATGTTCTTCTTCGTCCAGCTTCTTTGATTATTTGCTCAGCATACAACCCTAACATACTCCCTTCTTGATTTTAAACCATGCAGTGTCCCCTTGTTCTGTTTGAATGACAGCCTCCTGGACTATGCACAGATTCCTCATGAGCACAATCAAGTGTTCTGGAATTCCCATTCTTCTCAATGTTATCCCCAATTTGTTATGATCCACACAATCAAATGCTTTTTCATCGTCAATACAATACAAGTAAACATTTTTTCTGGTATTCTTTGCTTTGAGCCAAGATCCATTTGACATCAGCAATGCTATCCCTCATTCCACATCCTCTTCTGAATCCAGCTTGCATTTCTGGAAGTTCTCTGTCAATATACTGCTGCAACTATTTTGAATTAGCTTCAGTAAGATTTTACTTGCGTGTGATATTAATGATATTGTTCGATAATTTCCACATTCTATGGGATCACTTTTCTTTGGAATGGGTACAAATATGGATCTCTTCCAGTCAGTTGACTATTCTAATCACCAGTAATAACCATCTTGATTGCATGTTTGGTGAATTTCAGACTGCAGAAGTTGGTAAAAATCTTCAATTTCCTTGTCTTTGGTTTTGGTGGTTGGTGCATAAATTTGAGTAATACTAGTAGTAACTGGTCTTCCTTGTAGGCATATGGATATTATTCTATCACTGACAGCACTGTACTTCAGAATGGATCTTGAAACATTTTTTGTAATGAAAAATGCCATGTCATATTCCCGAGTATTTTATCTTTTTGATAGGTATTGTAAATGATATTGATTTCCTTATTTCCTTTTCAGCGATCTCTTTGCTGCTGTAGAGGAATCTGTGGTGGTTAAGTTTGTGTGTCAATTTGGCTGGGCCTGGTTGAGAAGCTGGGCAGCTAAATGTAGTTATTCCCCATGGTGAGATTGGTAATTAACTCCATGGTGGAATCTATTGGAGTAGCTGAGTAGCTGCTTTGGGTATGTGTTCTGCTTTCTGTGTATAGGAAACAGTTTTGGGAATGGTCTCTAGCTTATGGCATGCTTGAACCCTGCATGTAGCTGTGTTGTTGTTCAGCAGCCTGCTATGCTCTGCCGACCTTGGGACTTTCAATGGACTTAAATTAATGTCCTGCCATGTGGTTTGGTAGCATTGGGACTGTACCTTTTTGTCAACCTTGGTCTTGTCAGTCTCAGCAGCGGGCAGCTGTCTGAGTGAAGAAAAGCCTCCAGCTCCAGTGGGCCAGGAGCAGGAGCTGAAGCCCAAGGTTGAGGGGCTTCCACCCAGCCTGTGGAGTCTGGCACTTTGAACTTGGACTGAAAGCCTCCAAACTGTAAGAGAATAAACTCTTGTTTGTTCAAGCATCCCATATGTGATATATTTTCTGTCAGACCAGTACAGAGGTAACCAGAACAGAATCCAATTGATGTTTGTGTGTTGATCTTATATCTTCCAGTATGCTAAACTTTTCCATTAGTTCCAATAGTTTTCTTGCTGAGTTTCTTGGGTTTTCTATGTATAGGACCGTATCTTCTGCAAACAGGCATAGTTTTACTTCTTCCTCATCAAATTAGATGCCTTTCATTTTCCTTTCTTGCCTTATTGCCCTTGCTAGGATTTCCAATACAAGTTGAATAGAAGCAGTGATAGAGGGCATCCTTCTCTGGTTCCCATTTGCAAGGGTAATGGTTTCATTCTGTTTCCATTGAGAATAATTTTGGCTGTTGGTTTTGCATATATGCTCTTTATTATATTGAGGAATTTTCCTTCTATTTCATTCCTATTTTTCTGACAGTGTTTTTTTTTTAATCAGGAATGGGTGTTGAATTTTATCAAATGTGTTTCCTGCATTGCTTGATATGATCATGTCGTTCTTTTCCTTTATTTTACTTATGTGATGGATTACATTGATTGTTTTTCTAATGTTGAAGCATCCTTACATACCTGGTATGCATTCCACTTCGTCATGATGTATTATTATTATATTTTAAATCTATTGTTGGAGTCTATTGGCTAGGATTGTGTTGAAGATTTTTGTGTCTATATTCACGTGAGATATTGGTTTGTGGTTTTTCTTTTTAGTATTGTCTTTTTCTGGTTTTGGTATCAGAGTTATGCTTGCTTCATAAAACGAATTTGGGAGCATTCTATCCTTTTCTATGTTCTGGAACAGTTTGAGTGGGACTGGTGTCCACTTTTCTCTGAAAGTTTGGTAGAACCCTTCAGTGAAACCAGCTGGGCCAGAACTTTTTTTTAATTGGTAATTTTTATTATAACCTGTTCAATTTCATCTTTTGTTATGTGCCTGTTCAAATTTTCTACCTCAGTCTGTGTTAATTTAGGTAAGTAGTGTGTTTCTAGGAATCTATCCATTTCCTCTAGGTTTTCAAATTTGTTGTAGTACAGTTCTTCATAATATCCTGATATTATCCTTTTTATTTTGGTTGGCTCTGTTGTGACATCACCCATTTCATTCCTTATTCATGTTATTAGATCTTCTTCTTTTCCTTTATTAAGTTTGCCAGTGGGTTGTCAATATTATTAATCTTTTCAGAGAATCAACCTCTAGTCTTGTTGATTTTTTTCTACTGTCTTTCTATTTTCTGTTTCATTTATTTCTGCTCATATCTTTCTTATTTCTTTTCTTTTACTGACAATAGGCTTTTTTTTTGTTTTCCCCTGCTAATTTTCTAATTGTTGGAGATGTTGGGTTAAGGCATTGATTTAGGCTCCTTCCTCTTTTTTGATGTGTGCATTTATTGTTATAAATTGCCCTCTGATCATTGCTTTTGCTGTGTCCCAAAAATTTTAGTATGTTGTATTTTCATTCTTGTTTGATTTAAGGAATTTTTTTTTCCATACAAAATGTTTTTAATGACAATATATTATTCAAGAATCTTTTAATTGTGAATTTAAACAGAAAAATGCAAGGAATTTATTAGTTCATATAATTGGGAAGTCCAAAAGCTGTCTAGCTGGCTTCAGTGAGACCCAGGTATTTAAACAACATTGATAAGAATCTTCCTCTCCATATCTCAGCTCTGCTTTCCTCAGTGTTGGCTTTCTTTTTGGCAGTCTTGTGGTGTTGCTATTACAGTCAACAGTCTCAAAAAGCAAGAGACCTTCTCTTGTCAAGCATCCATATCTGGCCAGAATTAAGTTATCAACAATTTACCTATGTAAGAGACAGGGAGAGTTCCTTGATTGATGGTACTGTCAGAAACAGACACAAAGGAAGCTGAGAGCCCCAAAGATAAGGTTGGGGGAAAGACCCCCACAATAACAGATATTTCTGTAACTGCAAATTCTCTTGTCTGGATACACTGTAATTATTTTAACCCACCCATTGCTGCTCTTCACTTTCACAACAAGGTTGTTTTCAAGTTTTCCTAGTATATAATATATTATGATAAATATTTTTATATCCTGTACATTTATTTTTTTAGAACATATTTCATGAGTTGGATCACTGAGTGAAAAGATATGTATATTTGACATACATGGTCAAATATGTCCAGAGTGTTTGCAGTAGTATACAGTCCCAACAGCAATTGATGAGACTGTAGTTCCTTTCACTAGACCCCAGGCAGTATCATGAGTTTTAATTTGATAGGGGTTATCTCATTACTTCATCTTAATTTTCACAAAAATAATAGCAATTGTTCTGTTTATAGTAACTCTTCACTCTTCCTATTTTCCTATATTCTTTTCTGAAATGTCTACTCTTCTTCCAATTAAAAAAAATTATAAAAGATAATTTATCTGTTAAATTCCAAGATCTCACAGTTTGTGAAAAGCATCTGAGGGGTCTATTTGAAATATCTTGAGTTTTTTTTTTTTTTTTAAATTTTTTTTAAATTTTATTTTG
>NW_006921604.1:12938285-12951886 GCF_000298275.1 Orycteropus afer afer
GGAGAAGTCTTTGGAAGCACATAAAAATTTAATTTTTAGAAGGTTCCAATCATCTGGCTTCTCTTCTGCTGTTGGTGCATTTTGAATTATGCTTGATGATTTAAGGAATTTTTTATTTCATTTTTTTCATTTCTTCTATTACCCAGCAGTTGTTGTTGTTGTTATGTGCCGTGGAGTCAGACCCGACTCATAGCGACCCCTTCTTGGGTTTCCGAGGCGGTATCACTATGGAAGTAGATTGATCCATCTTCCTTCCAAGGAGTAGCTGGTGGGTTTGAACCACCAGCCTTCTGGTCAGCAGTCAAATGCCTTAGGCACTATGGTACCAGAGCTCCTCAGCAGTTATTAAGGAGGGTATTACTCAGTTTCCATGTGTTTGCTCTCTTTTTTTTTCGTTGTTGATCTTCCTATTGTTGACTTGTAATTTTATAGCATTGTGATCTGAAAAGATGCTCTGCAGCATTTCAATATTTTTACATTTGTTGAGGCTTGCCTTGTGGCCTAACATATGGTCTATCCTGGAGAATGTTCTATGTGTGCTAGAAAAGAATGTATATTGTGCTGTTGTTGGGTGAAGTGCTCTGTAGATGTCTACAAAGTCAAGTTGGTTGATTGTATTGTTTAGCTCTTCTGTATGTATCTTTGTTGAGTTTCTTTCCAGTTGTTCTATCTCTCATTGAAAGTGGTGTATTAAAGTGTCCTACTATTGCTGTGGAGTCATCTATTTGTCTTTTCACTTCAATTCAAGTCTAATGTGTGAACATTGGGGCTCTTTCATTGGGTGCATAGATATTTATTATGGTTATGTTCCTTTGTTCAAGTGTTACTTTAATCATAACATGATGTCCTTCCTTTTCTCTTATTGTGGTTTTTGTCTTAAAAGTCTGTTTTATCAGAAATCAATATTGCTACTCCTGCTCTTTTTTGATTGTCATTTGCTTGATATATCTTTTTCCAACCTTTGATTTTTAGTCTGTTTTTATTTTTGTGTCTAAGGGGAGTTTCTTGTAGACAGAATATTGATGGGTCATTTTTGTTATCAAGTTTGCAACTCTTCATCTCTTGAGTCCTGCATTTAATCCATTTGCATTCAGTGTAGTTATTGAGAAGTATGAATTTATTGCTGTCATTTTGTCATTTTTTTAATGATATTGCTAATTTCTATGTTCCATATAATTTTCTGTGCAGAGCTCATTTTGATTATGAAATTATTTCTTTCACTGCTATTGTTTAGTATTTGCTAAATATGTGTCTTTCTTTTTTAGTTTGATATAAAGTTTTATTAATATTCTTTGAGATTACACTGTGATTTATTATTTTACTCCCAAGTTTAGAAGAGTCTATTCTATCTCACAATTGTCCTAACTTCCTCACCATTTGGAAGTTCAGTACCTATACTTTTTAATGCCTTTTTGCTTTGTAGTTGTCCTCAATTACCAATTGATGTCTCTGGTTTCCTATTCACAGTCTTTTTGGTTTATGTTGGATACTTCTATAACTGGGTTGGTTTCTGGGTTATGTCATCATGTGTGTTAATCATTGGTGGTTGTCTGCTGTTATTGGTTTTCTGTCTGAAGGACTCCCTTTAGCATCTCCTCTAAGGTCAGTCTGGTTTGAACAAAGTCTCTTAACTTCTGCTTATCTGGCAATGTCTTAATTTCACCATCATATTTGAGGGACAGTTTTGCTGGGTATATAATTCTTGATTGGCAATTTTTTTCTTTCAGAGTTCTATATATGTCATTCCATTGCCTTCTTGCCTGCATGGTTTCTGCCAAGAAGTCAGAGCTTAGTCTTATTGGTTGCCCTTTGTAGGTAACTTTTCATTTTTCCCATGCTGCTTTCAGGATTCTTTCTTTGTCTTTGGTTTTGGTGAGTTTGGTGATATGTCTTGGTGATTTTTTCTTTTGGGGTTTATCCTGTTTTGGGTTTGTTGAACTTTTTGAATGTATATCTTCTCGCCTTTCATCATATTAGGGAAGTTCTCTTCCAACAAATATTTGACAATTTTCTCTGGGGTTTTATTTGTCTCTCCTATTCTGAGATTCCAATCACATGTAAGTTAGTCCTCTTGATGGTGTCCCATATGAATACTAGGGTTTTTTCATTTTCTCTTGATCTTTTTTTTCCGATTGATCCCTTAACAAAGTAGTATTGAGGGTTTTGTCTTCAATCTCACTAATTCTGTCTTCCATTGATTCAATCTACTCCTTTGCCTATTCATTGCGTTATCTACTTCTGAAATCTTAATATTAATCTTCTGTATTTCTATTTGTTGTTTTTGTATGGTTTCTAATTTTTTGTTTATTTTGTCAGTTTGTTCTTGTACTGTTTTCCTAAACTGTTCTAAAGTTTTGTCTGTGTTTTCCTTAATTTTTTCAGTGTCTTCCTTGATCTGTGTCTCAATCCATTGGAGATACCTAAATATAATTCTTTTGAATTCCTTATCAGGCAGTTCCAATGCCACTTTTCCTGATGGAGTTTTTCTAGATCTGTATCCTGATCCCTTGTTTGTACTACTTTACCTTGCTTCTTTGTGTGAAATGGGATGGTCAGTTGTCTCTGAGACATTGTGATGTCTTTGTATTTATATTTCTACTATATTTGCTAGTTTGGCAGCACTTAGGCACTCACCACCTATCTCCAGGTGTGATAGGCAATGAGAGTGCACAGATCCCTATTAGCTCTTCATGAAGAGTAGTTGAGGACTAGTTGGGCTGGTATTGGGTGCCATCTATCATTGATCAGTTGGTGCAGTAGCAAGTGGTATCCCTCACCCAGTGGGTGAGGCTGTAGAACATCCAGATGTTGTTGGGTCATGTGGGCATGGTTGCTTTCTCCCACCCGGTAAGACAAAAAATAAAAACAAGAGAACAAAAATACAAACTACATAAACAAAAAGCAACAAATGCAGAAAAGAAAACACATGAAAATTAAAAGAAAAGACAAAAGAAGGACAAAGAGAAACCAATCCTCATAATATCTGGGGAGGGGGGAATAAAAGGAGAAAACAAGAGAAAAAGAGTAGTAAAGAAACAATGAGAAAAATGCAAAAAGAAAACAAAAGGATGGGAAGAACCAAAAGAGAAAAAAAATGAAATGAAAATGGAACAAGAAAAAGGGGGGAAATAAAATAAAATACAAAAAACAACCCAGGAAGAAGGAAAGAGAGAAAAAATTAAAAAGGAAGAAAGGAGGAAGAAAAAAGAATAATTGAAAACAAACAAAAACAAAATGGGGAGGCAGGGCTCCCATGTTCTGTTTCTGCTTCTTCTTGTTGTTATGTGCCATCGAGTCGTGTCTGACTCATAGCGACCCCTCCTTGGGTTTCTGAGGCAATATACTACAAAAGTAGATTGCCCAATCTTCCTTCCGAGGAGTGGCTGGTGGGTTTGAAACACCAACCTTCTGGTTAGCAGTCAAGTGCCTCAGGCTCTACACCATCAGAGCTCCCTGTTTCTGCTAGCCAAGCAATCAACGGGAATCAGGGCACCTGGTCATGGTATTAGTTCCTGCCTACCCAGAAGGGAACTGGGAGCAGGGTACCTGATCTCAGAAGAGTTCCTGTTGACCTAGAAAATGTTTGAGGGCAAGCTATTTGGATCTTGAAAAGTTACTGGTGGCACAAACAGTGGTAGAAGCAAGGCACCTGGTTTCAGAAGGAATTCCTGCCTGCTCAAAATGTGGCTGGGGATAGGGTGTCTGTTCTCAGAAAAAGTTACTGCTATCCCAAAATGCAACTGAGCACAAGGTCCTGACTTACCCCAAAAATGTTCCTGTTGTCCCCAAAGCAGGGGTTAGTATAGGGCACCTGGACTTAACAGCCCTAAATGATGCTGGGAGCAGGGCAGCTGATCTCAGAGCTAGTTCCTATCGATCCAGAAGGCAACTGGGTGCAGGGCCATGGATTTCAGACTAGTTCCTGCTGATCTAGGCAGTGTCTTTGGGCAGGTCTCCTGGACCCAGAAAAACTTTCTGCCAGTGTAAAAGGTGTTTGGGAGCAAGGAACCTGGTTCCAGAGGGAGTTCCAGCCAGCTCAAAAAGAAGCTGGGGCAGAGCTTGTAGATCAGACAAAATTCCTGCTGTCCCAAAAATTAACTGGGAGCAGCAGGTCCTAGTCTCAGAAATAAAGTTCCTGTCATTCCAAAAGCTGGCTGGATGTAGGGTATTTGGTATCAGACAGAATTCTTATAGACCCCAAAGGTGTCTGGGAACCTCACGGTGGGACCAATTCCTCACTGCATAGAAGGCAGCTGGTTACAGGGTGCCCAGACTGGGATGGAATTCCTGCCAGTCTAGAAGGTTGGTGGAGGTGGGGAATGGCCATATCTCTGTTCACCAAGAGAATGTGGGATGCAAGTGTAACAAGGGGGAATATTGCATCTTTCTAATTGTCAGCCTCCAGCGCATTTGCTTGTGCTGTCCGCTGCAAGCAGAGCCTATTCTTAGGTTACTGCTTGGATTGGAACCCTGCTTGCAAATATTCAAAATCACCATGCCTTAGGGGCAGCCAATAGTCCATGGCTTTGTTTGTCTCCTTTTCCACTGTTTTCCTTTCTAGTCATCAGCCACCAGTGGAGTTGCCCATGCAGTCCTCAGCAAGCAGAGCCAATTCTTATATTGCTGCCCAGATCAGAATGCCACCTGTAAATATTCATATTCCCCATGCTGTCAGGATAGCCGACAGTCTGTAGCTCCATTTGTCTCCTTAGTCACTGTTCCCATTCAGATTCTTCTACTAATTGGTATTTAATCCAGCTCTTTATCCTTCCCTTCAAAGCTCAGGATACCAGAATTATCTTCTGTATCCATTTCAATTGGTTTCTTATTTCTTTGTTGTAGAGGGTCTGTGTAGCATGTCTGCCTATTCTGCCATCTTGCCAGAAGTCCTCAATATACTTCATTTTTTAGAGTGGCTTTATGTTTACTGAGAAACCAATATGTTGTTGTTGTTGTTATGTACTGTTGAGTCAGACCCGACTCATAGCGACCCCTCTTTGGGTTTCTGAGGCAGTATCAGTATAGGTTGTTAAAAAGTCACTCTGGATGTTGTGTGGAGAACACTTGATGGAGTGGGGTGAAAGCAACAGCAGGCCTATCAGGGAGGAGCTGATGTAATAATATAGGGGACAGATGATGGTGCTCTGGAGCAGGGTTGTAACAGAGGAGGTGGTGATATTTTGAGCTAAATTTGGAAGAACAAGTAAAATGGCTTGTGGTTTTTATAAGTAACACATGGACTTTTACATAAAATATTTTGTTCAAGTTATGTAATTAGTAGGAGAAATGATGGAGAGAGTGTCTCTTTTTAAAGAAGAAAGTTTTCAAAGTTTACACGTGGACACATGATAAATAGACTATAATGTAAGGGAATTTATCCCATAATATAAATTAATATGTATCAAATTAATCAATCTACCAGAAAGAAAGTTGCAACTGGATAATTACAAACTAGAAAAGGAAAGAAAACACAAAAATGGCTAACGGCATCTGGAGGAAGTGATGCCAAATCAAAACACCAATCACTGTGGAGGATTTGAAACCACTGTTCTAAACAATTGTGCAAACTTCACAAACATGGCTATTTTAGGATTAATTTGGCATTGTCTGTTGACTAACCAACAGCTGTAAATAACACATCAGTGCTGAAATACATTGAAATAACAAACCCTCCGATTATAATGATAATATACAGGAGGCTGAATGTCTCAAAGAACAAGTGTTGCCATGCAGTGGAGTCACTAAGGTTGATGTAAGCCAATGTGGAAATGCATGGTGTCAACCCCACTGCCCTTTACACCTTCTTCTGTAGCAGACCATACAGAATCATTAGTGATGCGTATTATCAACTGTAATCATAGAATAATGTTATGTACCTGTAAATTGCTTTAATGTAATATTTCTTAGGTTATACAAGTACTAACAACAAAATGGGTTTGTAAAATCTTTCTATATTGAATTACAACATTATTAATTACAACATTTTTGGTAACTGAGCAGAAGCCTTTTTACATTTGTCTCATTTTATTTAATTAGTTCTTCATTCTCAAGAGTTATTGAAACAGGCTCACAAATACTAATTACCACAATATTGTAGCTAAAACAACAAAATACTTAACAAAATCAGCAACTATGAAAATGGAAACAACAGCATGTGCTTGTAGTGCATGCAGATAAAACCACGTGATTCGAAACATCATTGTATTTGGGTAACAATTACAGTTCTGACTGTAATGCATTAGAAGGTCCAAAAAGTATATTAGCATAGAGTTTTAGCCTTCTCGGTATATTGATACATGTGAACTTGGCTTATAAAAAACGCTCTTGTTGTTATAACTAACTATATGGATATTTTTATTTTAAAAAAACAAATTTTTGCTGAAGACTGCACAAAAATTTATAGACAGTCATTTTGGTGCCAGTCCCTCTGACAGTGTCACTCAGTGTGGTCTGTACCTTCCACAGCCCTGTAATGATTCCACTGTTGTCATGCTCTGATTCATAGATGAATTATCACTCTAACAAAATAGAGCACACTAAGCCAACTTTCTTGCATCAGGTCTTTTCTCCTATGTTCCTTTCTGACTATGCAAATTCTCAACAATTCAAATTTAGACCATTCATATATTCATTCTGATATTACTTAACAAATAATATTGGGGACCTTCTTTCAGAAACTATACAAAATGCAGTCAGACCCCTAATCGCTATCCTCAAACCATTTAAAATATAATGGAGGGTGACATAAATTTAAATTTAGCCAGTCAGGGAGCAGAGAGCTGTAAGCATTATATTTCGTAAATAGTTTAACTGAGAAAGGCAGGCTTAATACATGAAAGAAACGGTTATAGTAAAATAAGAAATTGGATGGAGCAGAAAAAGGAAGAATAATCTGGGTGCTAGTAGCAGTGGCAATACATAAGTCTTGTTTATAAAGTAAAAATGTCCTTCCTCTGCAGCAGGGATGGGGAAAAGAATACATTTCTAGAATTTTTTTATCTTAGTTGTATATAGACCATAAAAGTCAGTGTTGTAGCTGACTGAAACACAGTGGTATCATTTGAAGAATTAGTGGGGCATGGTATCCTCTCTTCTCTTGCTGCTCTACAGTATACCCTTGTGTGTGATACATAAATCTTGAAGTTATTATCAGTTTATGTGAATGTCCAGAGACTCTTTAAGCCTACCAGAATACTTTTCTTTTCTTTTCTCTTTTCTTTTCTTCTCTTTTCCTTACAGATCAGATTTCTGGCTTAAAAGTGGGGAAGATGGCAGAAAATGTGAAAATCTAGAGGCTTGCTTCACAATTCCACCAGGTAAGTGAACTCTGACTCCTGGCGACCCCATGTGTGTCAGAGTAGAACTGTGCTACATAGAGTTTTCAATGCTGATTTTTCAGAAGCAGATTGACAGGTTTTTTTTTTTTTTTTTTTTTTTTTTGTGAGTTGTTTCTAGGTGGACTCAAACCTCCAACTGTGGGGTTAGTAGCTGACTGCGTTAACTCTTTGCACCACTCAGGGACTACTCAATATAATTACAACATACCATACCCACCAGCCACTCCTTGGAAGAAAGATGAGGCAATCTACTTCCATAGTGATACTGTCTCGGAAACCCAAGGAGGGGTCATTATGAATCAGGTCTGACTCAGTGGCACATAACAACAACAACATACTTATAACGAGGAGCTCTGGTAGTGTAGTGCCTAAGGCACTTGACTGCTAACCAGAAGGCTGGCGGTTCAAATCCACCAGCCACTCCTCAGAAGGCAAGGTTAGGCAATCTACTTCCATAGTGATACTGCCTTGGAAACCCAAGGAGGAGTCGCTATGAGTCAGGTCCGACTTGAAGGCATATAGCAACAACAACAATACTTGAGTTGTTTGCACTGTTTAAAGCAGACTGGATTTCCCAAAGTTGCCAGGTGGGAATTACTGGTAAAATATACTTTACGTTTCTGTAGGAGCCCTAGTGGTGGAATGGTTAAGCCCCTAAGTGTTAATCAAAGCATTAGCCAGAACCCACCAGCAGCTTCTTAGGAGAAAAGACCTGGTGATCTGCTCTCATAAATATTGTTTTTATTGTTGTTAGGTGCCATTGAGTCAGCTCCGACTCATAGCGACCCTATGTACAGCAGAATGAAACACTGCCCCGTCCTGTGCCAGCCTCACAATCCTTGCTATACCTGATCCCATCGTTGCAGCCACTGTGTCAATCCATCTTGTTGAGGGCCTTCCCCCTTTTTGTTCACTCTCCACTTTACCAAGCATGATATCCTTCTCCACGGAATGGTCCTTTCTGACAACATGACCAAAGTTGGTGACATAAAGTCTGCCCATTCTTGTTTCCAAGGGACATTCCTGCTGCACTTCATCCAGGCCAGATTTGGTAGTTCTTCTGGCAGTCCTTGGTACTTTCATTATTCTTCGCCAACACAACTCAAAAGCATCAACTCTTCTTTGGTCTTCCTTATTCACTGTCCAGCTTTTACATGCATATAAAGATGTTGAAAATGTCATGGTTTGGGTTAGGCACATCTTAGTCTTCAAAGACTCTTCAGCACTTTAAAGAAGATGTTTGCAGCACATTTGTCCAGTGCAATATGTGGTCTGATTTTTTGACTGCTGCTTCCATGGGTGTTGATTGTGGAAACAAGTAATACGAAATCTTTGACAACTTCAATCTTTTCTCCATTTATTGTGATGATGCTTATTGGTCCAGTTATGGATTGTCATTTTCTTTATATTGAGGTGTAATCCATACTGCAGACTGTAGTCTTCATTCTTCATCAGTAAGTGTTTCAAGTCATCTTCACTTTCAGCAAGCAACGTTGTGTCATCTGCGTATCACAGGTTGTTAATGAGCCTTCCTCCAATCCTGATGCCACGTTCTTCTTCATATAGTATAGCTTCTCATATTATTTGCTCAGCACACAGATTGAATAAGCATGGTAAAGGATACAACCCTGACACACTCTTTTCTTGATTTTAAACCATACAATATTCCCTTGTTCTTTCTGAATGACAGCCTCCTGGTCTATGTACAGGTTTCTCATAAGCATAATTAAGGGTTCTGGAATTCCCATTCTTCTCAACGTTACCCATAATATGTTATGATCCACACAATCAAATGCTTTTGTATAGTCAATAAAACACAAGTAAACATCTTTCTGGTATTCTTTGCTTTCAGCCAAGATCTATAAGACATCAGCAATGATATCCCTTGTGCCATGTCCTCTTCTGAATCCAGCTTGCATTTCTGGAAGTTCTCTGTCAACATATTGCTGCAACCATTTTTTAATTATCTTCAGCAAGATTTGACCTTCATGTGATATTGATGATATTGTTTGATAATTTCTACATTCTGTTGGATCACCTTTCCTTAGAACGGGCACAAATATGGATCTCTGTCAGTCAGTTGGCCAGGTAGTTGTCTTCCAAATTTCTTGGCAAAGACAAGTGAATGCCCCCAGCTCAGCTTCCATTTGTTGAAACATCTCAATGGGTATTCCGTCAATTCCTAGAGTCTTGTTTTTCACCAATTCCTTCAGTGCAACTTTGACTACTTCCTTCAATACCATTGGTTCTTGATCATATGCCTCATCCTGAAATGGATGAACATTGAGCAATTCTTTTTGGTACAGTGACTCTGTGTATTCATTCCATCTTCTTGGAAATCTTATGGGCAGATATGCTCTATATTGTGTGTTATAAAATTTAATAGAGGCATGTGACCTAAGGTAAAGGATTTAAGAAAAATTCAAGCCTTGAATTGCAATATTGAAGAATTCTATGGGCAAAATACTGAACAATGCAGGAAGCATCAAAAGAAGATGGAAAGGATACACAATTACTACACCAAAAAGAATTGGTCAATATTCAACCATTTCAGGAGGTAGCATACGATCAAGAACCAATGGTACTGAAGTAATAATTCCAAGCTGCACTGAAAGAACTGGCAAAAAAAGAGTAATTCAAAAATCATTGCAGCAGCATATTGACAGGGAACTGCCAGCAATTCATGCTGGATTCAGAAAAGGATGTGAAATGAGGGATATCATTGCTGATGTCAGATGGATCTAGGCTGAAAGCAAAGAATACCAGAAAGATGTTTACCTGTGTTTCATTGACTATGCAAAGACATTTGACTGTGTGGGTTATAACAAAATATGGATAACATTGTGAAGAATGCGAATTCTCAAACACTTAATTGTGCTCATGAGGAACTTGTACATAGACCAAAAGGCAGTTGTCTGAATAGAGCAAGAGGATATTGCATGGTTTAAAATCAGGTGTGCATCAAGGTTGTAGCTTTTCACCATACTTATTCATGCTGAGCAAATAGTCTGAGAAGCTGGACTATATGAAGAAGAACACAGCATCAGGATTGGAGGAAGACATATTACCAACCTGTGAGCGATATGCAGATGACACAACACTGTTTGCTGAAAGTGAAGATGACTTGAAGCGTTTACTGATGAAGACTAAAGTCTACAGTTTGCAGTATGCATTACACCTCAATATAAAGAAAACAAAAATCCTTACAACTGGACCAATAAGCAACATCATGATAAATGGAGAAAAGACTGATGTTGTCAAAGATTTCATTTTACTTGGATCCACAATTGACACCCATGAAAGCAGGAGTCAGGAAATCAGATGTCGTATTACACTGGGCAAATCTGCTGCAAAGACCTCTTTAAAGTGTTAAAGAGTAAAGATGTAACTTTGAAGACTAAAATGTACCTGATCCAAACCATGGTATTTTCAACAGCCTCATATGCATGTGAAAGCTGGACAATGAATAAAGAAGACTGAATTGATGCCTTTGAATTGTGGTGTTGGTGAAGTATACTGAAAATACCATGGAGTGCTAAAAGAATGAAAACATCTGTCCTGGAAGAAGTACAGCCCAAATACTCCTTAAAAGTGAGAATGGCCAGACTTCGTTTCATCTACTTTGGTCATGTTGTCAGAAGGACCAATCTATGGAGAAGGATATCATGCTTGGTAAAGTAGAAGGTCAGTGAAAAAGGGGAAGACCCTCAACAAGATGGATTGACACAGTGGCAGCAATGATGGGCTCAAGCATAGCAAGTAAGGATTGTGAGGATGGCAAAGTACAGGGCAGTGTTTCATTCTGTTGTACACAGGGTCACTATGAGTTGGAGCCAACTCCATGGCACCTAACAACAACAGTGCTAAAGGCTCAGCATAATCTTTCACACAGATTTAAATCCTGTTGCTTAGGAACAAACCCTATTGTTAAAGAAATGCTTTCTTTTGTAGTAAGGCTAAGAATGTAGATACTATGCATCATGGAGTCTGTAACCTACATCTTACTGAAATTCTTTGCTTCACATATCCTTAGGAGATCTTATGCTCTGGGCAAAGTAATTTTTAGTAACTTATTCCTGAAAATATCCACCATGCCATTGTTTTGTGACTGGTCATAAGACCCCCTTAGTTACCTTGTAACTATGTCTTTATACCAAAAAATATATTCCAGTTGTTTTAATATGACCAATTATATTAATAATCACACTTTGCTTTCTCCCACGTTTACTGACCTCAATGGAAGCAGATTGCCCAATCTTTCTTCTGAGGAGTGCCTGGTGGGTTTGAACTGCCAGCCTTCTGGTTAGCAGTCAAATGCCTACTACAGGCATTTGTAGGCACTACACCACTGGAGCTCCCATAAACCAGTTAGATAACTGTATTTTGTAGTTCTCTATATGGCACTATAACTATGTGTGGTTTGTATCTCTCCCTTGCATTTATAAGCTTAATATTTTGAGATTTTCATGATTCCCCATTCAAATGATATTTTGACTTCAGTGAATGTCTGATTTTCCTTTAACAGCTTTAGAGTCTTTTCTCTAAAACATTTGGCCTAGTCTTGGCAGGATTCAGAGACAATTTTCCCTGGCAAATCCTGAGAAGCTGAAAAACCAGAGTCAGGTACCAACAGGGCCCCCTTTGAGCCCTCCTCCTTCCTAAGACTCTATGGGACATGTCCGGAGATAAGCACTCCCAAATCGAGGCTCCAAGCATTTCAGTGCGGCTCTTTGGGGATTAACTGAAGCCATTCTCCACTTTCACTTTTTCATTCACAGCTGAACAAGTTTGTCAGAAGTTTGTGTTTTTAATTGTGGTCTGGGCGTTTCTTGTTAGGTATGTTTGCACTAACTTGTTTTCTATTCATGATGTTCCTAATCCATGGTTTGTTTGAATGGCTGTCTACTGAGGTGATTTTAGGTCTCACAAACCACAAAAACAAAGGGCACAGGTCAACTTCTTAAGGGTCACAAGGGTGATCACCAGTTGCAAAGTGGTTAAAGACTCCTGTGTTAGGATAAATCAGATGTGGAATGGACCAGAGTGCAAGGCAGTCATCTGGTCACAAGCAAGTGCTCACATAATGAAAGGGACACAGTGGTTTAAGCAAAACATGGACCAAGCCTTAGTGGCTGAATGCACTATTAGGTTTTTAATCAGACCTTTAGTATACTGAAGTTCTCGGTCTGTCCCTTGAACTCATTGTTTTTAGTTTCTGTTGATGATCTGAATTTGTGTGTGTCTGTGTGTCTGTGTCTGTGTGGAAGTTATCTTTCAAGCACTAATCTGAGCATTTTGCAAAATATCTGCCATCTAGTGGCCAAAATTACAACAGTTCACCACACACATTTCTTTTGCACACATCAAGGCTTCTCTCCAGCTTTGAATAAATTCTTTCCATTTTGCTTTAACATAGTCTGAGAGTTTTACTCTAGGACATTATTTTTAGAGCAATGTGGTATATCTCCCCATGCAAACCTTTTCCTTTAGTTTCTGTTTATCTCTGCTGCAGTATACTGGTTGATAAAGTTCAATTCATCTTCTGTTTGTGCTTGAGCAAATGTTTTTTCTTTATCTGTTTGCTCACTTGCAGATGTTTTGGTCTGAGAGGCTGGCTTTAAAATTTCTCTTAACTTAGATTTAGTGCACAATGGTGTGGGTTACTACAAGGTAGCTCACTGTCTTTTGACTGAGACTCTGGGAAACTGAATGCAATGCTTCACTGTTGCAGTCTAACTTTTTGTGTGTACGGTGGGATGGAATCATCAAACCTTGCAAGAAAATAGGTACCATATTTTTATGCAAATAACATGTGCCTTTTATGTTTGTTTGCCAACTGCTCCCTCCCCCATGGGAGGTATTTTTGTAAATGCACTATGTTAATTTTTGTTTACAACAAGGGGTAAAAAAAAATTGACATAGTGGTGCTTATGAAAATACCTTTTGAGGGAAGGGAGCAGTTGGCAACAAATGTAGAAGATGCATGTTATTTGTGTAAAAATATGGTAATGTCAATTTGCAGGGGGAGGTGGCAGCTTTTGACTTGTCTTGGTAAATTTATAGGGGGAGGTGGCAGCTCCTGACCCATTTTGTGCTGAAGTGATCACTTTGGGAAAATGATTTCCCATTTATGTTGGCTTTTCTTTTCTCTTGGGAACATTTTTTTTTTTTTTTTTAGGATTTGGGTGAAGATTTACAGAGTAAATTCACTTTTCATACAGCAGTTCACATATACTTTGTCTCATGTCATTGACCAAAATTTAC
>NW_006921604.1:12954141-12960186 GCF_000298275.1 Orycteropus afer afer
GGGTTTGAACTGCCAGCCTTCTGGTTAGCAGTCAAGTGTCTTAGCCACTATGCTACCAGAGCTCCCAACAAGGCCTTAGAAAGACAAATTACTCTAAACTGGTTTCTCTAAAGGATCCTGTGAAGGATTCTATGAAGCATGCAAAAGATAGGATTATGAAAATATAATAATTCCTTACCTCCGGGTGGTATTGTTAAATTACATTATAATATTTCCTCAAAAAAATTATTCTCAGCATAATGTCCTCCAGGTTCATCCATATTATACGGTGTTTTGCAGACTCTACATTATTCTTTAGTGCTGCATAGCATTCCATTGTGCATATGTACCATAGTTTGGTCATCCACTCTTCCATTGATGGGCACGTAGGTTGTTTCCCTCTTTTTGCTATTGCAAATAGTGCTGTGATGAACATGAGTGCGCGTATATCTTTTCCTTTCCTGCTTTCACCTCTCTAGGATATATAACTAGTAATGGGATTGCTAGGTCAAATGGTGTCTCCAATTCCAGCTTTCTAAGGAATCGCCATATTGCTTTCCACAGTGGTTGTATCACTTCACAGTCCCACCAGCAGTGTATGAGAGTCCCAATCTCTCCAAGTCCCCACCAGCATTTGTTAGTTTCTGTCTCATTGAACTTGCCATCAGTGTTGGGGTGAGATGGTATCTCACTGTTGTTTTGATTTGCATCTCTTGGAAGGAAGGTTGGGCAATCCTACTTCCGTAGTGATACTGCCTCGGAAACCCAAGGAGGGGTCGCTATGAGTCAGTGATGACTCAACGGCACATAACAACAACAACAACAACGATGGTAGGCATGATGTTCATACCTACCATCTGGAAGTTCTGTAATGACACAGTTTATTCTCTCTGATGGCCAATGATTGTGAGCATCTCTTCATGTATTAGCTGGCTACCTGAATATCCTCCTTGGTGAAGTGTCTATTCATATCTTCTGCCCATTTTTTCAATTGGATTGTTAATTCCTTTGGTGTTGAGGCATTGGAGTTTTCTATAAATCTTAGAGATAAATCCCTTGCCAAATATGTAATTATTGGCAAATATGAATTTGTTGCTGTCATTTTTGTTATGTGCTTTTTCATGGTGTCAATTTCTTTGTTCTGTATAATTTTCTATGCTGAGCTAATTTTGTTTATGAATCGTGTTCTCACTTTCTTTGTTGTTACTGTTTTAGTATTTGCTAAATATTTGTGCTGGTCCTCTTTTTTATTTTGATGTGAAGGTTTATCATTTTTTTTGAGGTTACCCTGTGATTTATAGTTTTCTTCCCAAGTTTTGAATAGTTCCATTCTATCATGTAGTTGTCTTGACATACCTACCATCTGGAAGTTCGGTAATGACACGGTTTATTCCCTCTTTTTGGTTTGTATTTGTCTTCTTTTGTCAATTGATGTCTCTGGTTCCCTGTTAACAATCTTGTAGGCTTATTTACTTTGGATACTTCCATAGCTGAGTTAGTTTCTGTGTTATATCATCATTGTGTGTGTGTGTTAATGGTCATCTGTTGTTGACTGTTGTTGCTTCTCTGTCCAAAGGACTCCCTTTAGCATCTCTTGTAAGGTTGGTCTGGTTTTAACAAATTCCCTTAATTTCTGCTTATCTGGAAATGTCCTAATTTCACCATCATATTCGATGGACAATTTTGCTGGGTATGTAATTCTTGGTTGGAAATTTTTCTCTTTCAGGGTTTTACATATACCATCCCATTGTCTTCTCACCTGCATGATTTCTGCTGAAAAATCCGAGCTTAGTCTTATCAGTTGCCCCCTGTAGGGAACTTTTCGTTTTTCCCATGCTGCTCTCATGATTCTTTCTTTGTCTTTGGTTTTGATGAGTTTGATGATGATATGTCTTGGTGATTTTCTTTTGAGGTCTATCCTATTTGGGGTTCGTTGGACGTCCTGAATGGATATATTCTCATTTTTCATCATATCAGGGAAGTTTTCTTCCAACAAATCTTGGACAATTCTCTCAGTGGTTTTCCTTTTCTCTTTCTGTTCTGGAATTCCAATGACATGTAGGTTATTCCTTTTGATGGTATCCCGCGTGAACCTTAGGCTTTTTTTCATTTTGTTTTGATCCTTGTTCTGACTGATCCCTTTCCAAATAAGTATTCAGGTATTTGTCTTCAATCTCATTAATTCTGTCCTCCATTGCCTCAATTCTACTCCTTTGCCCTTTCAATGTGTTACCTATTTCTGATAATTTAGTAGCAATCTTCTGGATTTCTATCTGTAGATTTAGAATCATTTCTAATTTTTCATTTATTTTGTCATTTTGTTCTTGTTTTTTCTTCTGAAATTCTTCTAGGGTTTTGTCAGTGTTTTCCTTGAACTGTATCTCAATCCTTTAAAGGTACCTAAGTATAATTCTTTTGAATTCCATATCAGGAGTTCCAATGCTGCATCTTCCTCAGGGATGTGTTTTGGGTCCGTATCCTGGTCCCTTGTTTCTCCTGTTTTATTTGCTTCTCTGTGTGGACTGTGATGCTCTGTGGTCTCCAAGGCATTGTGATGTTTAAATTTAATTGGTGATTGTATGTTGGAGGGACTTGCTCACGATTTTTGTTTTCTTTGTTTTGCTTATATGTTATCTATGCAAGCAGGGTACTGTTCTGTGTTCCTCTATTCACTAGTTGACAGCACTTATATGCTCACCACCTGTCTCCTTTCCTGTTGTCAGCCTTTCGTATGTCCCTGCCAAACTTGGAAAACAGAGCCTATTCTTAGGTCCCTGGAATCCGAATGAGAATCCTATCACTTTAAAATCCAAAATGGTTGCCACTTGTAAAGATTCAAAATGGCTGCACCCTCAGTCACTTTAAATATCCAAACTGGCCACCACTTGTCAACATTCAAAATGGCTGTGCCCTCGTTCACTTTAAATATCCAAAATGGCCACTGTGTGTAAACAATCAAAATTGCTGCGCTCTCTGGACAGCGGAAACTCAACAGCTCAGGTTGTCTCCCTCCTTGCTGTTTCCCTTTCTAGTCATAGGCCACCAGTGCAGTCGTCCCCACAGCCCTTGGTGGCCAGGGCTGATCTTTAGGTCAATTCTCAGGTCCCAACACCACTTGGAAATAGTCAGGCTGTTGGTCATGTCAGAGTAGCTGACAGTCTGCAGCTCTGACCGTCTCTGTACTCACTGTTTTCATTCAGATTTTTCCACTAGTTGGTGCCTAATACATTTCTGTATAGTTCCTCTCAAAGCTCAGGGCTCCAGAATTATCTTCTGTATCTCTATCAATTGGTTTTTCTTTTCTTTGTTGAAGAGGGTCTGTGTTGCTTGTCTGCCTAGTCCTCCATCTTACTGGAAGTTAAAAATAAAATCTTAAAAACAAAACCGTTTTAGGTAACTTAAACTAGATATTATACAAAATATGTTTTATTTAAGGAGAGCAGAAGAAATCTGAACATTGGAAAAGGCTTACCCAGAAAATAATAAAAATCAGAAAGAAAGAATTGAATTACCTCTTCTCTTTCAAAACACCTATGCCAGCTTAAACATATGTAAGTAAATTAAGATTAACCAATTCTTTCATGATAATGAGCCTCTGAGAGCCACACAGCTCAGGGAAATTTTTGAAAGACTCCTCCCAAACTACATGATGACTTTTTTTTTTTAATGCTGCTTTATTTTTTTTTTATTGTGATTTCAATGAAAGTTTACAAAGCAAATTCACTTTCCATACAGTAGTTCACACACACATTGTCTCATGGCACTGACTATAATTTACCCAATGCAACAGCTCTCCTCCCACTTCTTCCTGCTAGTTACCTCTTCCCTGTGTCCATCCCTCCATGCACTCCTGCCCCCTGAACAGTCTCCCTGTTCATAAACAGCCCTTCTTTCTCCCATATTGTTCTCTCCGAGGAGTGTATCTACCTCAAGTATATGCCTTTTCAATTCATATGCCTTTTGTTTGGCTGGAAGCCACAGGTATAGGGTCAATCCCAGACCTGAAGGGCAGCTAGGGACCACAGTCTCAGTGGTTCTACCAGGCTCTATCAGACCAGCAAACCTGCCTCTTTTTTTTTTTTTTTAATGATTTTGAGTTTTGTTCCACATTGTTCTCCCTCTCTATCTAGGAACTCCTACATAGATCCCCCTCCAAGTGGTTGACAGTGGTAGCCAAGCACCATCTAGTTCTTCTGGTCTCATAGTCATATAGGCTGAGGATCACATGGTGTACCAGTCATGAGGACTAATTGTTTCCATGAATCTTTGGTTTTCTTCATTCTTCTTTGCTCTGGATGAGGAGAGACCCATTGTTGCATCTAGATGGCTGCTTGCAGGCTTTTAAGATCCCAGTCACTACTCACCAAAGTAGGAGGTGGAACAATGTTTTGTGTAGTATGTTATGCCAATTGAGCTCGATATCCCCTATGACTACAGTCCCAAGCCCACAGGTTCAACTACTTGCTTTCCTCTGGGTAGCTGGCTATGACCAAGAAGAGACTACAACCTTGTCCCTTGTCAGCTTTACTGTACCCCTGGGAATTCTTACAGAACATACAAATACACTTGTAGAACCATTGTCTGCCAGCCCTATACATGGTCCCTGCTGCATAGACACACCTAATAGTTCAGCCTGCCCACCCATCTATCCACCTGTATACCCATGTTTGCCTTCACTGACAATGCAGTACTGTATGTGCAAAGGGTTCATCTTTGTTGTCTGCACCTCCCATTTACTACTCTATCTTCCTCTTCCTCAATGCCACCATGTTGATCACTCATATTTGGTACATTGCCCTTCTCTTCACTCAAATCAATACTTATCTCTACCCATCTAACAGTGTTCCCTGCCCTACCCTCCCACCCCTGGTAACCAACAAAGAAAATTTCCTTCCATAGATAAACCTTCCTTGACTTTCACAATTATATTTATATATATATCTTGAGTGTTATTGAGTGTTAACATATATGAGTGTTAACCTATTTTGGATGTTTGTCATATTATTCTTTTGCTCTTTTGTAATAATGATCTTTATTACAGTTGTTTAATTTCTACTATTTTCCCCTTATCTATTGCCTGGGAAGGCAATGCCTTTGTAAAATTAGCATAATCAGTGTCCAGAGTAGGGTATTTGACCTATTTTGGGGTTAGCCATTCCTCCCTTCAATCAGTGCAAGAAAACTCTGCCCCTTTAGCCATCCCTATTTTGGCTTATAATTTAGTTCCTTCTCCAACCTTTAATAATAGCCTACCTTTTAAGCAAGCCATAGGTGTTAAATCATTGTACCTTCCTGAATTATCATGCCACCACTGAAACTCCATGATTCAACTTAATATAAGTGAAATTAGGAGAACAAGTTTGCTCTACTGCTAAGCAGATTAATCCTATGGTTAAGTGTAAACAAGATTTTTTTTAACAGAATGTCCTGTTTCCCCTAGATTTTATAATATCTAGTTAGGTGACTATATGAAGAAATTAAATGGAATTGTTCATTTGTGGAATAATGTTTGCATGCAGAAATATTAGAAACAGGAATTAAACTTAGGTAGACTACCCCTATGTAATAATTTTGTTTTTGAAGGTTTGTTATCACATATCAATCTTACTATTCTCATACCAAATACTTTGGAGCAGGGTATGATTTGTGCTCCTTATCAATATATTTTCCTCTGTGAAGACTCCAACTATAGCTCTATAAGAGAACCTTACCTGAAAGATAGCCCACATACTTGGGCTTTTCCTTGCTTAAATGGTTGGAGCTTTAAGGGTCAGTGCACTTTAGGAACCCTAGGTATTCCTCTAAGCATCCACACCCATGGAGACAGTATTCAGTGGACAAGTAATATTAAAGTTCTTCCTGTTTCTAGAAGGAATGTGAAGTTACAAGGGAATATTATAACTGATCATCCGGATAGGAATGGTCCTTTTATTTATTTATTTATTTATTGTGATTTGGGTGAAGATTTATAGAGCAAATTCACTTTCCATACAGCAGTTCACATATACTTTGTCTCATGTCATTGACCACAGTTTACCACAATGCAACAGCTCCCCTCCCACTTCC
>NW_006921604.1:12960490-12974609 GCF_000298275.1 Orycteropus afer afer
GATTTTGAGTTTTGTTCTACATTTTTCTCCCTCTCTATCCAGGATCTCCTACATAGATCCCCTTCCAAGTGGATGACTGTGGTAGCCGGGCACCAGGAATGGTCCCTTTTGCATACCAGTATACCATAGTTGAAAACTACACAATTAGAGCAGTTCATCTGCAATCTACTGCCACAAAGCCTGAGATTGCTGAGGATATGGCCAATGGAATAGCTGCATGAGAAAAATCTTTAGAATGTTTGGTGAAAGTAGTACTGGATAATAGAATAGCCCTGTATTTACTTTTGACCAAACAAGGAAGGGTTTATGTCATTGCTAATGCCTCCTGCTGCTCTTGGATTAACACCACTGGACAAGTTGAACAAGATATTGCTAAAATTCATCAAAAGGCTATGTGGTTGCATTCTACCATCCTTTAATATATCTTCAGTTGGCTATGTAATAGTGCAGGTTCTTGGTTGTGGTCTCTGTTGTAAACCAAGTTAATTATTTTGATAATAATAATCCTTGTTGTTGAAATTATAAAATGTGTTACAAGATATGTGTCTACTATAGGGACTGAAAACCCCACTTCTTCTCATTCTCAGAAACTTACATATATCACCACTGTATTTGAAAACCCAAAACTAGGAAAACTTCATAACTTAGGTTAGACAGTTGAAAGTAAGTCAGGTTGTTCCATACTCTATCCATTCCCCATACCAATACCACCAAAGAGGGCTGCTCAGCAATAGCATGGTGGACTTATGAGAGTTGCCTGGCAACCAAGATACCAGTGGTCCAACACTACAGGGAAAACAGAGTTTAAGGTTAGCTACCACCTGGGAACAGCATATTGACAAATCCATGCAGAAGAGAGTATGGTCATGAGAGTGATCAAAGGATGTTTTTTGAAATCCTTGATCAAAAGGAGGGAATGATGTGGGATATAAAATCAAAAAGAAGTATATGAGCACATAACCTAAGATAAAATGGCTGATCTAACACTAAAAGCTCAGCATAACCCTTCACACATATGTACAACCTGTTGTTTAGGAACAAACCCTATAGTAAAGCAGTATTTTCTTTGTGGTAAGGCTAAGAATGTAGATATTACGCATGATGGAGTCTGTAACCAACACCTTATTGAAACTCTTTCAGATCTTCCTAGGAGATCTTACGCTCTGGGCAAGGTAATTTTTACCATCCTGTTCTTGAAAACACCCATCATGATATTGTTTTGATCCCAGTTTTAAGACCACATAATTTGTAATTGTTTTTTAGCTAGTCCATATGTTCTAGTGTATTAATAATGTTAGCAATAGGGCTACACTTTGTCCTGTCTTTAACTGACCTCAATTGCTATAAACCAATCAGAATATTGTGTTTTGTAGTTCCTCATATGGCACCATAACTCTGTGTGACTTGTCGTTCTTGAAGCTCATATTTTGAAGTTTTAATGATCCCCCATTTGAATATCATTTTGACTTCAATAATCTCTTTGATTTACCTTTGACAGAGTCAGAGAGTCTTTTTTCTAAAACATCTGTCATATAAGGTCACTATGAGTCTCAACAACCCCACTGCCATGAAGCTGATTCTGACTCATAAGGTTTCCAAGGGTGTAAATCTTTATGGAAAGAGACTGCCTCACCTTTCTCCCACAGAGAAGCTGGTGGGTTTGAACTGCTGACTTTCTAGTTAGCTGCCTTATGCTTTAACTATTATGCTTCCAGAGCATAAGATTGCTATCCTAGGCATCAGTAAGCCAAAATGGACTAACATTGGTCATTTTGAATCAGACAATCATGTGGTCATGCCAGGAATGACAAATCGAAGAGGAATTGTGTTGCGTTCACCATCAAAAAGAACATTTCAAGATCTATGCTGAAGAACAATGCTGTCAGTGATAGAATAATATCCATATGCCTATAAGAAAGAATGTTGTTGTTGTTGTTATGTGCCGTCGAGTCGGCCCCGACTCATAGGAACCCCTCCTTGGGTTTCCGAGGCAGTATCACTATGGAAGTAGGATTGCCCAACCTTCCTTCTGAGGAGTGGCTGGTGGGTTTGAACCGCCAGCCTTCTGGTTAGCAGTCAAGTGCTTTAGCCACTATGGTACCAGAGCTCCTATAAGAAAGAATAGTTAATACTATTATTACTCAAATTTACATACTAACCACTAAAACCAAAGATGAAGATTTTTTTTAAAACCAATTTCTACAGGCTGAAAATGACCAAACATGCAATCAAGATGTATTAATAATTACTCGTGATTGGAATGTGAAAGAAGGAAGCAAAGTAAAAGCATTGGCAATTGGAAAATACAGTCTTGGTGAAAGAAACGATGCCAGCAATCACGTTAGAATTTTGCAAGACCAGTGACTTTAGTCATTGCAAATACCTTTTTTTGACAACAGAGATAGTGACTATACACATGAACTTCACCAGATAGAACACACAGGAATCAAACAGATTACATCTGTGGCAAAAGATGATGGAAAACTGAATACCATCAGTCAGAACAAGGCCATGGGCCAAATATGGAACAGACCATCAACTGCTTGTTTACAAGTTTAAGTTGAAGCTGAAGAAAAGTTTAAAACAAGTCTATGGGAGCGAAATTATGACTTTGAGTGTGTCCCACCTGTTCTATTTACCTCGTGCCTCTCTAACAAAACATACCACAAATGGGATGGCTTGAACAAACAGGGGTTTATTTTCTTACAATTTTGGAGGCTAGAAATCTAAGTTCAAAGCACCAGGTTCTAGGGGCTGGGTGAAAGCCCCTTGATCTTGGCTTCAGCTCTGCCTCCTGCTCCTGGCCCACTGAAGCCAGAGGCTTTCTTCACTCAGGCAGCTTCAGGCTCCTGAGGCTGACAAACCCAAGGTCTACAAGTAAAAGGCACAGTTCCGATGCTAACAAACTACACGGCAGGCCATTAATTCAAGTCCATTGCAAGTCCCAAGGTCAGCAGAACATGGCAGGCTGCTAAACAACATAGCTACATGCAGGGTTCAAGTGTGCTATAAGCTAGAAACTATTCCCCAAGGCTTCTCCTTATATACAGGAAGCAGATCACATCCCTAAGGCAGCTACTCAGCCCCGCAGTAGATTCCACCATGGAATTGATTACCAGTCTCATCATGGGGAATACTACATCCAGCTGCCCAGCCACTCAACCAGGCCTAGCCAAGTTGACACACAAACTTAACTACCACGCCACCTGAATTTAGAGACCATCAGAAGAACAGATTTGATGCACTGAACACCACTGACTGAAGTCCAGCTGAGTTGTAGGATTACATCAAGGATATCATACATGAAGAAAACAAAAGGTTGTTATGAGAAGAAGGAAGAAAGACCAAAATGAATGTCAGGAAAGACTTTTAAACTTGCTCTTGAATGGAGAGTGGCTAAAGCAAATGAAAGAAATGATAAAGTAAAAGAGCTGAACAGAAGATTTCAAAGGGCAGCTCGAGAAGACAAAGTAAAATATTATAATAAATGTGCAATGAGCTTGAGTTAGAAAATCAAAAGTGAAGAACATGCTCAGCATTTCTCATGCTAAAAAAACTGAAATAAAAGTTCAAGTCTCAAGTTGCAATACTGAAGGATTCTATGTAGGATTCAAAATATTGACTGATACAGGAAGTATCAAAAGAAGATGGAAGGAATACATTGTCACTGTACCAAAAAGAACTGGTAGACATTCAAGCATTTCAAGAGGTAGAATATGATTAGGAACCAATGGAACTGAAGGAAGAAGCCCAAGCTGCACTGAAGGCATTGATGAAAAAAAGCCTCCAGGACTTGATGGAATACCCATTGAGATGTTACAATAAACAGATGCAGCACTGAAGGTGCTCGCTCATTTATGCCAAGAAATATTGAAGACACCTACCTGGCCAACTGACTGGAAGAGATTCACATTTGTGCCCATTTCAAAGAAAGGTGATCCAACAGAATGAGGAAATTATGTAACAATATCATCAATATTACACACAAGTAAAACTTTGTTGAAGATAATTAGAGAACAGTTGTAGCAGTTTATTGACAGGGAATTGCTAGATATTCAAGCCAGATGCAGAAAGGAACATGGAAGGAGGGATATCACTGCTGATGTTAGATGGATCTTGGTGGAAAGCAAAGAATACCAGAAAGATATTTACCTGTGTTTTATTAACTATGCAAAGGCATTTGACTGTGTGGATCATAACAAATAATGGATAACATTGTAAAGAACGGGAATTCCAGAATACTTAACTGTGCTTCTGAGGAACCTGTTCATAGACCCAGAGGCAGTTTTCAAACAGAACAAGGAGATAATGCATGGTTTAAAATTAGGAAAGGTGTGCATCAGGGTTTCACCATAGTTATTCAATCTGCATGCTGAGCAAATAATCCAAGAAGCTGACTATATGAAGAAGAACGGGGCATCAAGATTGGAGGAAGACTCATTAATAACCTGTGACAGGCAGATGACACAACCTTGCTTGCTGAAAGTGAAATGATTTGATGCACTTACTGATGAAGATCAAAGACAACAGCTTTCAGTACTGATTGTACCTCAACATAAAGAAAACTAAAATCCTCATAATTCAGCCAATAAGCAACCTCCTGATAAAGGAAGAAAAGACTGAAATTGTGAAGGACTTTATTTTACTTGGATCCGCAATCAGTGCCCATGGAACCAGTAAAGAAATCAAAGGACCTATTGCATTAGTCAAATCTGCTGAAAAGACCTCTTTTAAGCGCTAAATGACAAAGATGACACTTTGAAGACTAAGGTTTACCTGCCTCAAGCCATGGTATTTTCAGTAGCATCATAAGCATGTAAGAGCTGTACAATTAATAAGCAAGATTGCAGAAGAAGTGATGCATTTGAATTGTGGCATTTGCAAGGAATACTTAATGTACAATGAACTGTTAGAAGATCCAACAAATGTGTCTTAGAGGAATGAGTGCCCTCGCATGGGCTACTTAAAATGTGGTATTATATAGCCAAAAAATTTTCTAAAGGAATATTTATCTCATATGCAATATGATTCAATTTCTGCAAAGAAGAGTGCAAGACAAAATTAACTTTTGTTATAGGAAACGTTTGGTTAGTTACTCGCAAAAAATTTTTTTTTTTTACAATGAACACTCATGGATGTAATATTTAAGAAAACTATATAGAATCTAAAATGCATTTTTCCAAACAATAAAGTAGCCATTATTTACTGGTAGCGTCTTGGCTTAGTGCCCTGGCAACTCCCGAAGAGTCGGCTTTCCTAGCATTCCCAGCATTTACGGTTGTGCAGACTCCACTCTCGCCGGGGCTGTTCCGACGCGTGACGTATTCAGGCCAAGACCAGACCCCGCCCGCCCAGTCCGCGCCCTTCCTCAAGCCCCACCTTCATTTCGACAGCTTCTGTTCCACCGATCACACGCCTCGGATCTTCTCTCTGGCCTTGTTCCACGAGCCTCGCTTTCACTTGGCTCTGTTTCCTCTTCTACACGGCCCTCTGGCTTCCTCAGAGTGTTTTGCTTGCGACGCTGTCGTGCAATAGCACGCTTTACGACCACTGGGACTTTGCGAGCCAGAGCCAGAGCCACTCTGGCCAGGAAGCAGGGCAGGTGGGGAGGTTGATGCCCGGCGGCGGTTCAATCGCGGCGTCTAGCCGGCTTTTCTCCGCGGCGGAGCAAAGGGGGTTCCGAGAAGCCGCAGGGTCGTTATCCAGGAGTGGGTCGGGAGTCTCCAGCGGCAGCAGAGGCGGAGGAGGTGGCCCCGGGCCGAGTGGAGGCCCGGGGGGCACAGCGGGAAAGATGAGCTTGACTCCGAAGGAGCTCTCGAGCCTGCTGAGCATCATTTCGGAGGAAGCGGGCGGCGGCAGCACCTTCGAGGGCCTGTCCACGGCCTTCCACCACTACTTTAGCAAGGCCGACCACTTCCGCCTGGGTTCGGTGTTGGTCATGCTGCTGCAGCAGCCCGACCTGCTGCCCAGTGCGGCGCAGCGCCTCACCGCGCTCTATCTGCTTTGGGAAATGTACCGGACCGAGCCGCTCGCAGCCAACCCCTTCGCTGCCAGTTTCGCGCACCTACTCAACCCCGCGCCGCCCGCCCGCGGCGGCCAGGAGCCGGACCGGCCACCGCTCTCAGGTACGCGCTGGGGGCGAGCTGGTTCCTTTCGCGGGCAGCTTTGCCCTCCAGAAGCCAAATGGGTGACGTGTATAGTTAGATTCCGCCGTTTTCCATTTGCTCCATTGAGAATTCATCCTTAAGTGAAATTAAGTCTCCTTTTGAAGTTATACAACCCCCTGGAGTATTCTTCTAAAGTATGAGAGGGAGAGCTTAATTACAAATTCATGGAATTTGAAAATTACTGCTCTCGACATCTATGCGGCTCAACATATATGTGAGGCTTGCCATTTTCAGTGCTTGAAATATGTTTCATTTTCCCTAAAGCCCATTTGAAGTGTGTGAAGTTATAACTAAAGACACACTGGGTCTATTCGCAGTTTTAATTCTCAGATGAATAGTTGGAAGTCAGTATTAAGAACCCAAAGAAGCTAAAACCGTGGTTAAGCACCATTTATGAGCTTTCCAGCCGGCGTCTTACGTCTATTAGTTGACTTTGGATAATGTGATAGGGGCAGAGGATAGTAGTCACAGATTTATGACCTAGGTTAGAAAATGTATCACTACTGAACAACATGAAATGTATGTCTGTGCAGTATTGGCAAGATCAGGTCAGTGTGTTAGATCCGGCTGAACTTTTTGGTTGGTTGGTTTTAAAGCTCAAACAGTGGATGCTTTATGAGGATTTACTGTAGGTGAAGACTTGTAGCCAGTAGAGGAGAAAGGCACAGAGGAGGTGGTGAGAGGACAAGTGTAGTAGGGGAAGCAGGTAAACGAGGGAAACAGCTTGATCTCATAGTCCTTAACCAGTGGGAGACAGGGCAAATTGCTTAACTGTTGTTGTTATGTGCAATAGAGTAGGACCCGACTCATAGTGACCCCTCCTTGGGTTTCCAAGGCAGTATCTCTACGGAAGTAGATTGCCCAACCTTCCTTCCGAGGAGTGGCTGGTGGGTTTGGACCTCCAGCCTTCTGGTTAGTAGTCAAGTGCCTTAGGCACTCAAAAGGTTACCCACTGCTGTCAAGTTGGATCTGAGTCATAGCGACCCCTCCTTGGATTTCCGAGGCAGTATCACTACAGAAGTTGATTGCCCAATGTTTCTTGTGAGGAGTGGTTGGTGGGTTTGAACCACCAGTCTTCTGGTTAGCAGTCAGATACCTTAGGCACTAAACCACCAGAGCTCCTAGTCAAAAGGTTAAGTCATACAATTAGTCCAAGGAACTGGTAGACCATGCGATCCTCAGCCTGTATAACCATGAGACCAGAAGAACTAGATGGTGCCTGGCTACTGCTGTCAGCCACTTGGAGATGGATTGGTGCAGGAGATCCTGGATAGAGTGGGAGAACAATATGGAACAAAAACTCAAAATCATTTAAAAAAAGACCAGGTTTGCTGGTCTGATAGAGCCTGGTGAGATCCCTGAAACTATGGCCCCTAGCCACCCATCAGGTCTGGAATTGAACTCACTCTCATGGCTAGCCAAACAATAGACAGGCATATGGGGTGAACATTTTCATCAGGTATATATATACTCCTTGAAGTGATGAATCATGGGAGAACAGAAGGGCAGTGTTTGCATAAGAAGACAGCTGGGGTGGGGGAATGCATGGGAGGAAAGGACACAGGGAAGAGGTAACTACTGGGAGGAAGTAGGAAGAGAGCTGGTACATTATGGGGAATTACAGTCAATGTCAGGAGACAAAATGTGTATGAACTGCCTTATGGAAAATGAATTTGCTCTGTAAACTTTCACCCAAATCACAAAAAAATATTAAAAAAAAAAAAAAGCTTAAGTCATATCTTTGGAAATCATGTATCTAACAAAAATGTTATAACCAAAATATAACTTTAACAACTTAAGAAGAAAAGGACAAGTAACACAAGCATAAAATGGGCAAAGGACTTGAATAGACATTTCACCAAAGAGGGCATTGAGATGGCCACAAGACACATGAAAAGATGCTCATGTTATTAGCCATCCAAACCAAAAAACCCCCTCTGCCGTCAAGTCAATTCTGACTCATAGCAACCCTTCAGGAAAGAGTAGAATTGGCCCATAGGGTCTCTAAGACTGTAAATCTTCACAGAAATGGACTGCTACATCTTTCTTCCCTAGAGCAGCTGGTAGATTTGAACCACTTACCTTTTGGTTAGTGGAGTGCTTAACCACTGTGCAAACAGGGCTCTTCATTAGCCGTCAGAGAGATGCAGATCAAAACCAGTGTGATACCATTGTACTCACTGGGATGGCTAAAATAAAAAGAAAACAAGTAAATATTGGCGAGAAGGTGGGAAAATTGGAACTCTTATCCATTGCTGGTGGGAATGCAAGATGGTACAGCTACTGTGGAAAATAGTGTGGTGGTTCCCTAAAAATAGAACTACCATATAACCCAGCATTTCTACTCCTAGGTATATATCCAAAAGACTTGAAAGCAGAGACTCAAAATAGACTTGTATACCATTGTTCATTGCAGCACTATTCGCAATAACCAAAAGGTGGAAACAACTGAAATGCCTATCAACGGATGAGTGGATAAACAAAATGTACATGCATACAGTGGTATACTACTTAGCCAGTAGGAGAAATAAAGTCTTAATACATGCTATGTTATGGATGGAGCTTAAAGACATTATGCTGAGTGAAATACGCTGATGACAAAAGGAAAAATACTGTATTACCTTACTTACATAAAAAGCCAAGAAAAGGCAAATGTACAGAGACCAGAGTTTGTTAGTGGTTTCCAGAGGCAGTAGGGGGGGAGAAAGAGATTAACAGTGATGGAAAAATCACATTGATTAATGGAAGGGTTGTACAGCCAGTTGTTGTAATTGTTGTCACTAAGTTGTACACCTATAAAAAGTTGTGTGTTAGATACAACTGTTGAGGCTGCTTATGTACAACAAAACATCTCATGGAATTTGGTTCCTTGATTTGGAGTAGGGTGTGGTTTCACAGGATATCCCAATTTATCGGCCTAATAGTGCTTCTGTTCTATCTCCTAGTTTGTGTGCAATGCCTAGGATCTTAAAAGCTTGCAAGCAGCCATCCAAGGCATAATAATTGCTCTCTATTCATCTGGAGCAAAAGAGGAAGAAGGAAGAGTCAGGAATAGGAAGAGGATATGGAACATAGGGCTAATTGTCTCCATCAACAGCTTCCTCCTTTGCCATGAGGCCAGAAGAGCTGGAAGGTGCCTGCTACCGTTACTGAACATATTTTGATTGAAGATTCCATAGAAGAATCCTGATCAAGTGGAGGAATCTACAGATTTTCAAATTCTCATGGACTCTAGACTTTCTAGAGCCATGAAGGGTGGATGAACCCCTGAAACTATTGCCCTGAGATAATCAACCACAACTCAAAAGTTTAGATAGGAACCTTAGAGGACAGTGAGTTTATGTTAATGAGGGAGGAACAACTCAGGAGGGTGATGATGGTGTACAACTTGAAGAAAGTAATAAATTTCACTAAATTGTACATGCAGAAATTGTTGAATTGATGTGTTATGCTGTGTATATTCTCAACAACAAAATAAAATGTAAATTAAAAAAGGTTAAGGCAGCTGCTTCTGACATAATACCAGGGGATTTTTCATGGCATATGAGGGCTTCTACAATTTAAGGTAGTCAGTCTTCTGCCTCGGCAACCCCTCTGGATCTCAGGTATCTTCTGATCAATTTCCTGCACTGTGCTTATCGAAGGGCACCGTTTCTGTTACACAGAGATGCCCTTGGGGTACTAGAACTTAACCTGGCTTATAGGAAGTTTGTGAACCCATGGAAAGTGAATGCAACATGTATATATGTGATCAGAACTCACCAGCAACCCCAGGGTGCCCTTATCATAGGATGGGGACAGTGTGGAATTTTGGTCGGAGGGCCCTCTTAATTCTGATGGGCTGCTCACGCAAAACGCTGATTTATATTCCATTCTCAAATGCACTGATTCTAAACCTAAACCTAGTCCATAGACTGTACTGTACATAAAGATATGCCAAGGGAGGTGAGGCAGTTGTTTAAAGATGGAATCCTTGGATGGGTTACTTAACATCTCTGTGCCTCAGTTTATGTGTAAAATGTGGATAATAATAATTCCTACCTGGCAAGGTGGTTATGAGGAATAAAAGTACCTATGATGCTACCCGTTACTACCATTACTGTTACTAAAGTAGGTTGAGATGGTACATAAATGCACACGAGGAAATAACAATCCTAAGACCTCACTCCTAGAGCTTATGATACTGTATGTCGATCTTGTGTGCTTCCCCCTACCATCACTAACCTGACTTTTATGATACTGTATGTCGAGGGTAAGCATTTGATGATGTTAGCTGCTGTCAAGTTGATTGGTTCACAGCAAACTTACGTACAACAGAAAGAAACATTGCCTGGTCCTGCCTTATCCTTATGATTGCCAGCATGCTCAAGTCCGTTGTTGTGGCTCGTGTGCCATCCATCTCACTGATGGTCTCCCACATCCTTATTGGCCCTCTATGTCACCAGACACAATGTTCTTCTGCAGCAATTGATTCTTCCTGATAATACGTCCAAACCAAGTGAGTCAGGCAGTGTTCTGCTGTGATCCATAAGGTTTTCATTGGCTACTTTTTGGAAATAGATTGCCAGGCCTTTCTTCCTAGTCTGCCTTCCTCTGGAAGTTCCATTGAAACTTGTCCACCATGCGTGACCCTGCTAGTATTTGAAACATTGGTGCCATCGCTTCCAGCATCATAGCAACACACAAGCCACCACAGTACAACAAACTGATGAGTATTGGAAGCATCTGATTGGTATATTTTAAAAAAAGCTTTCTCATGATGCAGAGCCAGAGTTGAGAATGGCCCTGTACCTAAGGAAGTTTCTCTGCACTCACGAAACTTGTAGTCTGGTTAGAGAGACGTAAACATAATTGTAAACTGTGGTAACTAGGAGTGTGGGTGTAGGTGGACAGGAGTCAAAACTGGGACCTGGAGTAATCGGGAAGGCTGTCATAGCCTAGGCAGGAGATCAGTAGAGTGGGAATGGAGAGGAATGGGATTCTGGGACGTTTCTGGGGTAGGATAGATGAGGGTTGAGGAGCTATGGGGTATGGGAAAAAAGGAAGGAACATTCATCGTTGTAGGAATTTTGTAGCTGAAATATGTGTTGAAGCAGGTATGTGAAGTGTATTTGTATTGTTAGTGATTGCTTCCTTTTTCAGTTATATAATCACTGGTAGTAGCAGAAAAGAAAGAAAAGCATTTTTGAGTGCTGTGTGTTTTATATGTTTTTGGTGGCATATATAAGCTTTAACCTTTGCTTGAATTGAGGTAAAATCTTTTAGAAAATAAAGTTCTTAATAGTTACTGAAACCCTGACTTTGGTTGATGTTGCTACCAGTCATAGAATTTTAAAGGATATATTTAATTCCATAGTACATAAATGTATATATTTGGTTACCTGAAGTTTAATTATGAATTAAAGCTTTAAAAATGTGTGGGTTGAAGTGGCAAGTAGCAAATGCTAATTTTACCTATTTAAGTTAATTTTTTTAAGTAACCTTTGGCAAAATCATTATACATTTTCATTTACAGGATTTTTACCTCCTATAACTCCACCAGAAAAGTTTTTTCTTTCCCAGCTGATGCTGGCACCACCAAGGGAACTCTTCAAAAAGACCCCTCGCCAGATTGCATTGATGGATGTTGGAAACATGGGCCAATCTGTGGACATTAGTGGGCTTCAACTAGCCTTAGCCGGTAAGGAGGAATCGGTGGTTTGGGCATTGTGCGGTAGCACTAGGCGTCTTCCCTTGCTGCTGCTGCTGTTTTTATTTCTGCTTCACAGTCACTTTTTTGGCATCAGTTTTAGTAGAGCTGCCTGTCCTCTCAGAATTCTTCCCTGTGGTTGGACTGTGGTTAAAATTTAGTTTCAAAGTGGTATCAAGATAAAAAAGGTAATAGTTTTAAGATTGGGAAAGCAAATGATCTAGTTGATTACTGTATTTTGAACTGTCTTCCACTTGGCCATTAAATAAACAGCATATAGGCCTTCAGTATTGAAAAACAAGTTCTTTAATACAGAATTCTCTATGGGAGAATTGTATTCTCCCTACCTTTTGCTTTCTGCTCACCCATAAAATACTTAAGTGCCTCTTTGTTACACCTGTAAACAAATAAATGGATGCTCTGGAAACAAACAGAAAATAATAGGGGAACCTTCTTGAATTGGAGGTGGTCAAAGAGAGACTAAGTTCTGAAGGATAAGAAGGGGCACCTTTTGCTTCCCTGAGCTAAGCAGAAATATAGATGCATGGGTCTTAGCCCTTGAGATTGATTCATTAGGGAAATTCTAATGTATAGCCAGGCTTCTGAGCTCTTGACAAGGAAGGAGTGATTAACTGAACTGCAGTACTGAATTCATTTTGACAGGGCCTCATCCTTCTTGAGAGGCAAGAAGCCCCTGTGATATTTGGCTTCTTGTGTAAGGCAACATGCTTATATAAGAAAAGTATTTTGATAAACTTCCTTTTCCTTGGAACATTCTGAATCTCACTTTTTAACTATTGGGTATTAATAATACAGTAATAGTTATTTGCTGAAACCAAGAGAAATTGTTTTTAAGATTTTTAAGGTTAAAGATGCACGAAAGCACATACTAGCCACTACTGCCAGATACAATTTAAGATACAATTTAATAATGGAATAAAATGATTATTTCCTTCATTAAAGATAGTATGAAATAGTATATAGAGGTAATAGGCAATTTTAATCACTTTACCTTCAAAAGTGAAGCCATTATCTGATGGCTCTGGTTAATATTTAATAAAGTGAAAATAAAATCTGACCTCCCTTTCAACTTATGATGACTTGAGTCAGCCTCAGAAAGTTTTCACAGTACATTGAGCTCAGAGATGAATCTGTGACTAAAGTAAGGCTTGAGAAGTTCAGTGAAGTGGCTAAGCTTGCTTCAGAGCTTGAGGATGTTCTGACCCATTCATTTTCACAAATCCAAAAATAATTGATTACTTTTGTCGCTAGCTACACAAATCATCTCTGTGAAGGCATGTAAGATATCTTACAATGTGATCCCTGAACCAGAGATGTGTTTGTGAATTACGCGTTTTCTTGACTTTAAAAATAACAAACATAATTTAAACATAAGTAACTATAAGGGACAGTTTTCCCGTTTACTTCAGAAGTTTTATTAAAACTTCCTGACAAGTACGTACTACTTATTAGTTTACCACACTATTTAAAAGATTTTTCCTATATTTTAATCACCACAGGGTATTATCTGTCTTTGTGCTTTGCCAATCTGAGATGAAAATATGGCACCTTGAGATAATTTTAATTAGCATTTTTTTTGTTAAATGAAGTTGAACTTTTTTTCATGTAATGGTCTTTAATTGACTTTTTTGTAGCTCTGTGAAAATTAAGAATTTAGCTTTCTGTGTTTCTAACATTACAAAATCTAAAATACATTTTCTAAAAGATGCAAGTACATTTTAAGGAATTAGAGTGAAGTGAACTGAGAGAGCCACCCACCATGCAGGTTAAGAAACTGAGCACTGTCAGGATCTTGTGTGCTTCCCCCTACCATCACTAACCTGACTTTGGTGATAATCATTCTCAATCCAGCAGGCTTCTGTATGTAAGCAGTATAGTTTAACTTTGCATGTTTTTGAACATACATATGTGAAAGTGGAATTTCTGCTTTTTAAAAAATTTTCTTTTGTTGTTGAGAATATCCACAGCAGAATATACACCAATTCAACAGATTATACTTGTGCAATTCAGTGATACTGATTACAGTCTTCAAGTATACAACCATTGTCACTCTCCTTTTCTAAGTTGTTCCTCTACATTATCATAAACGCACTGCTCCCTAAAGTTCCTGCCTAATCTTTTGAGTTGTTGTTGTCACTTTGGTCCTATGTAGACTGTTCTTCTTTTTTTTTTTTTTAATTGTGATTTGGGTGAAGATTTACAGAGCAAATTCACTTTCCATACAGCAGTTCACATACACTTT
>NW_006921604.1:12977224-12978512 GCF_000298275.1 Orycteropus afer afer
ATCCTGCTCCCTTGTTTCTACCACTTTATCCTGCTTCTTTGTGTGGACTGCGATGGTCTTTCGTCTCCGAGGCATCGTGGCGTTGTTGTATTTAGATCTCTGTTAACTGTTTGTGAAGAGCGGTCGGGTGATTCCGGCTCTTCTTGGTGGTTTTTTATCGTTGGCCCGTTGGTGGAGAAGGAGGTAGTGGCTTTCGCTCAGTAAGTGAAGTTGCAGGAGGTGTGGGTATAGTTGTGTCTTATGGGGACTGTTGTTGTCTCCCACTCAATTAGACACAAATTACAATTGAACAACCTTCAAAAAACTAAAAGCACATGGACAAAAAACATGCCATGTAATCACACAGGAACAGTAACTAAAAAAAGAAAAAAGGGAAAAAGAAGAAGAAAAATCAAGAAAACCTGCAATATCTAGGCATAGGGCATTAAGAGAAAAAAAGTAGAGAAGGATAATAATGAAGGAAAAAAGAATGGGGAAAATGCTAAAAGAAAGATAAGGAATGGGGTTAACCATGAGAAAAAAGGGGGAAAAAAACCCCCAAAACCTTAAATTAAAAAAAAAAAAAAAGTTAACCAGGAACAAGGAAAAGAAAAAATGCTGAAAACTAGGACCTGGGAGGGGAAGATTAAGAATAATAGTGAAAAGGACAAAAATATTAATAATAATAGTTGTTTTAAAACAGACAAATACAAGCAAACTAATCACCAGAAAAAGAAAGCAAAAAAGAAAAACATAAAAAAAAAAGAGAAAGAAGAAGAAGAAGAGGAAAAAAATATCGGTTGAGGACAGGGCAGGGCACCCAGGCTCTGTCTGAGCACACAGACTGTGATGGAGTTCCTGTGGTCCCAGAAAGTAGGTGTGAGTGGGGGATGGCCGCACCTCCGTTCACCAAGCAGGTGTGGGGTATAAGAGTAACAAGAGGAATGTGGTACCTTTTCAGTCTTGCAGGTCCGGAGGGTCCTTGGGGTTGCTGAAAAGCAGAACGTGTTCTTAAGCCCCAGGAATCTGTGAGAGCACTGTCTCTTTAAATATCCAAAATAGTCAAGCTGCTTTTAGACCTTCAAAATGGCGGCATCCTCCGGACCGGCAAAAGTTCACAGCTCAGCCCGCCTTTCTCTTCACCTTCTCCATTTATTCCCCAGCCACCGTGCACAGTCCTCCGTGCAGTCCCTGGCTAGCAGGGCTGATTTTTAGGTTAATTCTTAAGTCCTACCTACTCAGGAATCTCCAAGCTGTCTGTGCCATCAGGATTGCTCAGGATTGCTGCCAGACCGCAGCTCTGTATGTC
>NW_006921604.1:12979082-12998953 GCF_000298275.1 Orycteropus afer afer
TTTTTTTTTTTTTTTAAATGATTTTGAGTTTTGTTCCACATTGTTCTCCCGTTCTGTCCAGGAGCTCCTACATAGATACCCCTTTGAGTGGTTGACAGTGATAGCTGGGCACCATCTACTTCTTCTGGTCTCATAGTCATATAGGCTGAGGATTGCATGGTGTACCAGTTGCTTGGACTGTTTCCATGTGTTTTTGGTTTTCTTCATTCTTATTTGCTCTGCATGAGGAGAGAGCCATCATTGCATCTAGATGGCCGCTTGCAAGCTTTTAAGACCCCAGACACTAAGCAGTGAACTAGGAGAAGCACTAAAGGTTCACATTTAATCAGAATGTCCCATGAAACCATGACCCTCAACCTCCAAATCAGGCAACCAAATCCCATGAGGATTTTGCTTGTACATAAGCAACTGAATTTGTACTTTCTTTTTGTTGGGTTTTATTTGTGAGATGAATCCATGTTAATGCGTGTGCTGTAGTTGGTTGCTTTTCATTGCTGTTGTGATATATTCCTGCAGTGGAAGACCAAGTTCTTCATCCATTCTACGGTTGATGGACATAATGTTGCTATGAACATTCTTATAGTCTTAAAGAAGTGCTGCTTCTAGATGAAAGGATATGCACATGTAAAATTTTATTGGGTAATACCAAATTAGGAGCTCTGATGGTTCAGTGATTAAAGCATTTGGCTGTTAACCACAAATGTCAGTGGTTCACACTGAACCCACCAACTGCTCTGTAGGAGAAAGATGAGGCAGTCTTCTTCTGTAAAGATTTACAGCCTTGGAAACCCTATGGGGCAGTTCTACTCTGTCTTGTAGGTTCACAGTAAGTCAGGATTGACTTAATGACAATGAGTTTGGTTTGGTTTTGGTAATGTCAAATTGTTTTCCAAAGTTGCTGTGCCATTTTTTACACCTAGTAGTAGTATGTGAGTTCCTGTTATTTTACATTCTTCTCTGCATTTGATTATCAGGTTTGTTCATTTTTGCCAATCTGGAGGGTATATAATAGTATCTTGTGTTTTAGCTGATTTCTAATGGATTAAACATCTTTTAAGATGTTCACACTTTCTGTAAAGTGTCCATTGAAGTCATTTGCCCATTTTTTTTCCTATTGGGTTCTTTGTCCTTTTATTAAAAAGTTGATTTGTAGGAGTTTATATCTCGATCTATACTGAATCTGAGTCTTTGGTTTTGTGTTACAAATGTTCCCCCATTTAATGGCTGTCTTTTCATTCTTCTCATATTGTCCTCAATTTTAAAATGTCTCATATTTTAACCTTTTTCAGAGCGCCAGTCAGAATTGCCAACCCAGAGTAAGGCTAGCTTCCCTAGTATTCTCAGTGACCCAGACCCGGATTCTTCCAATTCTGGATTTGACAGCTCAGTTGCTTCTCAGATCACAGAAGCTTTAGTCAGTGGACCAAAACCACCTATTGAAAGTAGGTATATGCAATTTTTTACCTTTGTTTTTATTTTATCAGCATTCCTTATTACTTTGTTTTCTGAGATGATATGTTATTTTCTTTGCTGTTGTTGTTGTTATGTGCCGTCAAGTCGGACCCGACTCATAGTCACCCCTCCCTGGGTTCCGAGGCAGTATCACTACAGAAATAGATTGCCCAACCTTCCTTCCGAGGAGTGGCTGGTGGGTTTGAACTGCCAGCCTTCTGATTAGGAGTCAAGTTCTTAGGCACTATGCTACCAGAGTTCCCATTTTCTTTGCTACTTACCTTGAATTTTATGAAAACTTTTCTAGTATTGTGTCTAGAACATAGTAGAGGTGCTCAGTATAAGCTAGTTATCATCTTAAAAAAAATGTACACATCAAGTTTTTGATTAAATACCATTCTTCTTGTCAGTATACCTGAAGATATAAATTCTCTGATTTTACTAAAATGGCCATTTTTATAGTTTATGACATTCTTGTTTTATATCTCTTTAGTAATCATATCACTGTCATTACCTTTTCTATTTTAAAGTTTTACTGATCTTATTACTCTTGATTTACTTTAATTCAAAGAAAATACTGAGTTTATAGTAGTACAGCTGCATCACTTGGTGTTATAGGTTTTTGTGTGGTTTTAATGATGAAGGTATACTTTCTGCTTAGGTATAGGAATTTATTTTCTAGATTATAGTGTCACCATGAGTTTGAAATTCATACTATAACTTTTTATACTATTTGGTTTAAAGTAGATCTTTGGCATAAATGGATTTAATATTTCCAGTTACATATCATCACAGGTGTCGCTGAAGGTCTGTGAAATGTAATGATTTCCATTTAATATTTATATTTTAAATATTTGACTCTGAAATGCATGGGCCATGAGGAAAGTATGTGAAAAGCAAATCACTCAGATAATGAGTCCAGCCGTGCCTGTCTCAGAAGAACTCTATTACCTAAACAGTACTTCTCATGATATGTTAAAACACTTTGTTTCTTTTGTAAATGGTGTGAAAAGAGACTTGGACACAAACTGGTGATGGAAGTGAAGAGACAGTAAGAATGTGTAAGAATGTGATTCTTGGCCAGAAAATAGAAGTTTTCAATAAATTAAAAAGTATAACCTCAAGTTTGGCAGGGGCTCAGATCATGATTGGAATAAATTTTTTGCCCCATGTGGAAACCAAAATGACATGTAAAATTGGTCCCAGCCAGCATTTATTCTAGTAGGTTTATCACTTGGGGACCAGTCTTGTTTTATAAAATTGTTAAGAAGTCTTGAGTCACTTAATTTTCTTGTTGTACTTTGTTGTGTGAAAATGAATGTGGTATTTGTGAATCCGGGGGTTCATGAAAGTCTCCAGATATATCTGAGAATGTCAAAAATTACTTATACTTTTCTCTTCTGCCATTTCATTTGCTACTTGAAAGTTAAAAGATACAGAGATTTGATACTAACAAGTCATAGCAGTCTTTAAGCAGAATGGTGTAACTAAGAATAGGATTAATGAAGACAATTATAGCTCTATTTCATTTTTCCCATGAAAAGACTTTGACCAGTTTAGTAGTTGTGCCCTTCTGCTGTTAAGTGGTGGTCATCCTTGAATTAAAAATTGTCAGATCATGGTGATACTTTTCTTTCCTCTCTCCAAAAATTAATAGATTTTGTCTCTGGTGTAATGATGTTTTATCAGTGTTTAATTTTCTTGTTTGTATTCTGAGTGAAATCCTGGCTTTCTATGTCATTTCTACTTTGAAGGTTGAAAGCTTTATCATATTATCCTTATTAAAAGAAGCATTAGTATATTTCACTCAGTGAAATATGTGTGAGATGTATACATGTACAGATGTTAGCTTACTGATAAAAGCTGTCAAATTCTACTATTGTTACAGGCCATTTTCGACCAGAGTTTATTCGTCCACCACCTCCACTCCACATTTGTGAGGATGAGTTGGCTTGGCTAAATCCAACAGAGCCTGACCATGCAATTCAATGGGATAAATCAATGTGTGTTAAGAATAGCACTGGTGTAGAGATCAAACGAATAATGGCCAAAGCTTTCAAAAGCCCTTTGTCTTCTCCTCAACAAACACAGGTATGTATTTATTGCAAACATTTTCTCTTCTTTAGCACATGAAGGGCTTATTCTTACTTTTCATGAAATGATAAATGATAATAATAAATGATAAAATAATACTGTCAGTATGAAGCTGGCAGGTAGGAAGTTTCAAAGGCCTTTTGGATCTCTCAAGCTTTGTTCCCCCATTGAAGCCCTTTTGGTAATTTTCCTCTGGTGAAGCAAGGAATCTGATGACTGAAATGCCTTCAAATTTTCTTTGTGATCAAGTTGACTTTGGGAGAGGTGGAATAGGCTGATGTCACTTTTTTGGTGAGCCTGATTGATCCTGCTCTCTATGCTAGGTACTTTGCAGACATTGTTACATTTAAGCTGGACAGCAACTCTCTGAGAGTAAGTAGACTGACATTTGGTAGGAAAGGAAAATGAATTACAGAGAAGTAAACTAGCTTCCAAGTGACTTAGCTGCTTGGTGGTAGGTTTGAGATTAAACATAGTCCTTATGGCTTAAATGTGAGATGGGATGGCTCACTCTTGGGGAAAGGCTGGGGCATTCTTGTGGAAGGAAGACACAGCTCCAACCCAGTTAGTTGACCATTAACCCACCTGCCACTCCTAGCAAGAAAGATTGGGCAGTCTACTTCTGTAGAGATACCAGCTCGGAAACCCAAGGAGGGGTTGCTGTGAGTCAAATCAGCTTGATGGCAGTGAATATAGGTATACGTGTTATTTTCAAAAACAACTAATTAACTTTGCAGTTCCATTCACTCTGCTTTACTAGACCATCCTGAAACACAGCCCACTGTGATAAGTGCAAAGAGATAGGAATAAGAACATTTAAAATAAAAAGTATTTATTTGGCAGGAAAAATGTTCTGGAGAATACTTGTTTGAATTAGAGTGTTCCTGACCTGAGCCGTAGAACACTGCAGACTGATGAGCTGAGTAGAGGTGGCTTTCCTGCCTTTTGCATCTACTCTGTTCTCTGCCAGAGCTGGGCTGTTGTTTTACATGCTCCTCAGTTCTCTGTGGGGTGTGCTGCTCAGGGGAACTAGTTGGTGATTAAGATTGTTTGGTTATAACAGATGACCGTGAGTGGGTGGGTGGGCATCTACGAAAGACTTATGGACAATATTGTTACAATATTATTACAATATTGAGTCTGGTTTAATGTCCAGGAAGAGAAATCACTAGCATGTTCATAAATTGCCTTGAGGTGTTTCCATTTTAGTATTTTTACAATTCAGATATAAAGGTATTAAGACATGGTGATTATGGGTTTGAGGGAGTTTATGAAGTTGGTTTAATACAGATCATTTTATAACTTTGTGTTTAAAATACTTGTTTTTTGCATAAAGAGATGACAGAATTTTAATTTGATTCAGGAACCTTTCTCTCTTTTACATTGTTATTTAGCTCCTTGGTGAGTTGGAAAAAGATCCCAAGCTTGTTTATCATATTGGCCTTACTCCAGCCAAACTTCCTGATCTGGTGGAAAACAACCCTCTAGTTGCTATAGAAATGTTGCTGAAATTAATGCAGTCAAGCCAGATAACTGAGTATTTTTCAGTCCTGGTCAACATGGACATGTCATTACATTCAATGGAAGTTGTAAATCGGTAAGTTTCCTTGTGTCAGTTTCCTAGAGTTGATCAATGTATGTGGATATATAGAGTCTGAGTAAATGGTCAGGAGGAAAAACTAGCAAGTTGTTTTTTCCTGATACTCTTTGGTAGCCTGAGATAGCCCATTAAAGAAATAATCAGAGCCTTTTAGTGTTCAATGCATGTGAGTTTAGCATTCATTAGAAAGCACTTGGAGAAGGTAGTCTTTGAAACATTTAGCATTAACAGAAACTTAAATGAAATTTAATAGCTAAAATTTATTTCCTATATGTCGTTATCTTCTTTATTCCTATACGACACAGTTATTACATTCTTAGTATCAAATGATTATAGCATGGAAAAGTATGAATCTTTAGATTTGAGAGAATTCTAGGAGTATCATAGAAATTCCTTGCTGCCTTCTCCCAGCCTTGACTCTCAGTCTGCTGTCATTGGCTGCTGGAGAAACGCACTCCATTCCCTTCTTATGCTCTGTACAGTGTTTTCATGGTATATTTGCAACTCACATTTGTATTATTTTCCTTACAAATACAGTTTAGGTGAATTATGGATTTAATAGGCATGTGAAGATTAGCTTGGGAGCCTGTTTTATTGTTTACATATAGTGTGGCCATAGGCCCAAGGTTTGCCTGAAACAGTACTGATTTAAGTTTGTTATCCTGGGCTTTCTTACTTTTGGTGTTCTGGTTTTGAATGATAAATGATATGGTTCCTCTGCTCTATAGACAGATCCATTCTGAGTGTCAGTCAGCTAAACTTCAACTAAAGCACTTTTTTAAAATTGTAGTAAATATTTGTGGAACAAAAATTTTGCCATTTCAGCAATCTTCATACAAATCATGTTCATCATATTGAACTGTCACTCTTATCCATTCCTAAGTTTTCCATCACCCTTAACAGAAGCTGTTGGTGGTGCAGTGCCTAAGGCATCTGACTGCTAACTATAGAAGGCTGACAGTTCAAACCTACCAGCCACTCTGTGGAAGGATGACTGGGCAATCTTCTTCCATGAAGATTTACTGCCTTGGAAACCCAAATGGGGTCACCATGAGTTGGAATTGACTTGATGGCAGTGAGTTTGGTTTTTGGTTTTAACAGAAGCCCAGTGTTCCCTAAGCATTGAGTCCTTTCCCCTTCCCTTTCTCTCATTCCTGATCACCACTAATAGTCTTTGATCTGACTTGGTAAGTTCAGCATGTTTTCAAGGTTCATCCATATTATAGCATTTATCAGACCTTCAATTTTTTATGGCTAAGTAATATTCCATTGTATTCATGTTTCACATTTTGTTTATCCATTGATTGTTGATAGACATTTAGACTGTTTGCCTTTTGGCTATTGTGAAAACTGCTTCAATGACTATTGGTGTACAAGTGTCTATATTGAGTTCCTGTCTTCAAGTCTTTTGGATATCAACCTAGGAATGGAATTGCTAGGTCATATGGTAATTCTGTGTTCAACTTCTGAGGAACTGCCAAACTTTCATAGCAGCTGTACCATTTTATAATCCCACCAGCAATGGACAAGCATTCTTATTTCTCCACAACCTCAGTACCACCTGTTATTTTCTGGATCGTAGCCATCCTGATGGGTGTGAAGTGCTAGCCCAGTATGGTTAAGAGCCCTGGTGGTGCAGTAGTTAAATACTCAGCTGCTAACTGAAAGATTGTTGAAACCCACTAGTAGCTCTACAGAAGAGACCTGGCTATCTGCTCCCATAAAGATTATAGCCTTGGAAACCCTAGGGGGCAGTTCTGCTCTATCATATATGTTTACTATGAGTTGGAATTGACTCAGTGGCACACAGTAACAATAGGGATTAATAATGTTGAGATCTTTGCATGTGCTTATTGAGCATTTGAATGTCCTGTTTGAGGAGCTGTCGTTAAGTCCTTTGCTTGTTGTTCTGGATTGAATTGTGTCCCCTCAAAATGTGTGTCACCTTTGGCTATGATTAGATGTGGTTTGGCAGTTGTGCAGTGTTGTAATTTGCAGTTATGTAATGATGTAATCATCCCCCATGACGTGATCAACCAATCAGTTGTAAGGGGATTAGTGTGGGATCCAGTGCCCTTACTCAGGTCACATCCTTGATCCAATATATGGGGAGTCTTCTTGGGGTATGGGCTAAATCATTATATCTCAAGAGATAAAAAGTGAGAGAAGCAAGCAGAGAGGGAAGGACCTCATTACCACCAAGTAAGAAGTGCTAGGAGTGGAGCATGTCCTTTGGACCTGAGGTTCCCTTGCTGAGAAGAGTCCAGACCCAGGAGAGGACTGATGCCAAGACACATGGAGATCTCCAAGGGATGCTGGGCCCACAGATACTGAAAGGAAACAAGGGCCTTCTCTCCAAGCTGACAGAGAAAGCTTTCCCCTAGAACTGGCACTCTGAATTCAGACTTCTAGCCTTCTAAACTGAGAGAATAAATTTCTGTCTTTTAAAGCCATGCACTTATTTTTCTCATAGCAGCACTAGATAACTAAGAATTTGGTACCAGGAGGGGAGTGCTGCTCTAACAGATACCAAAAATGTGGAAGTGATTTTGGAATTGGGTAATGAGTAGAGGCTGGAAAAGTGTTAAGGTGCCTAATGATAGAACCCTAGATTACTTTTGAAGAGAGTTTTGGTGGAATTACGGACATCAAAGGCAATTTTGGTGAGCACTCAGAAGGAAGTGAAGAGAGCTATAACATTGGAGATGGCACAGATGGCAAGAAGCAGTGGCAGAGAATTGGTAGACTAATGCAGGATGGTGCAGGAGCCGACTCATACAGCTAGAGCTGAGTGCTTTTGGGCAGGTGTCTTCCTGGTGGAGTGGGGTGCCTCCAGGCACTTGTCAACAGAACTAGGATTGCCAACCCACAGAGTGAGAGTGGAACATCTTGGATTGAGGCTTCCTGGCAGAGTATTTCCAGGCACTTATTGATAGAGCTAAAGAACTTTGTAACACTTGCCTGAGTAGGGCAGAGACTGGGCCAGCATAAAAGGACCAAGAGGCCAAAGAACAAGGAAGCGGAAGATGAAGAGACAAGGCACATGGGAAGCACAGCTGCCTCTGTGTCAAAGGGTAGGGCCAGACCCCTGGAGTCTCCCAGGTAGAACCATGGCCTCCTAGATTTCACAGTTAGATCTTCAACAACTTGGTTCTGAGTGTGGGGGTGCCATTCACAGGTACCAGGAGTTTGGGCTAGAGCTGCTGCCCAAAGTTGAGAGTGGGGTTGTCATGCCCAAGGGGCAGAAGGCACCTGCTGGGGCCAAGGAGGTGGGGGTCACCACTCAATTGTATTAAGAGAATGGGGCCATCCAAAGCTGAAGGGAGCAGACTTGCTGTCCCAGTGGTCTGGAAGATGGAGCTGAAGAACACAACCAAGGAACCTCCATTGAGAATACAGAGAACATGGCCAGCACCCAGAGTCTGAATGGCAGGGCAGGGCCACTGCTTAGATGGGCTTTGAAGAGAGGATTATTTTCAAGCCTTGAGAGCTAATGTAAATTATTCTGCTGAATTTTTGACTTGCATGGTGCTGTTATCTCTTCTTTCCCTCTAGTTTCTCCTATTTGTAATGGCAATGTCTGCCTTGTGCCTGTTCCACTATTGTTCTTTGGAAGTAGATAATTTGCATTCAAGATTCATAGATGAAGAGGGTTTTGCCCCAGGATGGAATTTGGACTTGGAGTTGATTTAAGACTTTTGGGATGAAATGATGAGGTGAAAGCATTTTGTATGTGGCAAAAACATGACATTTTGGGGGCTGAAGCATAGAATGTCATGGATTGAATTGTTGTTGTTGTTATGTGCTGTCGAGTCGGCCCCGACTCATAGCGACCCCTCCTTGGGTTTCTGAGGCAGTATCACTACGGAAGTAGGATTGCCCAACCTTCCTTCCGAGGAGTGGCTGGTGGGTTTGAACCGCCAGCCGTCTGGTTAGCAGGCAAGTGTCTTAGCCACTATGCTACCAGAGCTCCCTGGATTGAATTATGTCCCCCTAAAATATGTCATTTTGGCTGGACCATGATTCTCAGTGGTTTGGTAGTTATGTAATGATAATTATCCCCCATGATGTGATCTGATGGGATCAGCCAGTAAGTTGTAAGGGGATTAGGGTGGGATACAGGACACTTACTCAGGTTACAGACTTGATCTGATGTAAGAGGAGTTTCCTTCAGGTGTGGCTTGCATTACCTTTTATCTTAGGAGATAAAAGGTGAGAGAAGTGAGCAGAGAGGGAAGGTCCTGGTTACCACCAAGAAAGAAGAGCCAGGAGTGGAAAGTGTCATTTGGACCTGGGTCCTCTGCATTCAGAAACTCCTGTATGCAAGGGAAGAATCGAGACACATGGAGATCTTCAGGGAGTGGTGGGTGAGCCTACAGATGTTAAAAGGAGACAAGAACTTTCCTCCAGAGCAAAGAGAGAGAGAAATCCTTTCCCTAGAGCTCCTGCCCTGAATTTGGACTTCTAGTCTTCCGTGAGAGAATATATTTGTTTGTTAAAGCTATCCACTTATAGTGTTTCTGTTATAGCACATTAGATAACTAAGGCACTGATTTTATCTTTTTAAGTTTCAAGAGACTTTATATATTCTGAACTCTTATCCATTATATAAGGATCACTCGTGCCACAGTGGTTAAGCACTTGGCTGGCAACCAAAAGGTCAGCAGTTTAAACCCATCATCTCCTCTGTGGGAGAAAGATGTGACAGTCTGCTTTTGCAAAGATTTATAGCCTTGGAAATCCTGTGGGGCCATTCTTTTCTGTCCTATAGGCTCACTATGAGCTGGAATGGACTCACTGGCAGGGTTTGGTTTTTATCCACTATATGGTTTCCAAAATTTTTCTCCCGGTGTATAGGTTGTCTCTTCACTTTTTTTTTGTAAAATTCCTTGGATAAACAAAGGTTATCAGTTTTGATGAGGCTCCATTTATCTGTTTTACTTTTGTTGCTCATTCTTTCAGTGTCGTAACTGTGAATCCATCGTTAAAAACTAGGTCCTGAAGCATTACCTGAAGTTTTAAGAGTTTTATGGTTTCAGTTCTTATATTTAGGTTTTTGATCCACTTGGAATTAGTTATTAATATATGGTGTGAGGTATGGGCCCATGTTCATTCTTTTGCTTTAATTGGTACTAAAGAAGATACCCATTGAACTCAATCAGCTAGTGAAATAAGTAAGCATTTTCAAAAATACCTGCCTGGAATCTTAGTGCTGGAAAGTATGTTTAGAGATAGAGGTTGCATTCTTTTGGGGTGGAAGAGGCAGGAAACACGAAATTTTCAACATATTTTTTATTATCTTTTACTGGTAAAATTAGTTAGCTACTTATTAAAAACATGCTGTTTTATTTCTGCCTTCTCCTTGTTCAAGCCTTTCCCCTTCAATTTAAGACTCATTCCTTCAGGGCCACATTCTGTTCAAGTCCTTTGGACTGATTAAACTGTGAATGCTCACACTTTCTGTTTCATAAAGTTCTTGTAGCATTTATTGTCCTTATCAGACATTTGAAACTTAGTCCCAGAGTAACTATCATTTTATCAGTATTATTGTCTCCCTAAACAAACAAAAAACAAACTCAGCTGCCATCAAGTCGATTCCTATTTAAAGTGACCACCATTGGGTTTCCAAGGTGGTAAATCTTCCCAGAAGTAGATTAACTCATTTTTCTTGTGTGGAGTGGGTGGTGGGTTTGAACTTCCAGCCTTCTAGTTAGCAGTCACATGCCTTAGACACTATGCCACCAGAGTTCCTCCCTGTTGTTTTTGTTATGTGCCGTTGAGTCGGACCCGACTCATAGTGTCCCCTCCTTGGGTTTCTAAGGCAGTATCACTACGGAAGTAGATTGCCCCATCTTCCTTCTGAGGAGTGGCTGGTGGGTTTGAACTGCCAGCCTTCTGGTTAGCAGTCAAGTGCCTTAGGCACTACGCTACCAGAGCGCCTAAGTTCCTCCCTAGTTATCTTTAAATTTCAAGGACAAGGTCCTGTTACTTTTTATTGCCCCAATACCTATCATAGGGCATTAACCAAAAGTGTTAATCTTTTGTTGTTAACACACACAAGTGACTTCCAGTGGCAGTGTACCTTGGAGTACTACTTCCTGTTTCATAGAGAAACTACCATGGTCAAGTAAATTTAGAAAGTGTAGAATATATGAATCTTTTTTTGGAAATTCAGGACCTCTGGTGGTGCAGTGGCTAAGGCATTTGACTGCTCACCAGAAGGTTGGCAGCTCAGACCCACCAGCCACTCTGCAGAAGGAAGATGGGACAGTCTACTTCTGGAAGGATTTACCACCTTGGAAACCCAATGGGGGGCACTATGAGTCAGAATGAGTCTATAGCAGAGAGTTTGGTGTTTTTTTTTTTGGAAATTCATACAAATGTTAGCATAGCAAAGGCTTTGCAGTAAAGGAATCTTGTTTAATGTAACCCAGTGTTTCTCAGACTTAGGGGAACACAAAGTACCCACCCCACCTCATTTTTGCTTTTTCTTTTTTTGCTTAAAACTTTTCACGGAATCCTTTGGGAAATACTGGCTATTTTGGTTACGTAACGCTGCTGTAACAGACATATTACAAAATGCATGGCTTTAACAAACAGGGATTTATTCTCTTACAGTTTAGGAGGCTAGAAGTCTGTGTTCAAAGTGCCAGCTCTAAGGGCTGGGTGAAAGCTCCTTGACCTTGGCCTTCAACTCTGCCTCTTGCTCCTGGTCCACTGGAACTGGAGGCTTCTTTTCACTCAGGCAGCTGCTGGCTGCTGAGGCTGACAAACCCAAGGCTGACAAGTAAAATGGCACAGTCTCAAAATTATCAAGCAACCTTGGCAGGCCACTAGTTCAAGTCTAGAAACTGTCTGAAGATCAGCAGACAACGTGGTAGGCCACTGAGATGGAAGACTTGGCCAAATGCAGGATCCAGATGTGCCAAAAAGCTCAAGACTTTTCTCAAAGTGTCTTTGACCATATCCCTAAGGCAGTTACTCATCTGCTTAGAGTAGAATCCACTGTGGAGCCGATTACCAGTCTCATCACGTGGAATGAGTACATTCAGCTGCCCAGTCACTCAAATCCATACCCAGCCAAGTTGACACACATTAACTGCCACACTGGCTTTGGTCTTCCAAGACTCTAAAATCTGACACTCTGGTATGCCGTCATACCTTTTGTTATATTCTAGCTGAGTCTTTCCCTGTTTTCCTGGATATGCCCAGCTAGTCCGATTCCAAACTTTTACTTAGCATTTCTTAATAAGGAACACTTCTTAGGTTTCAGTTTGTCCCTTGCCCTTTTAAGACTTCTCACCTACATTACTTTTTGCAAACTCATTTTTGTGTTCAATTATATATCGTACTTCTTAGTTACTAAACTTACACCTTCCTCACAGACACACAATAGTGCCTTCATTGCACTCAGTTAATAAATGTTACTTAAATTAATATATAATTGCCAGTATCATTAGAGCTTGGACGTTAAGACATCAAAAGCACTCAGGGACACAGTGCCTAAACAAGTAATTGTTGAATGACTGTGATGTGTAATACTAAGTATAGACTTAAAAAACAGAAATGTTATTTATGAATGAATGGCTGTGGCTCTTAGGTTGACTTGCCAGCGTATACTTAAAACTAGGTAACTAGGGCATTTATCACATGACCAAAGAAAGTTGATTCATTTTTTAAATGTTAGAAAACAGCTTTAATTTTCTAACTTTTTAATGAAACAGACTAACTACAGCTGTTGATCTACCTCCTGAATTTATCCACCTTTACATATCAAATTGCATCTCTACTTGTGAGCAAATTAAGGATAAATATATGCAGGTGAGTATTTAATAGACATTTCTGTAAATTTTATAAATGCATGCCAGCAAAATAAGCACACTAAAAAATATTTGTTTTTCTTATAGAATCGTTTGGTGCGTCTAGTTTGTGTTTTTCTCCAGTCCTTGATCCGTAACAAAATAATCAATGTGCAGGACTTGTTTATCGAGGTGCAGGCATTCTGTATTGAATTCAGCAGGATACGAGAAGCTGCTGGTCTTTTCCGGTTGTTGAAGACACTGGATACTGGGGAAACACCTTCTGAGACCAAAATGTCAAAGTAATACCTCATCAGAACCACCCCATTCATTGTTCAGCTGTACTGTGATTTAATTTTTAAAACTGTTATAACCTTGAGTGGATTGCTTGGTCTAGTGTGTATAAACAACACTTTTAAAGGCAAGTTTTACCTTCCTGGGTAACTTTTTCCTTTAGATGAAATTTTGGAAAAACGTGTCTTTTAGGTGTCTTGTCCACAGGAGGAACGGTTATCCCAAAAACCATTACGGTAAAACAGCAGATGAGCATGGTGGAGCAAAGTCCCTGGCTTCTAATAATTCACGAATCCAGTTTTCCTGAGGTTCCCATGTTAATGTATCTAATGAGTCAATGAAGACATTATTAAGAACTTGTGATACTGTCCTTGAGGTTAAATCATTTGGGTGTTTTGAATCCTCAAGTGGCACACGCAGGTTTGAGTTTTGAACCCATTTGTGCATGTAGCTTTTCTCATTAGGCACCATTTCAACCAAGGACATACTTATAACTTTATCCCTTATCATTGTAGGGACTTACTAGACAACAGAGTAAATGTATTCCTTGGGACTCTTAAAACACGAGAACTCTTAGAAACCTTTTTCTAGGCTGAAATAGCTAGTATGGTTTTCTGGGTTTGTTTTTACCTCTCAAGACATTCACTGGTTCCATTATAAGTATAAAACAGTCAGTTTTTTGAAAAGGAAAAACACCAGTTAGTGCTTTGAGAGGTACTATTGCCACTGAGGAACACCATTTAAAATGGCTTGCTGAGTGGGACTGGTTATTACCCTTGTGTCTGTGGTAGGGCAGATGACATGTGAGAGTGTTAGAGTGAGGTGGTATTGTATGGACTTTTATTCTTCATTAACTTTTGGACAACAGTGCCTTACATTAAAGTTCTTTTTTTTAATGAATTCTGTTGTATTTTTGAGTTGTTGAAATCATGAATAATTCCTCATTGTACTGAAACACTTCCAAAGTATCTTCTTTACAGAGAAATAATGTATTCACAAAAGGAATTACCTTCAGATTCATTCTTTTAACAAAATTAAAGGAAACCAACCCTAGTGATTTTAAGATAAATACAAGTTCCAATCTTGTAACAGTGGCGAAAGAGCAATGTGTGCCTTCAGACATCTAAAATTACAGTGGCAATGACCACCTCCCCCAATATTGAGGCTGGAAAAAAAACCTATAAGCTATTCAGCTTAGACCAGTCACAATGAATAGTCTTGCTCAATACTCAGTTTCTCACTGATTTGCATATAAGCTTTGGGAAAAGAAACAGTTCATTATTAAAATGCTTTTGGAATGGTAAAGTATCACCCCAACTTAGATTCCAGAAACTACTGATTGTCTGACACACAGCCAAATGTACTGAGCAGGCTCTTCCTCCTGCTTTTGAAAAAACTGGTGCACTGCCATATTTTTAAAAATTCATGAACCATACAACTAAAACAGAAGCTTGTGACACCTACACAAATTAAGTGATAAAGGGAACAACTGATGATTCTTTTTTTATGATGAATAAATAGGCTCAAAGATATTAAGTAACTCTCTGAGGATCATACACTGAGTTTGAGGGTGAAGTGGCCAATGAATTGCTAAATAATCTGAATAAATGGTGACTCCTTATACATGTAATAAACTTATTTGTATAAAGTGGTTCTTAATGAAATATGACTCAGCCTTAGGTTTGGTATTAACAGTGTTTCTTGAAACCTCACCATCTTCAGGAAATGAACTTTGTGAAAGCACTTGGCAAATCACAAACACAACTTACGAGGACAGGCAGACTGGGTGTTTCCTGAGAATAGCAGCAATGCTTTTCCATGTTATTAAATCAGGATTTTAACTCACATCTGTGCTTTAAAAGTACAACTGTTAGAAGTCTGGTTTTCATGCTAAATATTTACTTACTTTAGTCTAACATCCCATTTCAGCATTAGTTTATAAAACAATACAGTATTTTTAATGCTTTGTAAATAGTAAAGGCAATTCAGTGTGATTGGTTTAAGCTGAAGTGTATGTAAACAGGTTTTTTTCCCCCATCCTAGCCAGAAAACTGAAGAAACTGATCGTTCCTCCCCTAGGAATAGACATAAATAACTTGTTATTGGAATCATGCCTCTCTCGGTTGAAGGGTACAGGGAGCTTTTAGAAAACAGCAAAATGATTACATTACATGGTAAAATCTGCAAAAGGTGGAACCTTTGTAAGGTGGAAGGAAAGAAGGAAAACTCACTGGGTGTTTATGAAGTAGTATTTTCAACAGAAAGCAATGGTGAAGTGTTAAGACTGCACTTTGTCAGCAGTAGAAAACTTGCAAGAGTCCAAAAAACAAGGCAGTCCTGTTGAGTTCCAGCTCCCAGTGGTTTCACTGTACTTAGGAAGGTGAGTTAACATCTAGATCCGGCTGAATCAGAATCTGGTGGGGGATATGGTTTGAGAAAGCACACGCCCTAGAATGAGTAACTTTCTGGGAGGAGGCACCAACAAGGCCTACATATTAGACATTCAAATACAATGCCAACTTCAGAAAATAAAGCTTTTGTGAGTATTCACATAGCCTAATGTTAGAAAAAACAGTCATTGGGGAGTGGTTCTCAAGCTTGGGTGTGTATCACATTCCCCCACAGAGCTTATTAAACTTGCTGGGCTCTGCCCCCAGTTTCTGATTCAGTGGGGCCTGAGAATTTGCACTTCGTTGATTTAGTCCACATACTTTAAGAACCACTGATATAGAGCAGTAAGGATTAAGTCTGCCAGAAGTACACTGGCATGTTGAGTTTTCTATCAGATTATAAAAACAGTATAACGTAAGTATTCATAATTATGTGATGAGTGAGAGTGGTAGAGAGAAAAGGGAATTAATTCAGAGGCTGGCATTTCAATCCTGGTGGCCTCTATTAGGTAAGCTTAAGTCTGGCAGGTCCCATGAGAAGGAAATGCTACTCTAAGTGCCTGGTCCACAGCAGGTGTTAGTTCTTTTTCTTAAGTCTCTCAGCCTTGTGTGCAGAGGCTCCATTTGAGCACTAACAACTTGATTTCAGATTAGTAATGTGCCACCTATTCTGAAGAGTTGTATGATATGAGTTGAATCACGAAATGTGGTACAATTTTTAGTGCACCTGAACCATGTTTAATTATGGAAACAGGAATAATGCTATTTTACATCATATAAAAGGGCTTTTTCACTATATTTTTATCTTTTAGCACATTTCTAAAGGAAACTAGTGGTTCTCACGTTGGGGTGTGCACTGGATTGCCTGGAGGTGTGTGGAAGTGCAGATTCCTAGGCCCCACCCATTCAGCCTCACCAGAACCACCAGCCCACCTCTTCCCAGTTACAAATAAACTGAGGTTCTGTGAGCTGGTAGGCAGAGGCAAACTGCTGTGCTGAGGAATGACCAAGAGTTAAATAATGAAGTAGAGAGCTGCATTCCCTGCTGGAAAAATTCCAAATTGAGCAAAGATTTAATTATAAAATACAAAAACCCCCTCATAAGTGAAGACAAATGAAACCCCAGGACAAATAACAAGACAGCAATCCCATTGAAAAAAACTGGCTAAGGACATGAATGGTGAAAGAATGAATGGACATGAAAAGAGGCTCATTTTTCACTTGTCATGTTGGCAAAACTTGAGAAATGAGAAAGCAGACTGTTGGCAAGACCAAGGGCAGAGGCTCAGATATTCCTAGAATGACCTCAAAATGATAAACCATCTATGATGAAATCTGGCAGTCTTCCAAAATTACAAATGGATTTACCTTCTGACTTTAACCAACAGAAATGCACATGCACACAATGATGTCCATGTAAGATACTCATTGTGGCACTGAAATAGCAAAAGACTAGGAACAAGGTTCTAGCAACAAGGGATCTGCTGAACGATATAATACTCTACTACTTTAGAAGGGAGGAAGCAGCTCGGGTGCTGTAGGGAATAGGGCATTTATTTGGCTGCTAACCAAGTCAGGGTTCCAACCCACCAGCCTCAATGGAAGGAAGATGGGGCAGTCTACTTCTGTAAAGATACGCAGCCTTGGAAAACCTATGGGAGTTGCTATGAGTTGGAATCAACTCGATGGAAGTGAGTTTGGGTTTTCAGTTTTATAAAAGGGAGGGGAAATTTCCAAAAGATAGCATATATGGTTAAATTTTTTATAAAAAGACAAAGCACGTAAGAGGATTTCACTCTGGTGGCAAAGTGCCTAAGGCATTTGACTGCTAACCAGAAGGCTGGCAGTTCATACCCACCAGCCACTCCTCGGAAGGAAAGCTGGGCAATTTACTTGCGTAGAGATACCGCTACGGACCCAAGGAGGGTTGAATCAACTCAATGGCAGTGAGTTTTAGTTATCTTTGTGTAAGAAAAAGAATAAAATAAAACTGTATATCTGATTAAAGAAAATGGAAAGGGGAAGCAAGAAACTAACAAACATATCTATGTGGGACAAAAGAGAGCAGATGAGAACTGGGTAGGACATGATTTCTCAATGCCTATTGTTTTACATGGTTTTGATGCAAATTAAACCATATTTTTTTTCATCTCTCAAGATGAAAATCCCCCAGTTTAATAACACCCTGTTCTGGCAAGGCTGTGAGCAAACAGGATACTGTGCTATGGCAGTACCAACTCTAACAACCTTGATGCAGGACACAATTAGTCCAATTGTACACTCTGATTTAGCAGCAGTACATTGTGTTTCAGATACATTTGAATACCTAGGAAATAGTGTACCAGGTTTTTCACTGAAGCTGTCAGAACAAAAGATTAGAGGCAGCACAAATGTCCATTAATATAGGATTAGTCAAACAAGACATACTATGGAATACCATCAAATACCACACAGCATAACAGAGAATATGGCACAATTATGGAGATAAATTAAGTGAAAAACGAGGCTAAAGTAAAAATACATCTGTTCATGTTTGCATACAGACTTGGAAACATTAAATAATGAAACTGTTCACCTTTAAGTATATGTTTGGAGGTAAAGGATCAAATGAGACATTTTACTGTATGCTTTTTTAAAGTGTTTCGATTTTTGAACCAAGTAAAAACCTCAACAAAAACATAAAAGGTTACATACAAATGCTTTTTGTATTGAAACATTCAATTATAGAATAGCTTCAAATGGACTTAAAATATACTTCAGCTGGCAGCTTTATATCACACACCCACAAATTTCTGGTGATACGCTTTCCTCAGCTCTTTAGGAAATCTGGATGAAGAAGTTTGAGAAGCAAACTGTCATGCCTCCTCCAAGGATGTGAAAGTCAGACCAAGACCCAAACATAAGTAGCAACAAATAGGGGAAAAAAACCCCACAAGAGTTACTTCTGGTAAGATAGAGGACTAGGCAGACAAGCAACACAGACCCTCTTCAACAAAGAAAAGAGAAACCAACTGACAGAGATACAGAAGATAATCCTGGAGCCGTGAGCTTTGAAAGGAACTATACAGAAGTGGATTAGGCACCAACTAGTGGAAAAACCTGAACGAAAACTGAGTACAAAGATAGAGCTGCAGACTGTCAGGTACTCTGATGGGACCAACAGCCTGACTATTTCCAAGTGGTGTTGGGACCTAAGAATTGACCTGAAGATCAGCCCTGGTCACCAAGGGCTGCAGGGACAATTGCATTGGTGGCCTATGACTAGGAAGGGAAACAGCAAAGATGGAGACAACCTGAGCTGTTGACTTTCTGCTGTCTGGATGGCACAGCCATTTTGGATCGTTAAAGTGACCAAGGGCACAGCCATTTTGAATGTTTACAAGCGGTGGCCATTTTGGATATTTAAAGTGACTGAAGGCACAGCCATTTTGAACGTTTACAAGTGGTGGCCATTTTGGATATTTAAAGTGACTGAGGGCACAGCCATTTTGAATCTTTACAATGACAACCATTTTGGATTTTAAAGTGATAGCATTCTCATTCAGATTTCAGGGACCCAAGAATAGGCTCTGTTTGCCAAAGTCAGCAAGGACATAAGAGAGGCCGACACAACAGGAGACAGGTAATGTGTGTATAAGTGCTGTCAACTAGTGCATAGAGGAGAACAGCACATTACCCCACTTGTGTACATAACATACAAACAAAGAAAACAAAAATCATGGGCAAGCCACTCCAACACACAATCACCAATTAAATATAAACACAAAAACATCACAATGCCTCAGAGACAACAGAGAATCACAGTCCACACAAAGAAACAAGATAAAGCAGGAGAAACAAAGGACCAGGATGTAGACCCAAAACATATCCCTGAGGAAGACGCAGCACTGGAACTCCCTCATAAGGAATTCAAAAGGATTATATTTAGGTATCTTCAAAGAATTGAGAAACAGACCCAGGAAGACACAGACAAAACCCTAGAACAATTTCAAAAGACAATACAAGAACAAAATGACAAAATAAATGAAAAATTAGAAATGATACAAAATCTACAAATGGAAATCCATAAGATTAATACTAAATTGTCAGAAATAGAAAACGCATTGAAAGGGCAAAGGAGTAGAGTTGATGCAATGAAAGACAATTAATGACATTGAAGACAAATACCTGAATACTTCTTTGGAAAGGGATCAATCAGAAAAAAAAAAAATCAAAACAAAATGAAGAAAGCCTAAGGTTCAT
>NW_006921604.1:13000483-13010437 GCF_000298275.1 Orycteropus afer afer
CAAGGAAAGGTTTATATATGGAGGAAAACTTTCTTTGTTGGTTACCAGGGGTGTGAGGGGAGGGGAAGGAACATGGCAAAAAAAAATAAAAAGTAAAAATTAAAAGCACTGACCCATGTCACTTTAGTTTTGTGTATTTCCACTGTACATAAATTAAATTTCAATAAAATGCATTAAAAAAAAACCCCACAGTTAGTTTAGTACAATATAGAGTAGATGGCTTATACTGAGTTTAACAAAGCCAGGGAGGTAGATAAATGAGTTTACTTAGTTAAATTTAACTGCTAAGATGATTAAACAACCAGGAAGGAAGATACTTAATGAACTGATTGCTTATTTTATTTAAGGTCAGTCCTATATTATTACAGTGCAAGGCAAAGTAATGTTGCTCTAACATAGCAGAAACCAGGTACAGTATATCTGAATAGATACAAATAGAAACATTCTAATAATCATTTCAAGATCACAATATTGGTGTTTTCTTGAAAAGAGGGAAGAGTTTCAAACTCATTTTGAATGAACAGCTTAGAAAGAAAAGTTATTATTTTTCATAAAGTGTCTAATTATAACTAAGTCAACATATACATTTATAGTACCAATAAAAAGTTCTTAATTAAGTATGTTTAAAAGTAGAAGACAGCTTACCTAACCTTAAACAAAAAAAACCCTGTATTATCCTGGGAATCATTAACTGTGCAATCAGCTATTAAATATAATCAACCCAGTTTGATTAAACTGCCATATTAAAGAAAACAAAACACTTTGAATTCTCTGGATTTCCTACTTCCAATGTCTAGCTTGAACATCTTCAAATGACCTGTTAAAAAAGATGACAGCACTAAGTAACAGTTTGGGGTAGAGAGAAGTTACTTTTAAAAAAAATAGGGATATTAAAGTATTTCTATTTCAAATAATTCCCTGTAAAAGTGTTATATTCACTTGAACAACTTTATAGAGTTGGTATCACTCCACATTTTATCCTAGTGTACAAATATACACAATTTTAAGCAGCATGTGCTACTATTGTGTGCACTGTTAATGTATAAAACATTTTAATGTATGAATACATTCAGAATGTTGGATCATATACCTATTTTGATATTTTCAGTGTTACCTCTCTAAAATGACATTTTATGTGTATCCCAAATTCATGGAGAAGTATAGTACATATATTCATTGAAATTTCCCCACCCTGTACCACTAAAAAGGAGCTTTGGTGACGTAGTTCCTAAAGCATTTGACTGCCAATCAGAAGGTTGGTGGTTTGAACCCACCAGCCACTCCTCAGAAGGAGGACTGAGCAACCTATTTCCATGGTGATACTGCCTTGGAAACCCAAGGAGGGGTTGCTATGAGTCAGAACCAACTTGATGGCACTGAGTTTGTTTTTTGTTTTTGGTTTGAGTACCACTAAAATGGTACTTCGTGGATGTCATTTTGTGTCTGGTTTGTCTTGTCCTTTCCTGTGATCCACTGCTTACTGTTCTTAGCAAGAAAAGCCCTAAAATGCTTTAAAGCACCTATAGCTACTCTTGGAAGGTTGCCAAGTTTACCAGCCTCACAACTCAGAGAAAGTACTGGTCTTCCTGGTTTCTTATTGACTCATACTCAAGACACCTACAATTCACGAAGAATAGATTGGCTTCTTATTTTAAATGAATGCAATGCAAATACTGTTTTCAATTCGTAGTTTAGTTTATATTGTCCTACAGAAAGGGGGCAAGTTATCTAGGTGCGTAACTGATTATGATATTGTGGAAATTTTACTTTTATACTAGTAATACAAGTACTAGTCATTTTGAAACTGAAATCCTGACAGATGTTTGTAATAAAAAACAAAATGAGCTAGGAAGGGAGTATGTGGCTTTTCTAATAAGTACACCATATGTTACACTACAAAACTAGCTTTGGTTTGAGCTAACATCCTGTGCTTTGTAATAGCGAAGTAGGGCTTGTGTTGAGCCTCAAAGAAATTGTTTTCGACTAAAATGTGTAATTACCTCAAATTCCAGTTACTGATAGTTATAGACATGCACAGTGATTTCATCTCATCCTTTATTAAGCAAGTAAACTTTAACATATGCAAAAGAGACTACTGGCAAGCTAAGCCGTGTTACTAGGATTTGGTTTTTTGTGTTACACTGGATATTTCATTCAAACGGGAACACACACCTATTCTGATAGGTTACTGGTATCGTTGAGTCAATTTCAACTCATGGTGACCCCATGTGTGCACAGTAGAACTGTGATCCAAGGGGTTGTCAAGGCTGTGACCTATCAGATGTCTCCTGAGACATCTCTGGGTGGGTTTGAACCATCAATATCTCGGCTAGCAGTTGAATGCTTAACTGCTGCACCACCCAGGCATACCTATTCCTGAAGGCTTATTATTGCTTTATTAATAATTCTATCAGTCTTTGATTTGGCAATATCTCAAGGTACATAGAGAGGTATCTATTATTTGTCAAGTCCCAATGCTGTCCAAGGACCACTGATAATTTTTTTCTTAAAAATATTTCAGCTTTCTTTGGGAATGCCTTTCTTGGCTAGTCCTGTTTGAAAAGCTTAATCAAGCCATGAAGCTTGAGTCAGCCGTTACCGAGGTCAGACTAGTGGTTCGCTTCGGGAGGTTTTGTCATCGTGCATCCACAGAGAGAGCAAACTGCTTGTGGAGACACTGCAATTCGGCCTTTTATTGTCATCATTCCTCAGTAATCGTGGGGAGCAATCTTTCAGGACAGCTTTGTGTAAGACAGACAGATTTGAGAAATTGTTATTACCTGTCAAGTGATTCCATATGTTTACATTCTCTGGACCTTCGTGGCTTTCCTGATGGGAAACTCAGAAGGCACCACTCAAGATGACACTGGGAAGTGAACAGGCACAACAGGCAGGCAGTGAACCTAAAAGTGCTTTAGAGGTACGGATAAATTTCCTCTTTCAAACTGCTGCCTTACCATTTTCAAAGCTCAAAACAAAACAAAAAAAACCCAAATGTCTACAGTATTTATGAACAAATGGCTTTCATGACATTTGTTAGAAAGAAACTAAATCTGATTTACTATGTCTTCATTTACATCCCCCACACTCTCAGTATCTTACCAAGTTTAAAGTCTCAGCAAAAATTCTGTAATTTTTGACCTTTCCGTCTCATGTTTATTTCTATCTAAAAAAATTTCCATCAAAGGAAACCTTTTTCCTTTCAAAGTATTTAAGAGTTTTCTCATCTTCTCTTGCTAAAGTTTTCTTCTACTATTAAAGACTTGTGTTTCTACAGATGAGACTACTTACTATTCTTCCAACCTTTTCCCATTTACGATTTAATTTTCAAACTTCCAAATTAAGGAAAGCTACATTGACAGCTGCTAATTAAGAAGTCATACTTCTATAATTATCAAAAATAAATTGCCTTGATCTGTCAGTGTTCTTTCTAAAAGTCAGCTTTATTAGCTATTGGGAAGAATTGTTTATTAAAGCACTTCTTACTCTGCTTCTCAAAATACAAAGAGCAAACATAAACTATTTGGTACAGAGTCAAAGACACATTTTCCTGTTCCCATAGAACCATGAAAGGTAGATTTCAAAGATAATGGCTGTTATAGAAACCGACTTTGAAACTGTCTGTTAAAACAAAACAAGGGCTCAAAGACAGACAAATTTTCTATTTCAGCAGATCCTCATGTAGAATTTGGCCTTGAAGCTTACCTCAGTAAAAAGCACTTGGTTTACCTGAAGAGTATTTTACTATGAGTGGCTAGAATCAAAATGGAGAAAATAGCTTGAGAAAGTAAGTTGTATTAAAAACCTCATACCTTAGATATGACTATTGTTGTTGCTGTTGTTGTTATCTGCCGTTGAGTCGGCCCCAACTCATAGCGACCCCTCCTTGGGTTTCCGAGGCAGTAGCACTACGGAAGTAGATTGCCCCATCTTCCTTCCGAGATGTGCCTGGTGGGTTTGAACCACCAGCCTTCTGGTTAGCAGTCAAGTGCCTTAACCACTATGCTACCAGAGCTCCCAAATATGACTATAAGAATAAATTATTTATTCTATGTATTTTTTTCTCAGAAAAATGTTTATTTTTTGCCCCCAAATTAAATGTAAGATACACACAGTAACTAGTTTAGAACTACATTTCATGCTCTCTAACATAACTCTGCCTCATAAGAGAAAAAAGAGAAGAGCTGGGTGTGTGTGTGTTTATTTACTTAGTCACTTTATAAAATCTAGAGAGCAGTCTCCAAATGGTTTACATTAGAGTCTGCTCCTTGAACCTACAGGTAAGAAAAGCAAACGAGAGAAAAAAAAAAAACCAGATTATCTAGCAAAGTCATCATGCTAAGTAAGTTTGGTTAAAAACTAATCAAGAAAACTGGTTACTTGTTTATTTTGTTCCAACAATAACAAAAATCAAAATTCTTCATCATTTAATTTTAGACATTAAATTGCAGTTGGAACCAGTATCATACATACACCATTTTGAAAAACTCAGTATGCCTACTCAATTTCCTTAACAAGCCAACAAAGGACTTAATGTTCTTATGTAATACAGAATCTTGCTTTATTTGCATGGGAAAAAAAAAAAAAAGACAAATTCCTCTCCCCACCAAGGTGTCACAAGAAATAAAGATAATAAAACGGAAAAAAAATGCAGTTCTTAAAGTCATCTAGTGCTTTTCTCATAATTCCAAAGAGTAAACAATCCCAAAGTATTCTCTGGTTTTGAAATCTCTATATACAATACAGATGTGCAAGGAAGTTTGTGTATTTCTCATCTTGTTCACAAGTTTAAAGTTCCAAAAACAAGTCTTTCCTCCAGGGAAAACTTATAAGATCAGTTATTGAATTTAATTATGTAATTCCACTTCAACTACTCTAAAATAAATGTGCTTTAGTCTGAAAAAAATCCTCAAGAAATAGAATTACTCTTGTTTTTAAAGTACCATATGCTGTTGTTAGGTGCTGTTGAGTCGACCGCGACTCATAGCAACCCTATGTGCAAAAGAATGAAACAATGCCTGGTCCTGCACCAGCTTTATAATCCTTGCTATGCCTAAGGCCATTGCTGCAGCCACTGTCTTAATCCATCTCCTTAGAGCCTTCCCCTTTTTCGCTGACTCTCCACTTTACCAAGCATGATATCCTTCTCCAGGGAATGCAGCTATTCTGAAGTTTAGAAACACCACTTCTCCTTTATATTAGTGGGTCTTCCCTAGTTATCGTCCCTGTAATAGTCTGAAACAACATATTGCTTATTATACATATCTTAATAGGTAAACATATGAAGACTACTCAGAAAGTCTATTTAACAATAAAATATCTTAGCCCTTTTGTATATCAAGCCAGAATCTGAAAGGTAAAAGAATGTACATTACTTTCAAATATACAAACTATGTCCTAAGGTATAAAAAATAAAATGTCCTTTAGTTTAAGTCGGAGCTGTGTCCATGATGCTGTCCATGGAAATTTGCACTAGGAGACTGGTCCTCCACGCTGAGGGTCACTCCCGCCTGTTTCTACAACAAAGCAACAAAACCCACTGCATATCAATCAGTCAGCATATTGTGAACTTCAATTACACAATTATTCATTTGCAGATTATAATTCAAAAAACAAATTACAGAAAAAAATTAAATAAAATTTACATGATAAAATAACAACCTATTCCAGAGAGATAGTCACCAAGAAAAATTACATAAACATCTTCTTCACATATACTGTTTGTTTATTAACCATTACAAGTGAACAAAAATAGAAGAGTACATACATAAAAGGAAGCATATATATTAGAATGCAAACTGAAAGTATGAGACATTTTCTGTTGTTGTTGTTAAGTGCCGTCGAGTCATTTCCGACTCATAGCGACATTTTCTAGCATTACATTTATCTGATCAGCATGGTCCTACTTAAAAAGATGCAGTCTGACTTAAGGTATTGGAGTATGTTTTCAAAAGCTAAACAAGTTATCCTCAACAAAATATTAAAAACCATATCCAATAGCATATTGAAAGGAGTATATAACATAAAGTAAGATTTATTAAAATAAGGAATGCAAGAGTGGTTCAACATAAAAAATTCAATCAATGTAATATAATACATTAATAGAAGAAGAAAACAAAAAAATCACAGAATGCAGAAAAAAGCATTTGGCAAAATCCAATACCCTTTCATGATAAAACACTCAACAAACTAAGAATAAAGGGAAACTGCTTAATATATTAAGGGGCATTTATAAAACTCAACAGCTGACATTATACTTAACGGTGAAAGACTGAAAGGTATCCTCCTATAATCAGGAACAAGATAAGGATGCCTGCTTTCATCACTGCTATTCAACACTGACTAGAAGTTCCAGCCAGAGTAATCAGGCAAAAAAGAGATATAAGAGATCAAAATTGCAAATGAAGAAAGAAAACTCTCACTCTTTGTAGATGAAATGATCCTATATATAGGAGACCCAAAGAATCCACACAAAAATACTATGGTGGTTGTTACGTGCCGTCGAGTCGGACCTGTCTCATAGTGACCCTTCTCCTTGGGTTTCCGAGGTGGTGGTGGTGGTGGTTGTTATGTGCCGTTGATTCGGCCCTGGCTCATAGCGACTCCTCCTTGGGTTTCTGAGGCGGTATCACTATGAAGTAGGCTGCCTAACCTTCCTTCTGAGGAGTGGCTGGTGGGTTTGAACCGCCAGTGTTCTGGTTAGCATTCAAGTGCCTTAGGCACTACGCTACCATGAATTCAACAAAGTTGTTGGATATAAGAGCAACATACAAAAATGAATTATATTTCTATATACCAGCAATGAACAATCTGAAAATGAGATTAAGAAAACAATTCCATCTACAGTAGCATCTAAACAAATAAGAAATCTAGGGACAAATTTAACCAGAGAGGTGAAAGACTTAGACACTGAAAACTATAAACTATTGCTGAAAGAACTATAAAAAGATCAATGACTGGGAAGACATCTCATGTTCATGGATTGGAAGACTTAGTATTATTAAGATGTTCAGTACTACCAAAGCAATCTGCAGATTCAGTGCTACCTCCCATCAAAACTTCAACAACCTTTTTTTTTTTTTGCAAAAATAGAAAAGCTGATTCTCAAATAATTACAGAATTTCAAGGAGCCCTGAATAGCCAAGATGATATCGAAAAAGAAAAACAAATCTGGGTGACTCATATTTTCTTATTTCAAAATGTTCTGCAAAGCTACAGTAGTCAAGATAGGGTGGTACTGGCATAAAGATATTCATCTGGATCAACAGAACAGAAACGAGAGTCCAGAACCCACATGTCTAGGCCAACTGGTTTTCAGCAAAATGCCAAGACCATTCAATGGGAGAATAAACAGTCTTTTTGCGGTGTAGTAAATTGCTTTGTGTGGCTTTTCTACCCATAAGTCTTTGTAAACTCCAAGGTGGGATTTTCTATGAGCAACTGAGGAGCTCCTGATTGCTGAAGTTGTCCACCTGGAGTATTTCTGTTGGGAGTGGCACAAAACAATGTTCTGGGAGGTTCCCACTCTCTCTCAGGTACTTAGAGTTCTGATGCTATCATTGGCTAGTTAGACCACCCTGCCGGGCTCAAAAGGAGGCCTCCTGGAGGCAGAACTCTCTCTTTGACTGCTGGTTGAGGAAGACGTGCTGCTGAAAGAGACACGCGCTCGGAAAGAGACACGCACTGCTGGGAAAGAGACGCGAGAGACGCGCATTGCTGAGTGAGACACTGAGGGACACGCACTGCTGGGGGAGAGACTGTGAGAGACTGTTGGCTGAGGGATGGTGGGCTGGGAGAGACACTGAGTGTTTTCCCTGAACTTGAATTGTAGCCTGGTGCTTCCCTAATAAACCCCGTAATCCGTGAGTTCTGTGAGTTCTGTGTGGCCCCTGCAGCGAATTATTGAACCCAGGAGAGAGGTGGTGGGTGCTTTGGGAGGAACGGTTGGAGAAAAGACTGGAGGGAGGCAGCATGTCTGGCCTCTCAGGAATAGGCCTTGGGCTATTGATAGTAATTCTGTCTTCCTCTTGTGGGATTAGAGGAGGTCAGAACATGTGGCCTCCTTGCCGTTTTTGCACTTTTCAACAAATGGTGGTAGGACAATTGGATATCCACAGGCAAAACAATGAAACAAAGACAAAGTAAGGGAACTCTGGTAGCGTAGTGCTGAAGGCACTTGACTGCTAACCAGAAGGCTGGCAGTTCAAACCCACCAGCCACTCCTCAGACGGAAGGGTGGGCAATCTACTTCTGTAGTGATACCACCTCAGAAACCCAAGGAGGGGTCGCTATGAGTTGGGTCTGAGTCAATGGCACATAACAACAACAACAACATAACTCTTAGAAGAAAACATGGGATAAGTCTTCATGACCTTGGACTTGACAACAGATATGACACCAAAAGCAAGAGTAACAAGAGATAAAATAGGTAAACTGGACTTCATAAAAATTAAAAACTTTTGTACATCAAAGAACATTATCAAAGAAGTGAAAAGAGAACCTACAGAATGGGAGAAAATATTCAGGAATCACTTATTTGATAAACAGGAGCTCTGGTGGCATAGTGCCTAAGGCATGTGACTGCTAACCAAAAGTCTGGCAGTTCAAACCCACGAGCCACTCCTCAGAAGGAATGTTGGGCAATCTACTTCCGTAGTGATACCGCCTCAGAAACCCAAGGAGGGGTCACTATGAGTTGGATCCAATTCGACAGCAGTGAGTTTGGTTTTTGGTTTTTATTCGATAAAGCTTTACTACCTAGAATTCATAAAGAATTCCTTACAACTCAACAACAAACAGACACATGACCCAATTATTTCAAGGCTAACAGCTTGACTAGGCATTACTCAAAAACAGCCAAATGGCCAAAAAGCACATGAAAGATGCTCAACATTATTAGTCATTAGGAAAATGTAAATCCAAACATAATAACCTCCCACTTCACACCCACCAGGACAGCTATCATAAAAAAATCAGAGAACAAATGTTGGTGAGGATATACAGAACTGGAACCCCTCTGCATTGCTGGTGGGAATGTAAAATGGTACAGCCCCTATGGAAAACAGTTTGGCAGTCCCTCAAAAAGTTAAACACAGAACTACCGCATGATCCAGCAATTCCACTTTTAGGTATATACCTTAAAGACTAGAAAGCAGGCACTCACACAGATACTCAGTGTTCATTGTAGCACTATTCACAGTAGCCGAAATGCGGAAACAACTCAAGTGTTTACCAACAGATGAATGGATAAAAAACGTGGAATACAGATACAATGGAATATTATTCAGCAATAATAGAAATAAATTTCTGTTATTAATAATTATAATAGAATCATAATAATAGAAATGAAGTTCTGATACATGCTACAACTTCGATGAACCTCCAAAACATTATGCTAAATACAAGAAGGTAGAAACAAAATATCAAATATAATACAATTCCATTTATATGAAGTATCTAGAACAGGTAAATTTATAAAGACAGAAAGCAGACTGGAGTTGAGGGTGATGAGGGAATGGAGAAGAACTGCTTCTTGGGATAAGGGTATTCTGTTGGGGTGATAAAAATATTTGGAACTAGATAGGGATGTTGGCAGATTAACACTGTGAATGTACTAACCACCAACGGATAGGTCACTTTGAAATGATTAATTTTATGCTATGCAAATTTCAACTAATTAAAAAAATGGATACAAAAGACAAAGCAAGTAGTGGTGATACTGCTGGTCTGTCTTATAATAATACAATACTTCCTGAAATACAGCAGGACAATCAAATACTATTAGCTCACAGACAACCAGAGGTAAGTAGAAGGTCAGTTGGTGGTGGTGTTATGTGCCATCGAGTCGGTCCCGACTCATAGCGACCCCTCCTTGGGTTTCTGAGGCAGTATCACTACAGAAGTAAGATTGCCCAACCTTCCTTCTGAGGAGTGGCTGGTGGGTTTGAACCACCA
>NW_006921604.1:13010537-13011958 GCF_000298275.1 Orycteropus afer afer
TGGAATTCCAAAACAGGAAGAGAAATATAAAACCACTGACAAAACTGCCCAAGATTTGTTGGAAGAGAACTTCCCTGACATGATGAAAGATTAGAATATATCCATTCAGGAAGTCCAATGAACCTCAAACAGGATAGACCCCAAAAGAAAATCACCAAGACATATCATCATCAAACTCACCAAAACCAAAGACAAAGAATCATGAGAGCAGCATGGGAAAAATGAAAAGTTACCTACAAGGGGCAACCAATAAGGCTAAGCTTGGGTTTCTCTGCAGAAACTATGCAGGCGAGAAGACAGTGGGATAGTACATATAAAACCCTGAAAGAAGAAAATTTCAACCAAGAATTATGTACCCAGCAAAACTGTCCCTCAAATATGATGGTGAAATTAGGACATTTCCAGATAAGCAGAAATCAAGGGAATTTGCTGAAACCAGTCCAAGCTTACAGAAGATGCTAAAGGAAGTCCTCTGGATAGAGACGCAACAACAGCCAACAACCAACCATTAACACACATGATGATATAACCCAGAAACCAACCCAGCTATGGAAGTATCCAAAGTAAATAAGCCTACAAGATTGTAAACAGGGAACCAGCGACACCAATTGACAAGCGAGGACGACTACAAACCAGAAAGAGGGAATAAACTGTGTCATTACAGAACTTCTAGATGGTAGGGATGTCAAGACAATTGCAAGATAAAATGGACTGTTCTAAACTTGGGAAGAAAACTATAATCACAGGGTAACCTCAACATAAACCTTCACATCAAAATAAAAAAGAAAACCAGCACAAATATTTAGCAAATACTAAAACAATAGCAACAAAGGGAGTGATAACATGATTCAGAAACAAAACCAGTTCAGCATAGAAAATTACGTGGAACAAAGAAATCGACATCACGAAAAAGCACGTAACAAAAATGATAGCAACAAATTCATATTTGCCGATAATTACATATCTGGCAAGGGACTTATCTCAGATTTATAGAAAACTCCAACAGCTCAACACCAAAGGAATTAACAATCCAATTGAAAAATGGGCAGAAGACATGAATAGACACTTCACCAAGGAGGATATTCAGGTGGCCAGCTAATACATGAAGAGATGCTCACAATCATTGGCCATCAGAGAGATTCAAATCAAAACGAGATACCCTCTCACCCCAGCGCTGATGGCAAGGTTCAACGAGACAGAAAATAACAAATGCTGGCAGGGATGTGGAGAGATTGGGACTCTCATACACTGCTGGCGGGACTGTGAAGTGATACAACCACTGTGGAAAGCAATATGGTGATTCCTTAGATGGAAATAACCTATGTGCCCATCAGCAGAAGAGTGGATGACCAAACTATGGTACATACACATAATGGAATGCATTGCATCACTAAAGAATAATGTAGAGTCTGCAAAACACC
>NW_006921604.1:13022602-13066212 GCF_000298275.1 Orycteropus afer afer
GGGTTTGAACCACCAGCCTTCTGGTTAGCAGTCAAGTGCCTTAGACACTATGCTACCAGAGCTCCTAGAAGGTCAGTAGGACAATGCAAGGTGCACGCACCAGGGAATCCATTATTCAGTGGTGTACTATTAATAACCTCCACGTTATTGTTCTTGTTAGGTGCTGTGAGTCGGCTCTGACTCACAGCGACTCTGTGCACAGCAGACAAAACACTGCCCAGTGCTGTGCCATGCTCACAGTCCTTGCTATGCTCGAGCCCATTGTCGCACCCACTTCTTGTGAATCCACTTCTTTGAGGGTCTTCCCTTTTTTTGCTGATGCTTTTATGTTACCAAACATGCTATCCTTCTCCGGGGAATAGACCCTTTGACAACATAAACAAAGTAGGTGAGACGAAGTCGTGACATTCTTGCTTCCAAGGAGCATTCTGGTTGCATTTCTTCCAGGACAAATTTCTTTATTCTTCTGGCAGTTCATGGTATTTTCAGTATTCTTCACCAACACCATAATTCAAAGGCATCAACTCTTCTTAGGTCTTCTTTATTCACTGTCCAGCTTTCAAATAAACATGAGGCAACTGAAAATACCATGGCTTGGGTTAGGCACACCTTAGTCTTCAAAGTGACATCTTTGCTTTTGTAACACTTTAAAGAGGTCCCTTGCAGATTTTCCCAGCACAATATGACATCCGATTTCCTGACTGCTGCTTCCATGGGTGTTGACTGTGGATCCAAGTAAAATGAAATCCTTAACAACTTCAATTTTTTCTCCATATATCATGATGTTGCTTATTGGTTCAGTTGAGGATTTTTGTTTTCTTTATGTTGAAGTATATTCCATACTGAACACTGTAGTCTTTTATGTTCATCAGTAAGTGCTTCAGGTCATCTTCACTTTCAGCAAGCAAGGTTGTGTCATCTGCGTATCTCAGGTTATTAGTGAGTCCTCCTCCAACCCTGATAACACATTCTTCTTTATAAATGATCTCCATATGTATCTGCAATTGTTCTAGAGATTCTAGTAAATGTTTTATCAACTGTAAGTAAATCTACACTACAATGTGGAAGGACTAATGACTACTTAATGAATTTTTCCAATTTTTATTGTTACTGTGATAAGATAGGAAGAACACTGTTGTTGTTAGGTGCCACAGAATCCATTCAGATGAAGCGACTCCAGGTGACAGTTACTATGGCAGTTAGTATGGTTTTCTCTTATGTAATCTTCACGGAGGCAGGTCACTAAGACTCTCCCACTGAGTTGCTGAGTGGGTTTGAACAGCCAACCTTTCAGCCAGCAGCTGAGCACTTAAGCACTGCACCATCAGGGCTCCTTAACTTACAGTCAGAAAGAACATTATCACATATAAAAATCCTGCTAATTTAATGATGAAAAAATATATAGGAACAAAAACATTATGAAGTTAAAAAGAGGAAAAAGAGAGTGAGTCCAAAAACGGAGGGGGGGCACACACCCAGCTTCTTTAGGGCGTGTCTGACATTCTGCTGTTTTATAATCTAGCTTCTTTTTCTGCCTTCTTTATTTCTGTCCACTACTTCAAATGACATTATCTCAGTTCTAAGAAGCAATGAGGAGAAACACTGACAAACTGGAATGCACTAAAAGAAGGTAATAAGAATGAAACCAGTATGAAAAGTGATCTGGAGACCAGTTCATATCGAAGGACATTTTTGTCAACCTAAGATTATCTTTAAACATTTCAAGGGCAGCCAAGTACCAGAGAAAGTAAATTTAGTTTTCCTTTTTGAAGATTAAAGCCAATGCTAATAAATTACGCTGGTATGTGCTTTGACTTAATATAATGGAATTCCTACATATAAAAGTTTATAAATGGAAAGTGGTGCCTTGTGAGGTGGTCCAATCACAGTTGGAGGCTAATGGCGAGCTGATGAGAATAATGCCAGCAACAGATCAACCTTTCCAACTCTGCAGTTCTCTGAAATTCATTCCCCTTTTCCTCCACAATGTATTCTTTCTTCCTCTGGCCCTGGTTTAAAATTTAAGTTTTAATATTTCTATCTATCTTTGTCTCACAGATCCTAAATATATTAAAAGATAAACAAAATGATTCAGTTTAAATCTTACTGAGTTGGAAATATATGCTTCCTTCCAGGATAACAACAACAAAAATCTGTTGTTAGTTGCCCTCAAGTTGATTCTAGTTGATTCTAACACACGGCATCCCTATGTGGCCGAGCAGAGCCGCTCCACAGGGTGTTCAAGACTGCAACCTTTTGGAAGCGTATCATCAGTCCTATCTTCTGAGGCACCTCTGGGTGAGTTTGAACCACCAACCTTTCAGCTAGTGGCTGAGCACTTAACCTTTGCATGATCTGGGGACTCTTAAAGTCAAAATTTAAAAAAAAACCAAACCCACTGCCATTGAGTCAATTCAGACTCACAGCGACCCCCACTGGGTTTGCGCAGCCCCATCTTCCTTCTGTGGAATGGCTGGTGGATTGGATCTACCAACATTCTGGTTTGCCTTAGGCACTGTGCCAAATTAAAAGCATCAATTCTTCCTAATCAAAATAACCTGTAGATTAATTCCAATAAAAATTCAAAAGGGATTTTCATTTACTTAACAAAAATGATTTAGTGATTAATTTTTAAAAATGCAGAAAGCCCAAAATTTTTACAATTCTTACACATATCAAAATGTATCATTCACAAATAATTATTATTCACTTAACAGTATTAGGATAATAAGTTAAAAGTTTTTTTAAAAATGTTGTTGTTAACAGCTATCTAAGGTGTAAGTATTGATCTCTCCCTATCTGGAGCAAAGAGTAAAGAAAATCAAAGATGCAAGGAAACAATTAGTCCAAAGAACTAATGGTCCACATGAACCCCAGCCTCTAGGACCCTGAGACCAGAAGAAATGGTAGCCAGCGACCACTGCTGATTGCTCTAAAAGGGATCACAATAGGGATAGAATGGGAGACAAATGTGGAACAAAACTCAGAATCATAAAAAAGACCAGGCTTGCTAGTCTGATACAGACCGGTGAACCCTGACACTATGGCCAGAGTCACTTTTCAAGCTTGGAAATGAATACACCCTTGTGACTCAACTTTCAGCCAAATGACAGACAGGCCTCTAGGGTGAACAATAATACCTGGGAGACAAGCACTCATTTGAACAATCAACCATATAAGATAGAAAGAGTAGCATTCTAGGGATAAAGAATGCCCAGGGATAAAGCTAAGAAGGCAAGAAGGAATAGGAAAGGACAAGAGGAAACAGTAAACACAGGGAGGAAGTAGGATGAGAGCTGTTATATCGTGAGGATTGCAATGAATGTCAGAAAACAAAATGTGTATGAATTGTTGAATGGAAAACCAATTTTCTCTGTAAACTTTCACTCAAATCACTATTAGTAGCATTAGTAGTAGTAATAATAATTATAATAAGGTGTTGCTGTTGGGTGCTGCCAATTCAGTTCTGACTCAAAGTGACCTCATGTGACAGAGGAGAACTGCCCCACAGGGTTTTCTAGGCAGTAACTGTCTTAAGACCAGGTGACCAAGTCTTTTCTTCTATGGACGCACTGGAGGTTTGAACTGCCATGACTTTTCGTTAGCAGTGGGGGTAGTTAAAGATATGTGTCAACTTGGCTGGGCCTGGTTTTGAGTGGCTGGGCAGCTGGCTGCAGTTATTCCCCACGATGAGACTGGCAATCAGCTCCATGGTGGAATCTGCCGAACAGCTGAGTAGCTGCTTTAGGGTGTGGTCTGCTTGTAGTATATAAGAAGGAGCTTTGGGAATGGTCTGCAGCTTTTTGGCATGCATGTACCCTGCATGTAGCTAAGTCTTCATTTAGCAGCCTACCATATTCCTGCCAATCTTGAGACTGTCTCTGGATTTGAACTAGTGGCCTGTTGTGTTGTTTGGTAATATTGGGACTGTGCCATTTTATTTGTTGACCTTGGGCTTGTCAGCCTCAGCAGGCAGCAGCTGCCAGAGTGAAGAGATGCCTCTAGCTCCAATGGGCCAGGGAGAAGAGGCAGAGCTGAAGCCCAAGGTCGAGAGGCTTTTACCCAGCCCCTAAAGCCAGCACTCTGAACTTGGAATTCTAGCCTCCAAAACTGTAAGAGAATAAACTCCTGTTTGTTGAAGCCATTCACCTGTGGTATTTCTGTTAGAGTGGCACTAGAGAACTACAACAGCAGCCAAGCACTTAACCACTGCGCATTGGAGCTCCTTTTTCAAAAAACAGGTGAGCTAAATCCCTGTCTTATACCTCAAAGTATGTGAATAAAGATTTATAAAATCACAAATAAAAGTAAAATATTGGTCAGTATCTATAATCTTTCCTAAATTAGACATTCCTAAGTTAGCACAGGAGCTCTGGTAGCATAGTGCCTAAGGCACTTGACTGCTAACCAGAAGGCTGGCAGTTCAAACCCACTAGCCACTACTCAGAAGGAAGGTTGGGCAATCTACTTCCGTAGTGATACTGCCTCAGAAACCCAAGGAGGGGTTGCTATGAGTCGGGTCCAACTCGATAGCACTTAACAACAACAACAAGTTAGCATGGTATCAAAGACCTTCCTAAGTTGACCTGATGTCAAAGGCAGAATCACGAATGAATGAAAAACCTAAAAATAAAAAAATCTTCCATCTGGCAAAATATACCAAAAAAGTTAATGAAAAACTGATTATCTCCATAGAAAAATGAGCCGAAGATGAAATCCCAAGAGAAGAAATATAAGTCATCAACAAATATGAAAAGAGGGTATGCAACACACCATTTTTTTTATCTATCAGAATGGCAGAAAGCAATGATTTGAATATGGTACTGATAATAGGGAAAAAATGGAAGTTCAACAGGGTATGGTTTAAACAAACTATTAGTATAAAAAATTATGTATATATTTATTGATATAGAAAGAGCTTCATATAAGAAAAGGTTACCTAACAGCACATAAATGATACCCTCCCACACTTCTTTTAACAACTTAAATATATATACTTATATAGACACACAGAAAAACATCTGAAAAGATTATTTATCAAATATGTTAAAATAGTGGGATTATTAAAAACCTGCAGGAGTGGAATTATGAATGGTTTTCATTTTTATCCTTATGGTTATTTTGTATTTTGTGTATTAATTCTCTTTCAACTACTAATAATGTTACAGTGCTTTATAATCTGCAAGCTACTTACCCAATAGTGCTGTATTTTCACCTGCATCATCTTTAAAACTGGTGTTGCACTGATGCACAGACTCATCAGTGGAAGATGATGGTAAATTACTGCCATCACTCCTGTCTTCGTCTTGTAAGGTAATACTCAGATTTGCAGCTGAAACACTTCCAGGGGTAGATTCTGGAGTGGGCATCTCCTGCACGTCTTCAGGCTCTCCCTTGAAGATTTGAAACCAAAGAAAATACCTTTCTTAAACAACACAATCAGAACTTCATCTGTTTATACAAAATATCATTAACTTTTATAAACAAAATTTGGTAAAAGTTACATCAATGACTCCTTTATCTAGTACCATTGGCAAATGAATGAATGGACCTCTCAATAAGCAAGCTTTCTAAGACCTAACCATTATTATTTTAAAACCCATTTTTCCCTTGCTACAAGAACTATTTATTGACAGAAAAAGTGAAGCTTTGTTACATATTTTCCTGTTGTTTTGAACTCATTGCTGTTGAGTCAATTCTGACTCATGGCGACTCTACAGGAGAGAGTGGAATTGCCCCATACGGTTCCAAGTAAACTTTACAGAAGCAAATTACCACATCTTTCTCCCTTGGAATGGTTGGTGGATTCAAACCTCTGACCTTCTGGTTAGCAGCCAAGTGCTTTCCCGCTGTGATACCAGGGGGTGTAAATCAGTCTGGCTGGCTGCTGATCATTTACGCTCCAAGTACTGCCCTCATACTGTTCATAGAGAGACACCAGGGTTTCCTACGTGACCGTGGCTTTTGAACAACAGAGGACTCACATGGTATTTTGGTTCACTTCAAAAAAAAACAAAAAACCTCTGGCTCTTTCCTTATACACACAGTATTTTATCAACTGTGTGTCTGCCTCCAACATCCATCCTTCTCCCAAAAGACAACAAAAGCTGAGGGCTGGAGACTCTATGAGCACTACTACACTGAATATCAAAATCTGGGGGGTATCGAGAAAACTTTGTAATACCAGGGTCAAAGCTTTGTTGTGATTACAGATATGTGTCACTTAACATCCATTCAGGCAATGTCGATGGTCCCATAAGGTTTTTATTCTTTGAAGGGAAAGCAGATCTCCTTTTATTTATTATTTCCTTCTAATAGTTTTAAGAAGGAGCTCTGGTGGTGTAGTAGTTAAGGCATTTGGCTGCTAACCAAAAGGTTGGTGGTTCAAACCCACCAGCCATTCTGCAGAAGACAGATGAGGCAGTTTACTTTCACAAAGATTTAAAGATTTATAGTCTTGGAAACCCAATGTAAGTCACTATGAATCAGAATCACCTTGATGGCAGTGAGTTTGGTTTGGTAACAGTTTTAAGTACCCCAAACCCAAACTCTTGCTGCACTGGACGACAGATGGGATATAGGCAGATGAAGCAGAGGACATGGCTCTAAGCACCGATAGGCTCTTAGGTTTTGTCTGGTAGACAGGCAATGGCGGTGGGCTGTTCCTGCTTATTGTGCAGGCAGAACAGCAGTGAGGCTGGATGTGCTCTGCTCTCTCCCTGCTAGCTTCCTTTCCACCTCTCTCCTTCCCCTATCCTCTAGCTGCTGCTGCTGCTGCCCACTTCTCCAGCCTCTACCAGCAGCTCCACCAGCACCAGCACTGACAAGGACAACTGAAAGTGGGCTCCAATAAAGTTTCAATACAGTGTTTGCACAACATCCAAATCATATAGTGTCCTATTTCACAAAATATATTTTGGATGTTCAGCAACTCATCCCTATTGTTAAAATTACTGGTAAAGTGACCTATGAAATGAAGTTAGTAGGTGGTGCAGACAGTTAATGTGCATGGCTACTAACTGAAAACTTGGGAGATTTGAGTCCACTCAGAGGCACTCAGAAGAAAGGCATGGAGATCTACTTCCACAAAATGAGGCACTGAAATCTCAAGAGCATGTTCTACTCTGACACACATGGTTGCACTAGTTGGAGTCGACTCAATGACAAACTGGTTTTGGTTTGTTTTTGCAGGGTTACTGTGATCATGTGATTCATATTCTTAGCTTTGTTTTAAGTAAAAATCCCACAGTCATTGCACCACAGCACTTCTCCCCTCTGTTGCTCTCAGGGCTAACCACAGCTGGCCTTGGGCTCCATTCTACAGTTCGGCTCTACCTTTGTTCTAGATCCCGCCCACCTCTGAAGGTCACACAGCAGGGTACTTTCTGATAATTAACTAAACAACCTGAAGAATCTGACACGATTTTCCCTCCTACTCTGACTCCTCACACACCAAGCAACAAATCCTGTTGAGTAGTGAAAATGCCCAAATTCTGCTCAGCCTGATTCCAATGTTTTCCAGGCTCGTCTAAATACCTGCCAAACTTAACTACCTACCAGTCTGGAATTCCAGATGTTTTCACACCTCTGTGAATACATTACAATTTGTATTTGCAATATGCTGATCTGTCTCACAGATCCTTTAAGACCGAGGTCAAAGGCCCCTTCTCTAAAAAAACTACTACTCCCTGTTATCATCTCTGGATGGTACATATGGTTAATGTGCTTCACTACTAACCAAAGGCTGGAGGTTCATGTTCACCCAGATGTGCTTTGGAAGGAAAGCCTGGTGACCTATTTCTGAAAAATTGTTGTTGTTGTTGTTACGTGCCGTCAAGTTGGACCTGACTCATAGAGATCCCTCCTTGGGTTTCTGAGGCAGTATCACTATGGAAGTAGATTGCCCCATCTTCCTTAGCCATTGAAAACCCTATGGAGCACAGTTCTGTTCTGACACACATGGGGTGGGTCACCATGAGTCAGAATTGACTCAGGCAATGGTTTGGTTCATATCTTCCCCGCTTCCACCAGGCAGAATGGCTTACTTCTTTCTCTGTGCTCTCATAGCACTTCAAAAACACCTCTTTTCTGTATTACTTGTGTGTATGCCCTAGCTCCCTCTCCCACAGCACTCCCTCCCATTTGTCCAGAAAATGAAATCCCGAAGAGTAGATTTCACCTTTGCATCCCCAGAGACAATCAGGTGGCATTCCTCTAACAAAAGCTTGCTGAATGAATTAAAGCAACAGTGACAAGTGGAACATAAAGATAAAGTTTGTCGGAAGGACTGCTGGTAACTCTCTCGCTACATTTGTGATGAAATGGAGACTAATTAGAATGTGAGAGCACTTCATAGCCACCTATAAAATCCAAAGCAAGGACAGCCACCGGGTCTAAAGAAAATGGCTTATTTGTCTAAAGATTAAAAAAATAAAAAAAAAAAAGAAAGAAAGGCATGATAAGTTAGTTCGATGTTAAAGTTGCTATAGGTTTCTGTTCTTCAAAAAAAAAAAAAAAAAGAATTTAGGCTTTCAGGGGATGCATAGACTAGCTCTTTTGAATTAATATTCCCAAAATGCTGACATTTATTTTTAATAAGTGAAATATATATGTAGATGTATTTCTAAGAACAAAATTCATGAGATTAGTCTCGGTGCTAAATTCAGTGAAATTTTTACTGTCAGTGTTCTTTTTCTAGAAATGAAAAGCTCATTTAAAGTTACCAACTAATACAGAAAAGAACTAATATGTGCTTCAGAGTATATTGAATAAAGGTAAAAATTTCTAAAACTCTGCAAAGAAAAAAACTGTAGTCTTATTTAAATATGCTGTCCTACCAAGGCTCATTCACTAAGCTCTAGCCCTGGGAGCAAAGAGGGGATGAGTTGAACCTGTTATATCATGCCCAATAGAACCAGAATGATTAAAAACTATGAATAAATGAATTGTTGGAAGTTCTAGAGGAAAGAAAAATCTTGTACACATCAATGTAGGATGAGGTTGTAATAGCACACACGGTTCTTCAATATTGACCTTCCCCCTTCATATGTACTTATTTATAGCTATGACCCTCTGGACTCACCCTTAAAAAAATATATAATTCATAGAAAATTACAGTAGTTATTAAGGGAGCAGTCTCTTAGGTATCTTTTGGAGACATGCTAAGCTACAAGATGAAAGGACATGTTAAACACATTTGCAGTCTGATAAATAAGTGCTTTGTTTCAAAAGTCAATTCTTTGGTGACACTGTTACAGAACCCTAAATCAATGCTATTGAGTTGATTCCAACTCATAGTGACCCTACAGGGCTGAGCAGAACTGCCCCATCCTTCTCCAGAAGAGTGGCTGCTGGGTTTCAACTGTTGACCTTTTGGTTAACAGCCAGGTGCTATTAACCACTGTGCCACCAGCAGCCCTATATATGTAATATTTAAATTATTATTTTTATTTTTTTCAAAGATCTTTATTTCTAAACTATTAACTATTTAGTCAAGGTTATTTTGAGACACTCGTAGCTTACATGAAGGCTCAAAATCAGTAAAAAAAACATAAATGGCCAAGACACAATGATTTACTTTCTCTACATTCTCCCTTTTTAGTAATTAACAGTTAAGAGCTTGGGCCCTTAAGAAAACTTGTGTTTGAAAGCTGGTTCTTTATTAACTAACTACTGTGTGACTTTCAGCAAATTACTCAGTTTCTCTAAGCTCAAGTTTTCAATTAGTAAAATAACAACAATAATAGTTCTTAGCTCATATAGCTGCTTTTGAGGATTAAATACAATAAATATACATAAGGCATTTAGCATAGGGCTCATATTATTATCTTCACTTTGCACTAACTGTCTCTATCTTCTGAGGAATGCCTTATGACCAACTGTATCTAAATATCACAAAGTGATGCAACAAATCCAAAGCAGGATAAATTTCCCAAGTGCTATTTGAGTTTGGGTCCAGAAGCTGGGGGAACTGGTGTTAAAAATTGTTGATTCCAGTTTCCTCATATGTAAAACGTAGCTCTTAACCCAGAATCTACTAGGCCCCTATAATTTTGAATATTTTCTAATTTTTGTTTATACAGAACTGATTTAGCATATATACATTTTTCAGCGTAGCATGCCAAAATATATTTCTCTAAAAGTAATTACAAACTCTCCGGGAGCCATCCTACCACACTGTTCTATAATCACAGATGCAGTTCATTCACTTTTTTGGAATGTCTTAAGAATTCATTGTCATTAAAGAAGAAACCTTCAGACACCCACAAGGACAGGAGGAGTATTTTAGTCTATTCCTCTTGCCTCTGGTCATCAAGAAATTGAATCACTCAGTAAGAACTGGGGCAGAGATTGAATATAAGCAAAAATGTAACAAACCCAATATCCCAGGGCTTTGATGACATCAAGTTTACACATTGGACAAGTTCGGTGATCCAAAAGCCAAGGGTCAATGCATGTTCTATGAAAAATATGCCTAAAAAAATTAAGTATGTGTTATTTTTATATCTTATAAAGGAACATAAAACATTTTATCAACTCATCCTCTTATCACAAGTTACTTGACATAATATCAACATTCTAGTCTAAACAATCACCCTATGTAACTATTTCTATTTCTCACGTAAAACAGAAACTGGCATTTAAAGGGAAGTTTCCTCTTCAGTCTACAAAAACAGCATAATTTATGTTCAAAATTGAGCTTCATTTTAGCCTAATGTGAGGTCACCTTTCTAAGTTACAGGAAGATATTCTGGGAATAAACATGGCATAAATAAGCTTATAATGCCTTTGTATATGTCCATAATATAACTCAAATGGAAATATAACAAAATATTAATAAGTCATCTTTGGGTGGTAAACTTAAAAATTACTTATTTTCTTCTTACACATTTTTTGTGCATTTTAATAAGCACTTACCACTTTTAGAATCAGAAAAAAAGACATTTATTTCTTTTCTTCACTTAGTCAGTCTTAGTTGGCTAACTTCCCCTCCAATGTGATGAAACAGTTTTCTATTCATGATAAATATACAGAGTGAAGAGAGTATGGGTTTTAAGAGTCAGACAGATGGGGCTCAACTGACCACCTCTGCTATCTGATAGCTGTATAACTGTGAACTAGTTACTTAACCTCTCTGCACTAATTTTCCTCACATGCAAAATGTGGAATAGTAATAGTTGTACCTACACCACATGGCTGTTCTAAGGAGTCAACACGTAATGTGCTTATAACTCTACCAGGCACACAGCAAATACTTCATAACTGTCTGCTATTATTACTATTTTTAATGTCTGAAGACCTTTTCTCCAATTACAAATCTGCTAGTGTAGTTAAAAATAATAATTATATAACAACTTGTCTTTTGACCTTTGCATCTTCAAACTGAAACTCACCCAAATGAAAAATCTTTACAAAAACAGAAAAGAAACTTCTTGGCTTTATTGGGGATGGGGGTGGAGGTTGTTATATAAAGTATTGGAAAAAATGGGGAAGGAAATGAAAAAACCCAGTAAGGACCAGGAAATATATTCTGACAGTTGAATAATTTAGATGCACAAGTCTGCTTAGGAGGGTCAAGTATAAAACCTGCCTCAAAGATCAAGATATTATTACCTAGTGCTGTAAAAGGAAATTATCCTCAGGCTGCTCATTTATGCAGCATTCTAAGCATAATTTTTAGTCATAAAGACTTACCCTAAACTAGTCTAAAAATTCTTTTCTGTTTTAATGATTTCCTATAAGAAAGACATAATTAACTGATCCTAATACATTAAGTACTCATGCCACCACCCCCACATAAATTTCTATAGATTTAAGCAAGCTCCTTGCATTTAGGAAACTATTATTTTAAATTCTTATTCTGGTACTTATTCCATCATTTCCTTCACAGAGATATCAAGACTTTAATACAAAGTATGTATGTATATATATGTATATATATATATGAAAGTACTTAACATAAAGTAAAACACAATTATATATTAACTTGTGACTTGATTCTAACAGATGTGAAGTGAAATTAAAATTGACCAAAGACTTAAAGCACATTTATAGGACGTGCACACAAAACCATTCTGCTAACAAAGCAAGTCTTCTAAAAATTTATCAATTAATTAAGTATCTCATATTAAAACAGAAACCACAACTTGTTTCTAAATCAAAACCCCTACTGAAATCAGAGCAAAGGAAAGACTATTATTTTACACAACCCCAAAGAGAACCCAAACTCAGGGTGCACGTAACAGCAAACCACTGCCCTCTCTTGATCTGCTTCCTGATGTTCACTTCTGGCACTCTTCTCTGGGTCCTTCAGTTTTCATGCTTCAGACTCCTTGTTGCCAACAACAGTACATTTTTGCATCACTAATTGAATAATGGAGTTCCCAGAATTCTACTGAAACCTTGCTAATAAATCTAAAAGCCAATATATGACCAAGATATATAATGGGTCAAACAATTTTAAAGAAATACAATACAAAAGCCTTGAAGACAACATTAAAAATCCAAACTTCTCTTCTAAAGATGAGATATCACAAAATGGTAAGATCTTCGTATCATAAAAGACATGTAACTCTTTTGTCAAAAACCTTAAACTTGCAAGTAATTTTTAATGTCATCAGTATTTCTCAGGAGGTGAAAAGAACGTACTTGCATGGCAGAATTCTGACAATATCCTTTGCTTTGAAATTTTCAATGCACACTGCACAATTTTCAGCATCAACATCAATTCCCTGTGAAAAGAAAAAGGAGAAAGACTTTATTATATTTTTAGTGTGTAGTATTTTCTTGGTAAAACTAACTTACTCCATCCTGGGTAAAACTCTCTCCTGGTACAACCTGAAACTTCATATCTAAACATTGCACTAGATGTTTGCCTTTTACCATTACCAAGAGATTATCTAAAGTAGTTGGCTGAAAAGGAAAAAAAAAAATGTCATATCCACCTAATAAGAAATTAACACTGTTTTAAATATTAAACTAGTGCTCATGTTTAAAAGAAAATATAGAAAAGAAAATGGTTTGCTTTACTATGGCAAAGTAAGTTATTTTTCAAACATAAAACTTACAATATAAAGAGAATGAATATTCAATAAAGTACTGTTTTCTGAAAGCATTAAGAAAAGAGCACTTTCATTAGAATTTGCTGAAAGAACACAGATGCAACTTGCACATGAAAAAAGGCACATGGCCAAATATATGAAAATATTCACTCATCAAAAAGAGCTATAAACTAAATGATCACTTTTCATCTATCTGATTGTAAAAAGAGAAAAACTGCTGGGGAGGAAGTAGCCTCAAGACAAAACTGTCACTTCTGAGAATCTATATGTAATAGACTTTAGTGTTGGGCCTTCCCCTACTTCTCCAGGTACCTGACCCCCTTGTTTACCAACTGGCCTCATCCCATCAACCAAAGGAGGTAGGAACAGAATGGTCATCAGACCCAAGATGGGTCAATGAGGTTGTCTTTCCCAGGATACTGGGGTGAGGAGGGACTACCAGTCACAGTCTACTACAAGTTAGTTTCATGGAACATGCCGCAGTAAACTTATGCAATTATATAAAAATATACAGTAAAACCTGTAAGAGGTGGAACTCTGTGTAACTGACTTGTGTTTCCAGATTTCAGAAGTTTTCCACCTTTGTCAGGGTGCAGTCTTACTACTTTTCCATCACTCTCTCTTAATGGAAAATATTTGAGTTTTCCTTCTCTAACAGGATTCTGCCTTACACAGGTTTTGACTTTCACAGGTTTTACTGTATTTAGCTATGAATTGTTGTTGTTGTTGTTGTTTGCCGTCGAGTCAGACCCGACTCATAGCGACCCCTCCTTGGGTTTCCCAGGCAGTATCACTACGGAAGTAGATTGCCCCATCTTCCTTCTGAGGAGTGGCTGGTGGACTTGAACCGCCAGCCTTCTGGTTAGCAGTCAAGTGCCGTAGCCACTATGCTACCAGAGCTCCCTAGCTATGAATAGCACTTACTAAAAAAAAACAAAACAAAAAACCAGCAGAAACTTGACTTTGTATGTATATATTGTTATCAAAAATTATATTAACTTTTTAAACTCACTGCTGTTGAGTTGTCACAACTCATAGAGACCCCTCCTTGGGTTTCTGAGGCAGTATCTCTACAGAAGTAGATTGCCCAATATTCCTTCCGAGAAGTGGCTAGTGGGTTTGAACCACCAGCCTTCTGGTTAGCAGTCAAATGCCTTATGCACTACACCACCAGAGCTCCCATTAACTTTATAGCAACATTTTATATATCTTACACCTAATGTAAGGTATTATTACATATTTATCATATGCCATGCAAAAGTGAAGAAATGATTTTTAAAATCCCCAAAGGTTTGTAAATTTATATATAACTGTGAATGAGTTCACAAGAGAAGAAAATCAGAAAACAAATACCAGTCTCCGGTAATGTTTAAGATGTGTATTTAAGCAAACACAACATTTTTCTATATAAGTTTAAAATGTAAAATAGTCAAGAAATCCATATACACACTTCCATGGACTTTTTAGGGATCCTCTCTTTCTTTTTCTTTTAAACTACTATTTGGATAACTTTAAAAAAACAGTCCCTGGAAACATATTTTAAAAAATGTTCTGTATAGTAAGAAGATAATAATATTAATTTACTCACGTTCTCAAAGACTCAATTCAGTAAATTACACACATGAATCTACATCTTCTTACATTTAACGACTGACATTTCCTGCTAGAGAGAGTAAAAACATGTTCCAGGAGAAACAAAAAACTATGCTTGTCAAGTAACTGGCTATGCCAAATGTATGTAGTTTATCATTTACATTAATTGAAAACTTTCTTCCAAGGATTCTCTGTGATTTGTAAACAAATGTGGGTAAGGCATTTGGCTCCTACCCAGGTGGTTTGTGTTTTAAACCCAGTAGCTGCTCCACCAGAGGAAGAGGTGATCTACTTCTGTAAAGACTGGAAACTCAAATAGGGTTGCTTTGAGTTGGAATGAACTCGATGGCAGTGAGCCAATCTTAAAACAAGAGATGAAGGAGAAAAAAACAAAATTGTACCTTTTTTTCCGCATTGTATTTGTATGCAAAGAAACTGGTACCTTGCATAGTACGGCTGTTACTACAAATAGGAGCAATCTTTTTTTTCTTGTGATTTGGGTGAAAATTTACAGAGCAAATTCACTTTCCATATAGCAGTTCACATACTTTGTCTCATGACATTGACCACAATTTACCACAATGTAACAGCTCCCCTCCCACCTCCTCCCTACAGTTACCTCTTCCCTGTGTCCATCCCTCCACGTACTCCTGCCCCCCCTCAGCTGTCTCCCTGCACATAAGCCCCTCCTTCTCCCATAATTGTTTTCTCCAAGGAGTGTATCTATCTCAGGTAAATGTTCAACTCATATGCCTTTTATTTGGCTGGAAGCCACAGGTGTGGGTTCAATTGTAGACCTGAAGGGCAGCCAGGGGCCATAGTCTCAGTGGTTCCACCAGGCTCTATCGGACCAGCAAACCTGGTCCCCTCCCCTTTTTTTGGTCTTTGCTCCAAATGATTTTGAGTTTTATTCCACACTGTTCTCCCTGTCTATCAAGGATCTCCTACATAGATCCTCCTCCAAGTGGACAACAGTGGTAGCTGGGCACCATCTAGTTCTTCTGGTCTCACAGTCGTATAGGCTGCAGATCAGATGGTGTACCAGTCACTAGGACCAATTGTTTCCATCAATTTTTGTTTTTCTTCATTCTTCTTTGCTCTGGACGAGGAGAGACCCATCATTGCACCTAGATGGCAGCTTGTCAGCTTCTAAGATCCCAGTCGCCACTTGCCAAAGCAGGAGGCAGAACAATGCTTTATACAGTATATTATGCCAATTTGAGCTTGATGTCCCCGGCGACCATAGTCCCAAGCCCACAGGTTCAACTACTTGGTCCCTCTGGGTAGCTGGCTGCGACCAAGCAGGACTACAACCTTGCCCCTTGTCAGTGCTACTACATACCTGGGAATTCTGATCATTCACATGAATTTATAGGACCACTGTCTGCCAACCCTATACATGTTCTTGGGTACACACCCCACCTCATAGACATACCTAAGAGTTCAGCCTGTCTACCCATCTATCCACCCATATACCCATATTTGCCTTCTCTGACAACGCAGTACTGTATGTGCAAAAGGGTTCATCTCCGTTGTCTGCACCTCCCATGTATCTCTCTATGTCTTTTTCTTTCTCAATGCCACCATACTGGTCACGCACATTTGGTACATTGCCCTTCTCCTCACCCAAATCAATACTTATCTCTATCTAACAGCGTTCCCTCCCCTCCCCTCACACCCCTGGTAATCAACAAAGAAAATTTCCTTCCATAGATAAACCTTTCCTTGACTTTTACAATAACGGACTAATACAATATTTGTCCTTTTATGATTGACTTATTTCACTCAGCGTAATATCCTCTAAGTTCATCCACATTATGCAGTGTTTTGCAGATTCTACATTATTCTTTAGTGTTGCATAGTATTCCACTGTGTGTATGTACCATAGTTTGGTTATCCATTCCTCAGTTGATGGACACCTAGGTTGTTTCATCTTTTGGCTATTGTAAATAGTGCTGTGATGAACATGGGTGTGCATATTATCTGTTCTTGTCATGGCTCTCACTTCTTTAGATTATATAACTAGTAATGGAATGGTTGGGTCAAATGGTATTTCTAATTCCAACTTTTGAAGGAATCGCCATACTGTTTTCCACAATGGTTGTACCATTTTACAGTCCCACCAGCAGTGTATGAAAGTCCCAATCTCTCCACAACCTCGCCAACATTTGTTATTTTCGGTCTTGTTGAACTTTGATACTAGTGCTGGAGCAAGATGGTATCTCATTGTTGTTTTGATTTGCATCTCTCTAATAGCTAATGATCATGAGTATTTCTTCGTATGTTTGTTGGCCGACTGAATATCCTCCTTGGTGCAGTGTCTATTCATGTCTTCTGCCCATTTTTTAATTGGATTGTTTGTCTTTTTGTTATTGAGGTGTTGGAGTTTTCTATAAATTCTAGAGATAAGTCCCTTGTCAGATATGTCATTACCAAATATTTTTTCCCAATCTGTAGGTTCTCTTTTGACTCTTTTGGAGAAGTCTTTGGAAGCACATTAAAATTTAATCTTTAGAAGGTCCCAATCATCTGGTTTCCTTTCTGCTGTTTGTGCATTTTGTGTTATGCTTGATAGTCTATTTATGCCATGTATTAGGGTCTCTAAATTTGCCCCTAGATTTTCCTTGAGGAACTCTATAGTTTTAGGTTTCACATTTAAGTCTTTGATACATCTGGAGTTTGTTTTTATGTATGGTGTGAGGTACAGATCTTGTTTCATTTTTCTGCAAATGGATATCTAGTTTTGCCAGTACCACTGATTAAACAAACATTTTCTTCCCCATTTAATGGATTTTGGCCCTTTGTCAAAGATCAGCTCAATGGATGTATTTCTGGGTTCTCAATTCTATTCCATTGGTCTATGTATCTGTCATTAAACCAATACAGTTTTGACTACTGTGGCTGTACAGTAGGTTTTGAGATCCGGCAGTGTGAGACCTCCTACTTTTTTGTTCTTCTTCAATTTGTTGTTGTTATGTGCCGTCAAGTCAGACCCGACTCGTAGTGACCCCTCCTTGGGTTTCCAAGGTAGTATCACTACAGAAGTAGATTGCCCCATCTTCCTTCCGAGGAGTGGCTGGTGGGTTTGAACTGCCAGCATTCTGGTTAGCAGTCAAGTGCCTTAGGCACTATGCTACCAGAGCTCCCAATACTTCTTCAATAGTGCTTTGCTTTGAGGTCTCTTTCCTTTCCATATAAAGTTAGTGATTGGTTTTTCCATATCCCTAAAGAATGTTGATGAGATCCGGATTGGGATTGCATTGAACGTATAGATTGCTTTGGGTAGAACTGACATTTTCACAATGTTCAATCTTCCTATCCACAAGCATGGGATGTTCTTCCATTTATGTAGCTCTCCTATGGTTTCTTGAAGTAATGTTTTATAGTTTTCTTTGTACAGGTCTTTTGTGTCCCTGGTAAAGATTTATTCCCAAGTATTTTATTTTTTAATTTTTTTTCGGTAGCTATTGCAAATAGTAACAATCTTAACACTAATGTTAGATGAAGACCATCAATAAAGCACAGTGTGTCCATCCTACGTATCTGAATTTTTTCAGTATTAATAATCCTAAATATTTCACTTCAAATACTTTTTCATAGTTTGCCTTTTTTTGTTTGTTTGTTTTTTACAGAAAGTGTAACTATACCCTAAAAACCAAACCTACTCCTTTTGAGTTGATTCTGACTCATAGCGACCCTATAGGATAGAGCTGAACTGCCCCATAAGATTTCCAAGGCTGTGAATCTTGACAGGAACAGACTACCACAGCTTTCTCCCATGGAGTGAGTGGCTGATGGGTTCAAACTGCTGACCCATTTAGCAGCCAAATGCTTTACTGCACACTAGAGCGCCTCAAGTATAACTATACCTAATATATATTAATTTTATAAATGCTGAAAAACTTTCTGCTACCCATATACATTGGATCTATTTTCAAGGACCTCTTAAAATTTGCTTTAAATTTTTTTTATTGAAAAACAAAAAATTTAGAAATATTCAAAAGACCACCCTAGCTTTTTCTAAATGTCCTTCCATCAATTTAAAGTGCCTCAACAATTTAACACAAGTCTTGTTGCTTCCATTAATTACATTCCATAGATTTTGATATCCTTAAACTACTTTTTGCTTAAATTGACTTTCATGGTCTTAAATTCTATTTAGTCATGGCTAGAATATGGCTGACTCAGAAAGGAAGGTGAGAATGGTTGCTTATTTGAAGAATGTAATCAATGTCACTGAACTGTACATGTAGGATTCAGTTAAACTGGTTGTATTTTGCTGTGTATATTCTCAACAATAACAAAATAAATGAGATTAAAATTAAACATGTCATTCTTGTTTGGTACCATCAAGTTAATCTGGATTCACAGTGACCCCATGTAACAGAGTAGAACTGCTCCACAGGATTAGGATTTTTGAGGCTGTAATCTTTACGGGAGCAGACTGCTACATCTTTCTCCCACAGAGCCCTGAGTGTGTTCTAAATGCCAGCCTTCTGGATAGTAGCCAAGTGCTTCTCCATTGCATCATCAGGGCTCCTTACTGCAGTAATATAAGGTTAGATTTATCAATCTTTTATTTAGAATTTCTGCTTCCATTGGTTCAGATTCCCTTTATTGTCATCTTTGCAAGGTTTTGGTATTAGAATTTTGCTAACTTTATAAAACAAATTCAGACTGTTCCTATCTTAGTATGACATGGAACACATAGCACAGAAATTTTCTTTAAAGATTTTCCATAATTCACTGATACTTCTGAAGGGATAGATTGAGGACATGCTAGATTCTTCTGTACATAATTACTTATTCAGGTCTTCAACATCTTTTTAGTTTAATTTGAGAGTTTACATATTCCTAAAAGATAATCCATTTCACTTACATGCGGCATAGAGTTAAATACCGTGTTTTCTAATTTCTTTGAGCTCCTTGTAACTGTGCTCTTGAGTGAGTGCATATTTTTTCTTTTTCATCTCGGCTAGTCTTTTTTTTCTTTTTTAATTTTATTGTGATTTGGGTGAAAGTTTACAGAGCAAATTCACTTTCCATACAGCAGCTCACATACACTCTATCTCATGACATTGACTGCAATTTCCCACAATGCAACAGCTCCACTCCTATTTCCTCTCCATAGTTACCTCCTTCTTTGTGTCCTTCCCTCCCATGCACTCCTGCCCCTCCCTGAGCTGTCTCCCTGTACATACACAGCCTTTGTATTCTCCCATAATTCATCTCTCCAAGGAGTGTATCTCCCTAATATAAACATTCAGCTCATATGCCTGTCTTTTGTTTGGCTGGAAGTCACAGGAGTGGATTCAATTCCAGACCTGAAGGGCAGCTAGGGGCCATAGTCTCAGGGGTTCCACCAGGCTCCATCAGACCAGCAAATCTGGTACCTTTCTTTCTTTTTTTTTTTAAATGATTTTTGAGTTTTGTTCCACATTGTACTCCCTCTCTACCCAGGATCTCCTACAGAGATCCCCCTCCAAGAGGTTGAGACAGTGGTAGCTGGGCACCATCTAGTTCTTCTGGTCCCACAGTCATGTAGGCTGAGGATGGTATGGTGCATGAGTCCCTTGGACTAATTGTTTCCATGTATCTTTGGTTTTCCTCATTCTTCTTTGCTTTGGACGAGGATAGACCCATTGTTGCATCTACATGGCTGCTTGTAAGCTATCTTGGCTAGTCTTGAAAGAAACAAGCAACTCCAGATTTTTAAAATTTACCAATTACCATGGGTTTATTTTCTAATACATTAATTTGTTTTCAACTTTTTGTTGTTATACTCTGTTGGTATTTTTCTAAGTGATTTCTTTTAAAAACCCATTTAAAGGTGAAGAGAGAACTGCAGGGGATGTTTTTATATAAGAACATGTGACTTTGGGGAAGACTGGTAGGCAAAAATACAAGAGTATCTTAATAATAAATGTATCACACCAACCACTGATGTTAGACTCTGAATTTCATAAAATTAAAGGTCTATAATTTAATGAGTGCTATTTTTGTTTTAATCCTCTAAGTAAGTCAGAGGAAGAACTATATCCTAGTATACAAGCTTTTCATTTCACTTTTACATATGTGCAGTTACTTTAAAAAAAAAAAAAAAAGGAGGCATAGAGACTGGAGAGTGGAACACATGAATCTCAGCAGCTTAGTGAGATAAAACGAAAATCAAAACAAATGAACCATCATATAGCTACAAGTCTACACAGTTATCAACACTACACAGCACAGATGGACTGCTAAAACAATAAATATCATTCATAGCAACAGTTTTCCTTTTAAAGAAATGATCTCTGAAGAGTTTGAAGTTCTAGATTCAGGATCTGTCCTATTTCAAATATGCTTTAAAATTCTGGTTATGATTTTGAACTTTCACGTCTCAGGCTGGCCATGACAAAATGTTTATTTTCTTAAATACCTTTTTTTCCTCCTTCTCTATAAATCCCCACATTTTCTCCCTATAATTAAATGAATTTGAATGAATGGACACTTAAGAGTCAGAATTAACAGAAATGAATTTAAAGTACCAAGGGTCTACAGTATAGCCCTTAAGTTCTTTAGCTCCTTTTGTGTCATATGGGTCTAAAATGGCACTGATCAGTAAATAGAACTTTGTTCAGTGAGGGAAATATCTGCGCTGTGAAAGGTATTTTGTGATATCTAGTGTGGCAGAGGAATTGAATTTTGATTTAATTCATTTTAGTTCAAATAGCATATGTAGCTAGCAGTTACCATACTGGACAGTGCAAATCTGGAAAGCTCTTCACATATGCAACAAACACTTTTGCCAAACTTTCTTTAAAATAAATACATGTATGAAAGTTAGTCCTATCTCAAATTAGCCAAAACTCTACATGTTCAATATTGTGAATTTAACAAACTAGTAAGATTTCTTCCATACACAAATAGATACATACTCTAGTCTAATCCTCCTCCTCCCTCCTAAAAAAACCCATGAAAATAATACCTTTTCTCCACGCTTTACAGTATGAACTGGAAGCTGGCCAATAACTTTCTTAGTTTCTTTCCTATGGCTCTTGGGTAGAAAAGATATTATTATTATTTACAATTTTAAGTTAAATCATTATTTTAAGAAAAACTCATTCATCATCATATAAGCAAGCATACAGAACAAAAATCTCATTTAAAAAGCAAAGTTAAATGACTATACACTGAAAATAACTAAAAATATACCATGTAAATCTTAATGTATAGAAAAGCCACATGTAACTTAAGAGCTGTTAGAATAAGAATATTTATTTTCAATTCCATGTCTGAAGAAGAAACCAATTCTTATGTTTAAACACTGGCAAGAAAGTAGTAAGTTGAGGATGGGAGTATCATACACTCATCTATTAATGTACCTAAGAGGAAAGAGCCCGTCCTGGCTCTCAGGTGGAAGATGACCCAGAAATGACTATCTACCACCTAGGGTACCGCCTAGAGTCAGGAAGGTCAGCTTTTCAGGACTACAGTGTTAAGTTTGAAATTCAAAAGGCCTGCCTTTGGAAGCCTCTGGCTCTTCAACTGCCCTCCTCTCTGCTGTTACTGAGACAGTGTCTCTCTGTAGATAAATGGCTTTGAAAGTTGCTCCACAATGGAGACAGAGAAGCCCCTTCCACTCTCTTCCTCGCCTTCGGGCCTAGTCAGGGAACCAGGGTTACATGAGGACAAGTCCATTCTATCTCATGTCTTTTTGTCATTCCTTTATGTCTGGAAAAGGATAAAGAGGGTATCTGCAGGAGCCAAACATGCAAAACATGACCCAAATTGCATGGCATCTAATTTCCCATAAAACAGAAAATTTAATATATTCAAAAGTTAATATTAAAAAAATAATATTAATACTTACATATTATGAATGGAAATGAAATTTAAAATATAAGTACACAACTTCAAGCAATATATAGGGGAAATATTTACAAACAACCTTTTAAAAAGCAAAGTTAAAAAGTTACCAATAATTACCTGATTTCCAAACTGTGAGCCAGTATAAAGGAAACGCTGTATATAATAAAATATTAGCCAGGCTAATGAGATAATCATCATGGTGATAAAGGCAATGGCTACAAACACCACAGACTGACCACTGATGAACTCCTGTACGTGACGGGTGCCGATCCCTATGGCCATTTTTACTGGAATTCCTTTTTGCACCAGATCCAAAATTTCTCTTCCTTTTGGGTAGCTAATCATAATTACCACTATATTTCCTGTTCCTGTAGAAGACAAGAAAGAAATCAATACAAAGAATATAAAATATACAGCAAGTTAAGAGAAACATAAGAGTACCATTCTCATCTACCCATGCACACTTGAAAACTTTGATGAAACAGGTAATTTTCAAGGAAAATAGAAGTTAAAAAAACAGGTTCTAAGAGGAAAAAGACAGTGATTACTATAAAAAGGTAGAATAAATCATTAAGTACTATCCTCCTCTCCCCCAATAAAGGAAAGAACCTCACAGAATTTCACAAGGGAATTCTACTAGCAAACCTTTAAGGAACAAGTAATGCCAAAGATTCTTAAATTGTTCCACTGCAGATAAAAAGGAGGAAGTTTTAAAATTATTTCTAAGATATCAAAACTAGACAAAGATGGTAATAAAAAACAAACAAAAGAACGATACAGACCAAATTTACTTATATTAGTATGTAATGCCTACAGCATGCCAAACAAAATTAGGGAGGTAATATGAGAATTTCTACTATGATCACTATTACTTAGTATTTTTCTTAAGACCTGAGCAGGCAAGACAAAAATATAAGAAAAGGTATAACAATCAATTTTACATGAATCAATCTATAAATTAATGCAATAACCAAAAAGTATCAATAGGATTAAAACAAACACTAAAGTGCTGCATCTAAAGTTCACTTAGGGGGAAATATGCAAGAATGAACAGGAAAACTTTTTAAACAGTAATACTTGGGTTGGCCTCTATGGTAAAATAATTAAACTACTACGGTAGTAATGAATGAAGACAACCAGTGTAATAAAACAGACTAAAATGTCCAGAAATAGCTCCAAATGCATAAAAGAACTTAGTATATAATAAAAAACTGACACAGTGGCTGTGATGATGGGCTCAAGCATAGCAAGGATTCTGAGGACAGTGCAGGACCAGGCAGTGTTTTGTTCTGTTGTACACAGGGTCGCTATGAGTTGGAATTGACTCAATGGCACCTAATAACATAACAACAAAGCAGAATTTCAAATCAATGGGATAAAGATAAGTTTATTTTTAAAAAATTGTGTAGGGGGAACTGGTATCACCTGGAAGAATAAAAGGTGCAGCCCTTTCTCACAACTTACGTCAAAATTAATTCCAACTAAAGCAAAGATAGAGAAACATAATAAGACCAAAAGAAATTTAAGAATATATAATATAGAAGGAAAATCTTTGAAATGAAAAGTCACCTCAGAGGTTCTTTAAAAAAAGAAAAAAGATTTGACCTCATAGAAATGAATAGTTTACATGGTCAAAAGAGAGCAAAAATAAGGTCAACAGCACACAGACAACTGGGGAAAAACATATGTAACCCAACAAAGACAAGAAACTAATTTTCTGTAAGAAAAAGACTAATAGAAAAACCTTTACAACCTTGTTGCAGTTGAATTGATTCTGACTCACAGTGACCCTACAGGACAGAGAACTGCCCCACAGGGTTTCCAAGGCTGTAATCTTTACAGAAGGAGACTGCCACATCTTTTTTCAGTGGAGCAGCTGATGGGTTCGAACCAGCAACCTTTTGGTTAGCAACCGAGCACTTAACCATTATACCACCAGGGCTCCACACAATAGAAAAACAGGCAAAGGAAATCAACAAACAGATTTTTAAATAACAGTTTTAATGAGTTACGCTTTATATACCACAAAATTCACCATTTTAAAGTGTGTAAGTCAGCAGTTTTTAGTACATTCACAGATTGTACAACATCAATACTATCTAATTCCAGAGTATTTTCATCACCCCAAAAAGAAACTTTGGACGAATTAGCAGTCACTCCTCAACAAATGAACATATGTTTTAAACATATGAACAGCCATGTTACAAATAAAAACATTTAACATACTGGATTGGCAAATATCAAAATGCTTGACATAGTATATATTGGCAAGAGTGAGCACAAACCAGCACTGTTAGAAGCTGCAGGGGAAGTGCATCATTACAACCTGTATGGAGGGCAACTGCTCCCAAAATCTGGAAAATTCACAGACCTCCTTGATCCAGCAATTCTACATCTAGTGACTTAACTGCACACATATATATGTAAAAATGAAGTATATACTAAGGTATTTATTGCCGATGCTTTCTCAAAATTTATTTTACTATCCTAATCTAAGCTCTGGTAGCATAGTGGCTAAAGCACTTGTCTGCTAACCAGAAGGCTGGCGGTTCAAACCCACCAGCCACTCCTCGGAAGAAGGTTGGGCAATCTACTTCCGTAGTGATACTGCCTCGGAAACCCAAGGAGGGGTCGCTATGAGTCGGGGCAGACTCGACGGCACATAACAACAACAACAACAATCCTAATCTAAATGTCCATCAATGAGAAAACAACTATATAAGTTTTGTATATGTACACAAACTGAGTAAAACTATGTGGACAGCATGCTATAATTAAAAAATAAGAAAGATAAAAGATCTATCTACTCATATAAACATAGGCTACCTCTGGAGGGATACCCCAGAAACTGGGACCCCTGTCTCTGGGGAGAGAAACTGGGCAGCTGAGAACAAGGAGACTTAGTTTCCACAGGAAAAAATTCTGTACTATGTACACATATTAGCTATACAAAAAATAATTTAAAAATACACAAAAAGAACGTTCTCTGACATGACACTAAAACTACATTATAACACTATTTTATTGTAGAGAGAAATTTAATCCACTGTGGGCCTCAGCCATCGGAATTTAGTTACTGAAATACCAGAAGGGCACCCTTCTCAAGTGGCCTGTCTAGAAGCTGATCCCATGGTCCATGGCCTAAAAGTATCAATTAGCAAGAACTATAGTTTCCTGAGTACCCACACAATCTACCAAGTCATCACTGAGGAGACACAATAATGAGTAAAGCATTTCCTGCCTTCAAGAAAATAAACATCTAGTAGCTAAGACAAGTACAGAAATAATTATGATAGTTATACCACTATGATAATTATACCATAATTATATGGCACTTTATAAATTAAAAACATTTTTTATAAATTGTCTTTTATGGAAATTTTCAAATATATATGAAAGTAAAAAAAATAGTATAATGCCTTCATGTACTCGTTACTCAGTTAAAAACTTCTATACAAAAATTGGCTCAAATTGTTCAAATTGCTTCCATGCTATGATTACAGCTATGTGATATTTCTGGGAACGGTAATGTTCTTTGTGTGATATTGGGGAAAACAACTTTGAAGTGCTTTCATCTATATGTCTCATCTGAACCTATGCTGTATTATGATTTTACTGTTGAGAGCTCAGAAATCTGAGGTTGATTACTCAATGCCATATATTGCTGTTGTTAGGTGCCACTGAGTCAGTTCCAATTCACAGTGACCCTATGGCCAACATAACAAAACACTGCTGGGTCCTGTGGCATCCTCACAATTGTTACAATGCTTGAGCCCACTGTTAAAGTCACTGTGTCAATCCATCTTGTTGAGGGTCTTCCTCTTTTTCACTAACCCTCCACTTTACAAAACATTATGTCCTTCTCCAGGGACTGGTCCCTCCTGATAACATGACCAAAGTACTGAGACAAAGTATGGCCATCCTTCCTTCTACGAAACATTCTGGTTGTACTTCTTCTAATACAGATTTGTTTGTTTTTCTGGCAGTCCATGGTACAGCCAGTATTCTTTGCCAACACCACAATTCAAAGGCATAAGTTCTTCTTTGGTCTTCCTTATTCATTGTCCAGCTTTCACGTGTATAAAAGGAGACTGAAATTACCATGGCTTGGTTCAGGTGCACCGTAGTCTTCAAAGTGACATCTCTGCTCTTTAATACTTTAAAGGGGTTTTTTGCAGATTTGCCCAATGCAATATTTCGTTTGATTTCTTGACTGTTGCTTCCATAGGCACTGATTGTGGATTCGAGTAAAATGAAATCCTTGACAACTTCATCTTTTCTCCATTTATCACAATGTTGCTTACTGCAGTAAGCAATGTCATACACCACCAGGAAAGCTGGTTCTATGGTCTGAAGACCCAGCTCGTAGGTAGCATCCTTGCCCTGTCCCCTCTTCAGAGAAGACCTCATAGCTGGATCAGAAAGATCACAGGATTCAGTGGTGAACTGACTTGGTTTCAACTCACTGTAGTATCTACTATCTGAGTCTGGACAAATCAATCCTTTTGCAAATGTTTCTTCATCTATAAAATGGGGATAAGAATTATTCTATTTTGGACTATCACTTATTTAATAAGGAAAGTAGAATAACAAAGAGTTACAGAAGTGAGGAGGTAATTTTCATGTGGGATAAGAAGGAAATCTTCTCCTGGGAAGTGGCATAGGGGCTACACTTGGAAGGATAAGAAAAGTTTCCCAAGTAGATGAGGGGAAGGCTTTCCAGGCTGTGGAAGCAGATAAACACGTATTTCGGATGGTGACTAGTCCAGTTTGGCTAGTGACTAAAAATACAATCTGAAATTTTTCACCTAGGAAATTAATCTCAGTTCATTGGATTAAGAAAGAAAATCATTGAAAAAAAATACTGTGCTTAAGATAAAGGCTAAACAGCAGTTTGTTATATTATAATTATAGCAGCAAGAGTGCCCCTAGGAACTGTTTTAAAATATCTCAGAACGAAGAATCACTCTACTCTGTGATTTATTGTGCCAGGACCTTTTTGGTGATACACTGGAGGTAGGGTAGTTATGTAAAAACCCACCAGCTAGGGCTACCCTGTGCCAACCCCAAAGGATGACAGGCCTACACAGCCACAGATGTCCCAGTCCTGCCCCTCCCTCCTGAAACATTACCGTCTCTAGGTCAATCCTAGAGCGCTAAGGGTACTCAAGTTATTTAGCACAACAACCATGGCACATGAGGGCAAATCACAGCTTATTTCCAAACTAACTCGCTAAATTTCTTCACAGAAGACATAGAAACTGCAAGATTTGGGGTGGAGGTGGGACGTAAAAGCCCTTAAAGTGTTTTTCTTCTCTAGGTCTTAACACTGCTACCAATGTTGGTTGATTAGAGCAAGGTTGTCTTACCCAATGCACCCTTCAAAGGGACCTATATACTTCACCATTAGATGGCAAAACCCCCTGAGAGCAGTTTCTGGCTTTTTTTTTTTTTTTTAACACTTAGCACAATGTCTTTGCACACAGTACAGGATTTTATACTGACTTGTTGAATAGTAATAAATGTCAACTACAGTATTTTTTTAGCTAGCCAAATTATCCTTAACATAAAACTCTTCTGTGCCCCAAAATAAAATTGCATATATTTCCATTTCAAAGTTCTGTGTTTCTCCTACTCCTTGTCAAAAGCAAAAAAAAAAAAATCTGTTTTGGCCAAGAGCTTCACAATTCTGGAGTGTTACATTTGAGCTAGTGTACCATTGCTCCTCCCAAGGAGACTATTTAAAGTAGATTTCAACAACTTCTTGAAGGAGATAGGACCTACTGAAATATTTAAAACAGTGGATTATATTTCTGTCCCAGAAAATTAATTCAGGCAGCAATAAGTATAATTTAAAGTTCTAGCAAAATGCCATTGCGGTGTAGTAAATTACTTAGTGTGGCTTTTCTACCCATAAGTCTTTGTAAACTCCAAGGTGGGAATTACTGTTAGCAACTGAGGAGATCCTGGTTTTAAAGTTGCCCACCTGGGTTATTTCTGTTGGGCGTGGCACAATACAATGTTCTGGGAGGTTCCCACTCTCTCTCACGTGCTTAGAGTTCTGATGCTGTGATTGGCTAGTTTGACCACCCTTCCGGGCTCAAAAGGAAGCCTTCTGGAGGCAGAACTCTCTCTCTGATTGCTGGTTGAGGAAGACGTGCTGCTGAAAGAGACACAAGCCCCTGAAAGAGACAGGCGTTGCTGGGAAAGAGACGCAAGAGACACGCATTGCTGAGTGAGACACCGAGGGACCAGTGCTGCTGGGAAAGAGACTGTGAGAGACTGTTGGCGGAGGGACAGTGGGCTGGGAGAGAGACTGAGCATTTTTCTTGAACTTGAGTTGTAGCCTGGTGCTTCCCTAATAAACCCCATAATCTGTGAGTTCTATGTGGCCACTGCAGTGAATTATCGAACCCAGGAGAGAGGTGGTGGGTGCCTTGGGAGGAACGGTTGGTGAAAGGGCTGGAGGGAGGCAGCATGTCTGGCCTTGCAGTAATAGGCCTTGGGTTACTGCTGGTAATCCTGTCTTCCTCTTGTGAGATTAGAGGAGGTCAGAACATGTGGCCTCCTTGTCCTTTTTGCACCCATGAACTGTCAGGTTTTCTTTATTCAAATAACTTTGCTTCTATACTCTCTTCATCTTTTTTTTTTCCCTCCCTGGAGAAATGCAGGTCAAATTTTTAAGGTTCAGTTCAAGTTCAACTTAAGCCTTTTCAGCACCATGGACTCACCCTTCATGTATTCAATGCACCAACGTCTCTTACATATACTCTTTTTGCACACCTCTGCTTTGTTTAAGGATTGCACACCTATATTTTCTTTAAGGAGCTCTGGTGACATAGGGGGTAAGACATTTGGCTGCTAACCAGAAAGTCAGCAGTTCAAACCCACCAGCTGCTTCATGGGAGGAAGATGACACAACCTACTTCTGTAAAGATTTACAGCTTTGGAAACCCAATGCGGCTTGCTATGAGCCGAAATCGACTTGACAGCAGTGGGTTTTATGCTTTCTTTATAAGACTTTCGCCTTCTAGGTCACTGGGTAGTATAAACGGCTGCAAAAGGTTGGCTGTTCAAGTCCATCCAGAGATGCCTCAAGAAAGGTCACTTCTGAAATATCAGTTGTTGAAAACTCTATGGAGCACAGTTTTATTCTCACACATATGGGGCCACCATGACTCAGAATTCATGAATGTCAACTGTTTCTCTCCCTCCACGAGACAAATACTTGTTGCTGTTGTTGTTAGTTATCATCATGTCAATCCCTGACTCATGGAGACTCCATGCACAACAGGATCAAACAGTTGTGATCCATAGGGTTCTCACTGGCCATTGTTTTGGAGAACAGACTGCCAGGCCTTTCCTCCTAGTCTTAGTCTGAAAGCTCTGCTGAAACATGTTCAGCATTATAGTAACGCTAAGCTTCCAGTGACAGAGGGTGGTAGCTGTGCATGAGGTACACTGGCTATGAATCGAACCTGAATCTCCTCCATGGGAGGTGAGAATTCTATCAGTGAACCACCACTGTTCCCAGACAAATACTATCTGTTCTTTATTTATTGGTTTTTGTAGTCCTAGCATTACATAGTAATGCCCAATGAAGAGGTTTTATATGAACTAATCAATCTGAAAAGCCTTCTAGTACTGTAGTTGAAGTGATCCAATAAGCAGAATTACAGGCTCCTTAGCAGGGAAAATAAAGGGGCTCTGGTAGTGTACTGGCTAAGACATTTGGCTTCTATCCAAAAGGTCGCTGGCTTGAGCCACTTCATGAAGAAGATGGGGCAATGTGCTTCCATAAAGATTTACAGCCTTGCAAACCCAATGGGGGTCATTATGAGTCAGAACTGACTCATGGCAGGGAGTTTGATTTGGTTTTTTTTTTTTTTTTTTTTAAGCAGGGGAACTAGTACAGCAATTAGGAATGCAAATGTTTCAGAAATCTGAAGGCATTATGCAAAACAGAAAATGTTTTTATGGTTGGCAAGAGCAAATTAGGATGACTCAAAAATAAATGTAATTCTCTTTTAGGCACTATAGAATTTTAAATCATGTTTTGGATAATTTGGCTTGCCCAAAAATATTTTGTATTTGTTGAATACACTACTCAGAAATTTTATTGAGAACTCTTTCCCAAATGTATTACTGTATCTCAGACCTTCAGTTTTTCCAATACCATTCCTACTACCTAGAATGCCCTGTAGTCCAACCACACCCACCACACACACACATCCAGAGATACTCTCCTTACCAACTTTCACTTATGTTTTAAAACTCATCCTTTCTGGGAACTGTCCTAGTTAATTCCACCCTCCATGAGGCCATCAACCCGGCAGTGTTTCCTTCTGTTGTATTCAGGGTCGTTATGAGTTGGAGCTGACTTGACAGCACCTAACAACAACAACAACAGCAACAACATGAGGCCGTGAGGTGCCAATTCCATCTTCTCTTATCACCAAAATACACTGTAAATTCAAACCCCGATTTTTAGATCACTTGTGAGAGTGCAGCATTAAAGATCACCAAGAATTTATTATTCCTTCCAAAAGGAATATTATCAAGCTCTGCAAATACAAAATATACATCTTTAAGTATGTGAAGTCTTCTAAGGACAGTCATTTCTTATTTATCTTTATAATCTCCTTCTACACTACTCCCTGGTCCCTTCCCCAAATACAGCTCTGAGCCTTGCCAGTACTTGCCACTCAGTAAATAACTGTTCAAAGAATGAAAATGACACACTTAAAAGGCCATGTCAAAATGTCAGCTAAATGACAAAGCACAAGGTTGTAGTCACTTCTTGGCCACAGCCAGCTACCCAGAAGGAGCGAGTAGTTGCACCTGTGGGCTTGGGACCATAGTTGCAGGGTATATCAAGCTGAACTGGCATAACATACACAAAAACATTGTTCCACATCCTACTTTGGCGAGTAGTGACTGGGATCTTAAAAGCTTGCAAGTGGCCATCTAGATGCAACAATGGGTCTCTCCTTGGCCAGAGCAAAGAAGAATGAAGAAAATCAAAGACACATGGACATAATTAGTCCAAGGGACTGGTACACCATGTGATCCTCAGCCTATACAACTATGAGACCAGAAGAATTAAATAGTGCCTGGCTACCACCATCAACCACTCAGAGGGGGATCTATGAAGGAGATCCCGAATAGAGTGGGAGAACAATGTGGAACAAAACTCAAACTCATTAAAAAAAAAAAAAAAGGAACCAGGTTTGCTGGTCTCATAGAGCCTGGTGCAACCCCTGAGACTATGGTCCCTAGCTGCCTTTCAGATCTGGAATTGAACCCACTCCCGTGGCTTCCAGCCAAACAAAAGATAGGCATGAGCTGAATATTTACATTAGGTAGATACACTTCTTGGAGAGATCAATCATGGGAGAACAGGAGGGCTGTGTATGCACAGTGAGACAGCTCAGGGAGGGGCAGGAGTGCATGGGAGGGAAGTTCCCAAGAGGTAACTATGCGGAAGATGGGAGGGGAGTTGTTGCACTATGGGAAATTGTAGTCAGTGTCATGACACAAAGGGTATGTGAGCTGCTGTATGGAAAGTGAATTTGCTCTGTAAACTTTCACTCAAATCACAACAAAAATAAATAAAAAAAAAAATTCCAGCTAAAGGATCATCCTATTTATTAACCAGTAACGACTACATCATGGCCAACCAAAACCACACCCACTGCCACTGAGTCAATTCACATTAAGGCCAATACTCTATAGCTTAAAATCGTTCAATGGTTCTGACATCAACAGTAGGCCCTAAGAATTAAGTTCATGCTTATTAATACAATACTTGTGATTTAGCTTCTGCCTCCTGCTCCAGACTAATTCTTTACTCTATCCTCACCTCTCCCTGCCCCACCACACACACACACACTTTGGCCCTACACACACCAAACTTGCTTATGCTGTCTTTACTAATGCTGTTGTCTATGCTCTTGAGCTAATAGTATCTACCTTGGTCAAACTAACATCTAATCATCTTTACGCCCCTATGGTCTCCTACCCCCCACCTTAGATGCCCTTCCTTTCATTGGCTGGGAATCAAACCCAAATCTCCCACATGGAAGGTGATAATTCTACTGCTGAACCACCAACACCCCCAGCAAATACTAATAAGCCTTTTTAGCACCGTTCACTGACCCTTTTACGTACTCAATGTACCAATGCCTTCTATGCCAGTAAAGGTCCAAACTATATCGTCTTAAAAGTTCTGTATACCTTCCCTTGGCACTTGACTGCTAACCAGAAGGCTGGAGGTCAAACCTATCAGCCACTCCTTGGAAGGAAGGTTGGGCAATCTACTTCTGTAGTGATACTGCTTCAGAAACCCAAGGAGGGGTCGCTATGAATCGGATGTGACTCAATGGCAATGAGTTGAGTTGAGTACAAACTCCTCAGGGGCAAGTATTGTGTCTTAGGCATTTTTATCCCTGAGTGAGCATAATATTTGGCCCAAAGTAGACACTTAATATATATCTGTTATAGTAAATGTAATCAACTTTGGGCATTAGCACAAGGGTTCTTAAACCTCCCCCCCTTTTTTTTAAAGAATCACAAAATATTCATTTAAATCTATAATATCTTGTACTAGATTCTAGTAGAGATAAGCAATAGGTTTAACAAAAACTGGAGAAATTATCCCCGAGACTTGGGAAGAGAGCAATATTATTCTATATGACAGGCAGCCTATTGCTACTTTGTAGAAAATCCTGTTACACAGTTAGAAGGGTGGAATCACCTTGCAGAAAGCAATCTAGCTTTTGTTCTCAGTTCTTCTGAGCCCTACTAACACTCGAGGTTAATGAATAAGAGCTTACCAGACAAAGAGGGACCACTTGGTGGCCCAATGCTGATTAAGTCCCAAGAGGCATGATATAATCAATCAGTCATAGCCACGTGATGAGGCCAATAAGTCCCCTGAGCCCTAAGGCTGAGAGAAGTTTCCCAGTTGGTGACCATGCACAGGAGTCGGCAGCATGTTTCTCTTTGGGACATGGAAGCTCCACATCATGACCCCTCTCAACCCTCCCCCTCTATGTCTCTGTTTCTTTTTCGGTTGTAATAACATTGTAGCCATAAATATACTTCATGTGAGATTCTGTGAATCCTTCCAAAGAACTAAGGAGACCACAGAGTCAATGAGAGCCAGCAGGGGCTGGCATTTGCATACTGGACCATCTGAAAGAAGGTGTCCTTCCAATGTGTAAGCTCTAGCCTAGCTCTGGCGGCTAGGGTCTGAGAAAGAGAGTGCTATTGGTACAACTGGTGATGAGCATGAAGAAGGGGAAAAATAAGGACCAGATTATCTTCACATTCAGGGAATTAGATTCATGCTCATCCTTATCACACAGTTAGCAGCAAAGATGGGATGTGTCCATCCTGCCCCTTAGTACACACCATAACCAGAGCAAACCCACAGCCATCTGTTCGATTCCAACTCACAGCACCCCTATAGGGCAGAGGAGAACTGCCCCATAGGGTTTCTAAGGCCGTAAATCTTATGGAAGCAGTCTGCCTTATCTCTCTCCTGCAGAGTGGCTGGTAGGTTTGAACCACCGAGCTTTTGGTTAACACCCAAATGCTTTACTCACTGTACCACCAGAGCTCCTGTCAGTACACACAGAACACTGAAAACTTATGAATCAATCATTTTTACTGGCTCAGCCAAATTCTAACTAAATATATGAAAGGTTAAGTCTGAACTGTCTTCAGGGTTCTATACAGTCATCTAAAATTCAAATACATCAAAAAGAGAACCCACTTTGTTCTAACCAAGTATTGTTCTTCTTCTCACTTCTTAATTTCATTCCTTCCATTATTGATTCTTTCCCATTTTAAAAAGTCATGATATATTTGTAACCAACTGGGTCAAGTTCTGTAAGGGCTATTCTTTCCCATTTTCATAGTCATCACTATAGTACTAGCCCTTATATTTCTACTTGGACTACTCCAACAGTCTCACTGGACTGTATTTCCAGTTTCTCCTCTGTTCAATCCATCAGTAACACTGCTACCAAATCATCTCCCTTTAAGTCAGTGCTTCACCATCAGGGATGATTCTGCCCCTCCTCCTGGAGACATGTGGCAATATCTGATGACATTTTCTAATGCATCTGACTGCTAACCAGAAGGCTGGTGGCTCAAACCCACCAGCCCCTCCTCAGAAGGAAGATTGGGCAATCACTTCCGTAAAGATACTGCCTTGGAAACCCAAGGAGGAGTCATTATGAGTCAGAAACGACTTGATGGTGGTGAGTTTGGTTTGGTTTTGAGGGGAGTGCTGTTGGAATCTTGTGGGTAGAGACCAGGGATACTGCTAAGCATGTTTCAATGCACAGGAAAGCCCCCACAACAAAGAATTTTCTAGGCCAAAATAGCAATAGTGCAAAGGTTGAGAAACTGCTTTAAGTTAATATACTGCTAAAAACTAAACAAAAACCAACCTCAACCCTCCATCAGAAAACTGTTGTTAGGTGCTGTTGATTTGGCTCCAACTCATAGCGACCCCATGCACAACAGAATGAAACACTGCCTGGTCCTGTGCCAGCCTCACAATCCTTGCTATACCTGAGTCCATCACTGCAGCCACTGTGTCAACCCATCTTATTGAAGGTCTTCCCCTTTTTCGCTGACCCTCCACATTACCAAACACGTTATTTTGCTCCAGGGAATGGTCCCTTCTGACAACATGACCAAAGTAGATGAGATGAAGTCTGGCTATTCTCACTTCCAAGGAGCATTCTGGCTACACTTCTTCCAGGACAGATTTCTTTGTTCTTCTGGCAGTCTATGGTACTTTCAGTATTTTTTGCCAACACTACAACTCAAAAGCATCAACTCTTCTTTGGTCTTCCTTTTTAATTACCCAGCTTTCACATGCATATGAGGCTACTGAAAATACCCTGGCTTGGGTTAGGCATGTTCCAAGAGACAGCTTTGCTCTTCACTTTAAAGAGGTCTTTTGCAGCAGATATGCCCAGTACTATACATCAAAATATTGTTGTTGTTGTTGTTGTTATATGGCGTCAAGTGGGACCCGACTCATAGCGACCCCTCCTTGGGTTTCTGAGGCAGTATCCCTATGGAAGTAGATTGTCCCATCTTCCCTCCGAGGAGTGGCTGGTGGGTTTGAACCGCCAGCCTTCTGGTTAGCAGTCAAGTCCTTTAGGCACTACGCTACCAGAGCTCTCATATACAGTCCAGTTTTATTCCAGCATTTAAGATCTTTACAATCTTTCATAATCTAGTCTAGTTTACCACCCACTCACTAGATGCTTTCCTCAATCACTCCAAAAACTAAAAAAAACCCAAAACACCCAACCCACTGCCATCCAGTCGATTCTGACTCACAGCAAATCCCATTGGGTTTTCAAGGCGGTGAATCATTACGGAAGCAGATTGCCCAGCCTAATGTTCACCTAGTTCTCTGTTTATATATTCATTTCATTTACCCGTCCCTGTAAATTCCTGACTGGCCTTAGTGATAATTTTGTCTCTAAGAGTGATGGGAAATCTGATGAGGTTTTTGAGTCCTTGGGCTCTAGAGATTCCATCCATCCCCTTAAATTACATGCTAAAGTTTATGTACTTGGGCATATCTGCAACTTTGGAGGGAGGTGAACACAGCTCTTCATAGATTCTCAATGATTAAAAAAAAAGGTGCAAAAAGCTACAAGTAACACCTATGGGTCTGGAACTAATTTAAAACAACAAAGAAGAATTAGTGCCAAGAATAAAAGGACACTGGAGAAAAATAACCACACCATCTTAGATAAGCTAACAGAAAAGGAAAAGTCTATATCACAGAGAAAGTTATTATTTTAAGATTATAATTCCAAGAAATTCAGCAGTTACCATTCCATAAGACCTGGAAGGGAGTCCACCTTAATAAGCTTAGAAGCTTTGAAAACTTAACTGCAATTACAAAATGATGAAGTTGAGGAAGAAAAGATGCAAGTGAAACTCTGATGCTACAGGGGCAGCAGCTTCCCAGTAAACACAGATCTTAGTTTAAAGAAAAAATGAGGGCAAAAGGACACTGAATCAATGGCACAGATTTATAAAAATCCTGTGGCTGGAATCATAAAGAAACTGAGACTTGTAGATGCTAGTAACTACCAAAAAATTTGAAAAAGTCATATAGACAACAAAAGATCAAGGAAGAAAGGTTAATCCTACTGTCTGAAATGGAAGGTATGCTGTAAAGGGACAACATAACAGCAAGATCCTCAACTCTTAATCAGTGTGGAGTAGAAGAAAGAACAGAAACTCAGAGTTCAGAGAAACTCAGAAAAACCTGGATATGAAGTGTAGCTGTATCCATCACTATGTTATCTTGGGTCAGTCATTTAAACTCCGAGCATCAGTTTCCTCATCTGTAAAATGAGGTTCAAGTGCCTACCTTCAAGGGTTTCAAGGAGGATTAAGTAAGCCACCATAAGCAGAACAATGAGCACAGGAGCTATGTGTCAGGCACATTCATAATTTGAAAAATTGCCACCTCCGTCTGTCTCTTCTCTCCAACAATTGTTCTCACTCTAAAAAGGCTAGAATGGACGTTGATAATGGGCATATTAACATGAGTTAAATTTTCAGGGTCTAGATAAATTATACATTAATAATAGAAGCAAGCAAGATAGCTGAACCAAGGTTTGAACAAATGCCATTAGCCTGTTGTTGTTAGGTATGAGCTGACTTTGACTCATACCAACCCATGTGTCAGAGTTTTCTTGGCCACAATCTTTATGGAAGCAGATCACCAGATCTTTCTCTTGCTGAGTGGCTAAGTGCAAATCACCAACTTTTCGGCTAGCAACCAAGTGCTTAACCTTTTGTGCCACCAAGGCTCCTTGATATTGGCCTAGAAAGATAGTAATGGAACTAAAAAAAAAAAAAAATTGCAGCAGGTAGTTAGAAAATTGTAGCTCGATGAGCCTGCTACTTAAAATAAAAAGTCTGCATGAAGATGTGTGCACATCGGGACGTGATTACAAGGACTCAGCATCAGAGAATCTTAAAAAACTAACTATTTTTCTTTGACAGAACTTCTAAACTTGGGGAACACTGTCAATAGGATGTATCTGGAATGCTATGTGAGATATGACAAGACCTCTCATGATAGTCTTGTGGAAATATAGCTTGGATACAATGATTTGTAATCAATGTAACAAGTGCAGCAAAGGTAATGTTTAAGCTACTGCTAACATATGGACATCTGCTCCCAAGTTTTTTCCCTTTTTCTCTTATTGCAACTGAGAAACTGTCTATGTGAGGCCACAAGTATTCCAGATCCAGCCTTCAGTCATCTCTTCACCTTCCTGGATCTCTACCAGACATTGCTATCAGATTTCAAATATGCCTTACTATCTCCCATCCTGCCCTCTTCCTCCTACATTTTCTGCCCTGTATCTCTATACTTCCCCCAACCTTTAGTCAACTTTCTTGAAAGAGTTGTCTCTACCTCCTCACCTCTTAGCTAGCTTCCACTCCCAGCATTCCACTGGAGTGGGACAATCTGTCACTTTTCTGCTCTCATTTTACCCAACATTGTTAGGTTCCAAACCTTCCATGGTGGCGAAGTGGTTAAAGCGCCTGACCACAAACTGAAAGGTAGACAGTTTGAACCTACCAGGTGTTTCGACCACAGGTGTGTCTGGGGAGAAAGATAAGGCCTCCATGAAGATTTGTTGTTATATGCCGTTGAGTTGCACTCATAGCGACCCCTCCTTGGGTTTTTGAGGTGGTATCTCACTACAGAAGTAGACTGCCCAACCTTCCTTCCGAGGAGTGGCTGGTGGGTTTGAACCGCTAGCCTTCTGGTTAGCAGTCAAATGCCTTTAGGACTACACTACCAGAGCTCCTCCATGAAGATTTACACCCTTGGAAAACTTATGGGCCAGTTGTACTCTGTCCCACAGGGTTGCTAGAGTCCAAACCAACTGGAGGCAACAAGTTTGGTTAGGTGCTGAACTTGCATCCATGAAACCAAAAACAGAAGTTCAGAAAAAAGGTTGTCTGACTTAGTACACCACAAATTTTAAAGAGATTTTAACCAGGGTAATTTCAGGATGAGTCACCAGTGTAATGCACAAAGCTAATGTTACCCTACAAGGCACAACAGCAATACACTCACTCTGCTGGGCTCTGGTTGTATTTCTTCTGTAATTCAGTTTCAAGGACGTCATTTTTCAAATAAGAGAAGCTTTGAACTATCATCACTGCCTGAAGATACAACCTTCTGCCCTGGGGAATCCGTGTGTGTAGAAAGCATATCCCCTGGCAAATAGCAAGCCCTTTCCTTGAATGAACACTGTATCTTAAATTTCTATCTAAATTCAAGATTCAAGGAATCTGATTGGTAGCAAAGATTATAACCTCGTATTTAGCAGGCAAGAACACACATTCGAACTTAAATCCAGGTATTCTGACTCGAAGTTTAGAATATTTAACAAAAATGCTTTATGAATGCTAAGAAATCATAGTGCCATCAGGTCATCATTAAGCGTAGCTCAAAGGGCAGCCAGATCCGAGCATGCGCTGGAGAAGAGCGTCAATTCCCATCCCTCTCAAGGGGAATTGTTGAAGGAAAGGGGTTCATGATTAGAAATCATACTTTTCCACCAGTTAGAATCACAAACTTCCTCTGGATTTTTATTTCTTTAGTTCTCCCCAGTCCCCTTTGAGAGGCCATCTCCTTTCACCTCAACGACTGACTGATCCATCCATTCTTGTCTGCTGACTTTCTTATCTTCTCCAATAGGGCCTTTCTTAATAGTTCCCGATAGCTAAAAGATCTTGAAAGTCGCTTCCCCATCCTACATCGCGGCCTGCCCAGCAGGATCAAATCCGAGAGCGAGAAGGCAGTCGGCCATGACCACAATGAAAAGGTCCCCCACTTCCACTTCCCGCGAGCCCCGGCCCCACTCACCCGCGTGAGACATGGGCGCAGTGAGGTTTCCGTAGCGCTCTTCGTTGTAGATCACCACTGCTGAGGCGTTCCTTCGTGCCGCCACCAAGACTTTGTCCTTGAATGTGCAGCCCCCGCGCGCCACCAAAGCGACCCAGGGCACAGCACCCTGGCCGCCGGACGCGGGCACATGGAAACGGGTGTCCGGCGCGCAGCCCTCCGGGTGGCGGTCCGGCGCGCGCGGGATGCCCACAAGGCCCTGTGCGCTCTCCTTGGGAGAGCTGTCGCCAAAGCGGCCGCTCTCCGAGACGCTCCGCACTGTAAGGTTCGTCTGTGGGTCCACGTACGCAGTGTTCACTAGGGCCGAGTACCACTCGAGCGCCCGGCCCCGAGCCCCGGGAGCACACAGTGCCAGGGCCAGCAGCGCCAGCGCGCCGCGAGCCCGGACGCTGGCTTCCGGCTGCCGCAACCAAGCCATGGCCGAGTCACCGGGCTGTGGAGGAAGGGTTGGGGTGCGGGAATCCGGCCGACCCCCGAGGGCGCGAAGCGCGCGCGCGTGCGACGGCGCCGAGTAACGTGAAGGGGTGCGCAAGGAAGTGGGCACCAGCCGTCGTCTAGCCGGAGGAGAGCAAGCCTGGGCAGAGGGCGGGGCGCAGGGGACAGAACTGCGCGTCCGGGGCGGGGCCTAGGCGCACGCTCTCCTCGCGGGGCGGAGAAAGGGGAGGGGCGAGAGGAGGGGCGGGTCCGGCACTGGGTCCTCTCGTAGTTGGGCCCTGGCTTCCTGCTAAACGATCCGGGTTTTTCCGGAAAGGAATCTGGATGCTACCGCGTGCGTCCACGCTTGGGAGGCTACCGAGTCGTAAGGAGTTTCTTACCTCCACGGTGTGGGTAATTAGGCAGTCCCGGGAAGCCTGACATTTGGGCGGCACCCTAGAGATCCGAGGAGCCCACAGATGGAGGCGAGGCATAGGCAGCCCACGCGACTGCTTTCGACAGGCCGGGCCCCAGTCGAACAGAGGCTGAACTTGTGCAACAGGACGTGGAGCATCCCGGAAGCAAGGGGAAGTAACAGCCGAGAATAATGTCTTAACTGAGAAACCGTCAGAGAAACGGGAAGCTTCTCCGCAAGCAGGCAAAAAGGCATGAGACCGCGGTTGTGTAAAAATCACTCAACAGAAGTTACTGGGCAAGGCACATGACAAAGGCTTTGCTTGTCTAAAACATTTAAAAATACAGTTGTTTTTTAAAATCCAAAGCGACACACAATTATATTCTCCAGGTAGGTTTTGTTGCCAGTTTTGCATTGCTAATTGGTTCCTTATCACTTCTCTGAAAGTATTAATTCACAACAATCTTTTTTGTTATGGTATACCATATATAATCTGTACTTTTGAAATAAATGCCACAAAGCCAAATACTACTATCTTTTTAGATCAGCACTTGAACTGTGTACAACAAAAAAAGGATTTGTTGTTTAGAAATAAATATAATGGGTGATGTAGACTCACTATAAAACCATCGTCGGTACAAAGCCGACTGCTATAACAAAAAGAAGTTCAGAACATTGATTTCGGAATGACTCATCTTCCTTCATTGTACAAAGGTTTATAATTGTAGGAAGTAGGTTGTTGCTTACACGGAGTGTTTTCGTTGTGCCTTAACCCCTCCCGCATTTCCTTTGGTTTTAGTCTTTCTTGCACTGCATTTTAAAACTGCTCCAAAATGTATCCTGGCCTACAATTCACAAAGTTTCCTAAAAGTTGACTCTCCTCTTCCTACTCCACAGAAAACTAATTTTAAAGGGCTGAAAGTGTCCCAAGCTAAAGGCCTTACCCCTCCTCCCAAAGCTAGAGTAATGGAAGTAAATAATATGGCTGTGATCCACCAGGCTGGGAAATAGGTGGTAGGATCCCCTGCTTAATGTTCCAGGAAAACTGAAATACTTTTAGTTCCAAGAAGACGCTTTTGCATTTTCATACTGTCTTGCAAATTCATATACTTCTTCCTGCAATTACCTCCTGCTCCTGGCTCTAGTCAGGGCAAGTATCAATTTAATCCTCAAGGTTTTATCTCAAAAGCTATTTCTTTTGTGAAACTTTCTTTGGTTCCTTTAGGCAAATTTAGGTACTTCTGTTTCCTATGTTTCTTATTTAATGTTTACGTATTTCTATTGTACCGGTAATATTGTCTTCTAAATAACTACTTTTTTACCCTTGTAATACGAAGAGAGAGCAGTGGTGACAGAGTGGTAAAATTCTCGCCTTCCATGAAGAAGACTTAGGTTGAATTCTCAGCCAATGCACCTCATCAGTGGAGGCTTGTGGGTTGTTATGTTGCTGAACAGGTTTCAGTGGAGCTTCCAGATTGACACAGACTAGGAAGAAAGGCCTGGCAATCTACTTCATAAAATCAGCCAATGAAAAAACCCTGTGGATCACAATGGGCCAATCACGGGGATGACAAAGGACCACATAGGTAGTGTTTCATTCAGTTGTGCCTGGGATTGTTATGAGTCATGCTGACTCAACAGCAGCTAACAACTTCACCAAAGAGAATTCTTTTAAAATTACCATTAAGAATGCATGAAATTAGCAATGTGTTTCAAACCTTTGCTTTTATTATTCTTACCAAAGCTCAGATTCTCCCATATCTGACCATTGCAAACCTCATCAAGTTGGCTTCTAAATCCATTTGACATGACTTCGGTGGTCTTTGATATTCTTCCTTGCTTTCTAAAGTCAGCCTAGAATCAGCCATTTCTCCAAAGAGCTGTTTCCTTTTAGTAGGAAATATTTAAAGACCGTATCTGTCCCTTTGACTTTTTTCTTTTAATTTTATGTGTAATACAAGTCCTTTCTAAAGAGAAGGAGCTCTGGTAGCGTAGTGCCTAAGGCATTTGACTGCTAACCAGAAGGCTGGTGGTTCAAACCCACCAGCCACTCTTTGGAAGGAAGATTGGGCAATCTACTTCCGTAGGGATACTGCCTCAGAAACCCCAAGGAGGGGTTGCTATGAGTTGGATCCCATTCCATGGCAGTGTGTTGCATTCTGTTTATCTTAGAAACTGGAGTAGGGAGTGAGGAGGCTGTAAAGGGAGAGGAAGACTGAACAATCTGTGTTTTGACAAGCCCTACAGATGGTTCTGATGCCAACTTAAGTTTGAGAACCACTGATCTAGCCTTATAAGGCTATTCCTTATGTTATCTGTATTTTGACCTTGCTGCTTGAGAAAGGATTGTTGTTGTTAGGGGCTAGTTGGCTCTGACTCTTAGCAACCCTGTGTACAACACAGTGAAACATTGTCCCATCCTGCACCATCCTCACAATCCTTGCTATACTTGAGCTCATTGTTGCAGCCACTGTGTCAATCCATGCTGTTGCAGGGCTTCCACTTTTCGTTGACCCTCCACTTTACCAAGCGTTGTATCTTTCTCCAGGGAATGGTCCCTTTTAACAATATGACCAAAGTGAGGGAGATGAAATCTGGCCATTCTCACTTCTAAGGAGCATTCCAGCTGCATTTCTTCCAGGATATATTTGTTCATTCTTCTGGAAGTTGATAGTATTTTCAGTATTCTTCACCAACACCACAATTCAAAGGCATCAACTCCTCTTTGGTCTTCCATATTCATTGTCTAGTTTTCACATGCATATGTATGTTGTTCTAAGGTGCTGTCAAGTCATCTCCGACTCATAGCGACCCTATGCACAATAGAACGAAACACTGCCCGGTCCTGTGCCAGCTTCATGATCCTTGCTATACCTGAGCCCATCGTTGCAGCCACTGTGTCAGTCCATCTCGTTGAGAGCCTTCCCCTTTTTTGTTGACCCTCGACTTTACTAAGCATGATATCTTTCTCCGGGGAATGGTTCCTCCTGACAACATGACCAAAGTAGGTGAGATAGAGTCTGGCCATTCTTCTTCCAAGGAGCATTCTGGCTAAGGTGGTTAAAAATACCATGGCTTGGGTCAGGCACACCTTAGTCTTCAGAGTGACATCTTTGCTTTTTAACACTTTAAAGCAGATTTGCCCAGTGCAATATGATGTCTGATTTCTGTTTTTTTTTTTTATTTTTTTTGTGCCTAAGCTGTTTGTTTGTTTGTTTATTTATTTATTTATATTTTTTTAATGTGATTTGGGTGAAGATTTACAGAGCAAATTCACTTTCCATACAGCAGT
>NW_006921604.1:13066312-13067922 GCF_000298275.1 Orycteropus afer afer
GTATGGATATTATCCTATCACTGACAGCATTGTACTTCAGGACAGATCTTGAAACATCCTTTGTGATGATGAATGCCACACCATTCCTCTTCAAACCGTCATTCCCAACATAGTAGATCATATGGTTGTCTGATTCAAAATGGCCAAAGCCGGTCCATTTCAGCTCACTAATGCCAAGGATATCAATCTTTATGCATTCCATTTACTTTTTGACAACTTCAATTTTCCTAGATTCACACTTCGTACATTCCATATTCCGATGATTAATGGATGTCTGCAGCTCTTTCTCCTCAATTTGGTGGTGCTACATCAGCAAATGCAGGTCTTGAAAGCTTTACCTTGTCCATAGGAGTAAGGCTGGGTTTACTCTGATGATGCAGCTCTTTCCCAGTCCTATTTTGAGAGCCTTCTAACCTAACCGGACTATTCATAAAGTTGTGTGGTAATGTATCAGACAGTGTTTCTTTGCTAATCATAAGGTTTTCCCTGGCCAGTTCTTTGAGAAGTGGATGGCCTCTTCCTTCTTCCTACTCTGTTTCATTCTGTAAGCTGGGCTGATACCTGTGCACCATGTGCATCCCACTGGGTTTGAAACACCAGTGGCTCAGCCTCAAAACTCATATCAACACCTCACTACGGTAGGACAAACCAACAGACAAGTTTGTCTCCCTGTTGGAAACCTCTCCTACCATCCTTACCTGGGTCCCTGCAGCTGACTCCTCCTCTGTCCCAGTTCCTGGGCCTTTTAATCCCTTTTCTCCCGCTCTCCTGCCCTGCTGCTTTGGGCATAGACTAATTCTTTTTGGTCCAGTGACTCGGTATATTCCTTCCATCTTCTTTTGTTGCATCCTGTATCATTCAGTGTTTTACCCATAGAATTCTTCAATATTGCAACTCGAGGCTTGAATTTTTTCTTCAGTTCTTTCAGCTTGAAAACTTCTGAGCATGTTCTTCCCTTGTGGTTTTCTAACTCCAGGTCTTTGCGCTTTTCATTATAATACTTTACTTTGTCTTCTCAAGCTGCACTTTGAAATATTTGGTTTAGCTGTTTTATTTTGTTATTTCTTCCATTCACTTTAGCTATTCTCCTTCAAGAGCAAGTTTCAGAGTCTCTTGTGACATCCATTGTAATTTTTTCTTCCTCTCCTGTCTTTTTAATGACCTTTTGCTTTCTTCATGTATGATGTTCTTGATGTCATCCCATTACTCGTCTGGTCTTTGATCATTGGTGTTTGATGTGTCAAATATATTGTTCAGATGGTCTCTAACTTCAGGTGGGGTATACTCAAGGTCCTATTTTGGCTCTCGTGGACTTGTTTCAATTGTCTGTAACTTCAACTTGAATTTGCATGGAAGTAATTAATAGTCTGTTCCACACTCAGATCCTGGGCTTTTTTTTTTCCTGAAGATATTGAGCTTCTCCATTGCCTCTTTCCACAGATGTAGTCAATTTTATTCCTGTGTATCCCATCTGGTAAAGTCCACGTGTATAGTCACTGTTTATGTTGTTAAAAAAAGGTATCTGCAATGAATAAGCCATTGGTCTTGCATGTGATCTCTGTCTTATTTCTATCACCAAGGCCATATTTTTCAACTTGTTGTTGTTGTTA
>NW_006921604.1:13068022-13073192 GCF_000298275.1 Orycteropus afer afer
CCAGCCGTCTGGTTAGCAGGCAAATGTCTTAGCCACTATGCTACCAGAGCTCATGCTTTTTCTTTGTTTCCAGTTTTCATGTTCCAATAACCAGCAATTACCAATACATCTTGATTGTATGTTAGAAAAATTTTACCAACTTCGCAATCTGAAATTTACCAATTTCTTCATCTTTGGCTCTAGTGATTGATGTATAAATTTGAATAATAGTAGTATTAACTGCTCTTCCTTGTAGGCATATGGATATTATCTTATCACTGAGAGCATTGTACTTCAGCATAGATCTTGAAATATTCTTTTTGATGATGAATGTGATGTCATTCCTCTTCAATTTGTTATTGCCTGCATAGTAGAACATATGATTGTCTGATTCAAAATGGCCAATACTAGTCCATTTTAGCTCACTAACGCCCATGCTTCATGGGTTCCATTTCATTTTTGACAACTTCCAGTTGTCCTACATTCATACTTCATACATTCCACGTTCCATTTAATAATGGATGTTTGCAGCTATTTCTTCCTGTTTTGCGTTGTGCCCCATCAATGAATGATGGTCCTGAAAGCTTTACTCCATCTTTGTCATTATGATCACCTCTACTTTGAGAAGGCAGCTCTTCCCTAGTCATATTTTGAGTACCTTTCAACCTGAGAGGCTCATCTTCCAGCACTATGCGAATGTTTCATGGCTCTTCATACAATTTTCCAGTTATATATCAGACAGTGTTTCATTGCTATACATGAGGTTGTCAGGGGCCAATTTTTTTTAGAAGTGCATGGCCCTGTTCTTCTTTGCAGTCTGCCTTAGTTGGAAGTTCCATTGAAACCTGTCTACCATGGGTGACCCTGCTGGATTTGAAATATTGGTGAAACAGCTTCTAGCCTCACAGCAACATACAAGCCGCTCCAGTATGGAAAAACTAACAGATAATTGGTGGTGAGAAAGGGTAATCTGTAGCATCATGCGTATGTATGGCCTACTTTGCAAGAGGTTATTTTATCAGCTTAAATTCATTATTATTATTAATGACATTCCAACTCATAAAATTATAAATAAGAAACACACTTACTTAAATGTGTAATATACCAATTTAAACAGTTCACACTGAAGACTTTATTTGTGCTATCAGCATGGCTTTTTTTTTTTTTTGCCTGCCTCTGGTTAAATTTCTCTCAGTATTTTAACCTCTTGCAAAATGATATAATTAGAGAGGTGGTAATTCTGTATAAACCAAAAAAAACAAAACAAACTCATGGCCATCAAGTCAATTCCTACTCATAGTGACCCCCGTAGAGATTCTGAGGCAGTATATCTTTACGGAAGTAGATTGTCCTGTCTTCCTTCCTTGGAGTGGCTGGTGGGTTTGAACTACCAACCTTCTGGTTAGCAATCAAATGCCTTAGGCACTACCCCACCAGAGCTCCTTAATTCTTCATAAAAACTAAACCAAACTCACTGCCGTCGAGTTGGATCCAACTCAGAGCAACCCCTCCTTGGATTTCCAAGGCAGTATCACTATGAAAGTAGATTGCCCAACCTTCCTTCCAAGGAGTGGCTGGTGGGTTTGAACCGCCAGCCTTCTGATAAGCAGTCAAATGCCATACACCCACTCAAATTATACTGTAAGTTTGGTTTAAGTGAGTATGGTACTACTATTTAAGGATTTCTTTCATGGTGTTAAAAAAACAGGAAGAAAAAAACACACCTAATAAAAAAATACTTTAGATAGTGAGGCTGATATATACCTAAAACTGTCATTCATAACATCCAATTGAGAATTTTTTTATTCATCAAACTACAAAATTTTCTAATTTACATAGGTAAGGTTGGTAGTTCGAAACCCTGCAGCAGCAAACCAGAAAAAAAGGCCTGGTGAACTGCTCTTGTAAAGATTACAGCCAAGAAAACTCTATACAGCATGTGGAAAACCCTATTCTGTAACATATGGGGTCACTGTGGGTTGGAATCAACTCAACAGCACGTTTGGTTCGGGGATTTTTGTTGACTTTATAATGCATGTAGTGGGGTAGCATAGTGGCTAAAAGCACTTGACTGCTAACCAGAAGGCTGGCGGTTCAAACCCACCAGCCACTCCTCGGAAGGAAGGTTGGGCAATCCTACTTCCGTAGTGATACTGCCTTGGAAACCCAAGGAGGGGTCGCTATGAGTCGGGGCTGACTCGACGGCAAACAACAACAGTGGGGGAAAACCTTAATTATAAACTCAGGTGTGCAAGAAATCTCCAATTCTTTGTTCTTTTGGTGGTGGGGTATTGTTTGTTTTGTTTTTAAATAAAAGACACAGGCTCCATCCAATGACATGTAACTCAGTGTAGGGACCCTGCAGAATGCACTAGGCTGAGGAGTCTGGAATCCAGGGCTGGGGCACTGGGCAAGGATTTTTGATTTGCAGCTCATTAACATCCTCACTGTCAAGGGCTCTAGGGGTGCCTTGAAGATGATTTGCACTCCGTTTCCCTGCCTATTGTAGGTGGCAGGAGGAAGCTTTGCTGGGGCTGGGAACTTGTGTTACCTTGTCTAAGATCTCAACACCTCATTAGAGCCCTGTATGTCTAAGGGATTCATTCCTTCTCTTCCTTATTTTCAAAGGTGTCATACTTACAACTCTACCCGGCATCCTTCCTCTACCCCAGTGGTTCTCAACTTTCATGTGTATAATAATTACTTGAAGAACTTGCCAAAATAGTTTCCTGAGCCTCACCCTCAGAGATTCTGATTCAGAAGGTTAGGTGGGGCCCACTAATTTGCACTTCTGTCAAGCTGACAGGCTGCTGTAAGGGTTAGTCTTTGAGCAACAATGGCTATAACCTTTTCAAAGGGTGGAAGAATAGCAGTTTGTTCTGTCTACTCTGCAAAACTTCCTGAGGTTAAAATAAACATAAGAACAGCCACCTGCTTTACTTGGAGATGAGTGGGGATGATGTGGGCATTCATGGGAGAACAAACATGTTAGTATTTCAAAGTAAATATTATAAATTTGGAATTATGAAATTAGGTTCTACTAATAAAATATCATTTATGTGATTTATATGTGAACCATATACATATTGGAATTCTATTAAGATTGGGGAAAAAGCAAAGATGTTCCTATAGAAGCTTAAAACCCATTTCCCAGATAGGGGTGCTTCATGATGGCAGGGACTGTGGCTTTTAGATTTGTACACTCAGATAAGCATAGTGAGGAATGAGTGAATGATAACACTATAAATTTAAAGTACACACATTCACCTTTACAAAACCCATGTATATATAAAAAAAAAAAGTCTTGATATTGTGTAATTGTTAATAGTGTTTGGTTTTTTAATCTTACTACTACTCTTGAGTGAATAAAATTTTTCTGAGTTTAATTATATTTCTCTAAGTTTGTGGATTTCAGATGTTTTCTTTAATACATGTATAGTAATTTATTGGCAAGTATATATATATATATATATATATATATATATATATATATATATAGCAAAGGTGAAAAAACCTGGATTGATAGCTATACAAAATCTCCCAGTTCTGTGGAGGAGGAGGTAGGGATGTAGGAGTATTTGTTGTTGTAGCTGTTGGTTGCTGTCAAGTCGATACCAATTCACAACATCCCCATGTGACAGAGTAGAACTGCCCTATAGGGTTTTCTTGGCTGTAATCCTTATGGAAGCAGATGACCAGGTTTCTCTCCCACTGTGCCACTGCAGCCACACACTTAACTGTTGTACCATCAGGGCTCCTACAGGTATGTTTGGGGTAGTAGTATATGGCAGGGGACACCTAGAGATACAAAAAACGGAACTTTGCTAGGCTTCTTGGTGAATGTGTCAATGATATCACCCATTTGACCGGATAGATTGGCAGATGCTCTTGAAGCAGCTGCCCAGGGTAAACTTCTGTGGGCTCTATTCAAACCAGAAATCTGGGGTGACTCCTGAGAAGAAGAAATCTTGATAGCCTATCTTAGTCTAGAATCTAACCCTGCAGTTTTATGGAAACACCAAAATGAAAACCAAACTCCCTGCCGTCGAGTTGAATCCTACTTATGGTGACTCTACAGGACAAAGTAGAATTGTCTCATAAGGTTTCCGAGGTTGTAAATCTTTGTGTAAGCAGACTGCTGCCTCTTTCTCCTGTGGCATAGCTGGTGGGTTCAAACCACTGAACTTTTGATTCGTAGCTGAGCACTTTAACAACTGCGCTGCCATGGCTCCTTTATGGAAACTCCAGTGACTTGAAAATGGACCAGGTTCTAATATGGATGAGGAGTGCTTAGAAGTCTTAATATTTCAATCACTATTTGAAATAAATACTAATGAAAGAGCCCATAAATACTGCACTGATGCATGTAGGGAGTGATTTGATAATGTCTCTCATAAACTCAAACATTATCAAACATCCTTTCAAGGGCTTAAAGCAAACTATAATTAGACCCATGCCTGGGCACTCCTTTACACAGTAGCCTGGTTTTTACAACTACCAACTACCTGTTTAGTCTTCTAAACATTGCTAGTATGAAGAAATGATGGTGAAAACCTTAATTCTACTCTTCAAAAATTCTCCATGATAAATTTTAAGGAGGAAGATTCTTGGAGCCACTCCTGGGGGCTCCTGCTTGTCTGTGATGCCAATTCCAGCATCCTCCCCTTGGATGTATCAAGTTGTCTGTAATAGACTAGGTCAAGGTATGTAAATGTTAATTTTCTAGTTGTTGTTGTTAGGGTCCCTTAAGTCTATTTCAGCTCATGGGAACTCCATGTGACAGAGTAGAACTGCCCCCGTAGGGTTTCCAAGATTGTAAATATTGTAATTGTAAGTCTTCAATAAAGCAGACTGCTACTCTTTCTCTGGTGGAGTGGCTGGTGGGTTCAAACCATTGAGCTTTTGGTTAGCAGCCAACAGTTAACCACTGTGCCACCTGGCCTCCTTTTATTTATCTCACTATATCCAAAATATTATTTCACTTTGTAACCAATATAAATATCATTGAGATAGTTTACATTCAGTTTTTTTCCTACTGAGTCTGAAATTCAGTATGTGTTTTGTACTTAGGACCACATTTTAATCAGGACTGGCCATATTTCAGAAGCTCTGGTAGCATAGTGGCTAAGGCACTTGGCTGCTAACCAGAAGGCTGGCGGTTCAAACCCACCAGCCACTCCTCGGAAGGAAG
>NW_006921604.1:13073839-13075602 GCF_000298275.1 Orycteropus afer afer
TCACGCAAATTCTTCTGCTAGTTGGGGTTTAGTCCACTTTTGTATCCTTCCCTTCAAAGCTCAGGGGTCCAAGATTATCTTCTGTGTCTGTATTAATTGGTTTCCCTTTTCTTTGTTGAAGAGCATCTGTGCAGTCCTTCTGCCTAGTCTGCCATCTTGCCAGAACTCCCCGATGTCTGATTTCTTAATGGCTGCTTCTATGGGTGTTGATTGTGGATCCAAGTAAAATGAAATCCCTGATGAGTTCAATCTTTTCTCCATTTATCATGATGTTTCTTATTGGTCCAGTGGTGAGGATTTTTGTTTTCTTTATGTAATGTGTAATCCATACTGAAGACTGTAGTCTTTGATCTTTATCAGTAAGTGCTTCAAGTCATCTTCACTTTCAGCCAGCAAAGTTGTGTTGTCTGCGTATCACAGGACATTAATGAGTCTTCCTCAAATCCTGATGCCATGTCCTTCTTCATATAGTCCAGTTTTTCAGATTATTTGCTAAGCATAAAGATTGACTAAGTATGGTGACAGGATACAACCCTGACACACGTCCTTCCTGATATTAAATCATGCAGTATCCCCTTGTTCTGTTTGAATAGTAGCCTTTTGGTCTAAGTACAGGTTCCTCAGGAGCATAGTTGAGTATTCTGGAATTCCCGTTCTTTGCAATGTTATCCATAATTTGTTGTGGTCCACACAGTTGAAGGCCTTCACATACTCAATAAAGCACAAATAAACATCTTTATGGTATTCTTTGCCTTCAGCCGAGATCCATGTGACCTCAGCAATAGTATCTCTTATTCCATGTCCTCTTATGAATCCAGCTTGAATTTCTGAAAGTTCTCTGTCAATATACTGCTGTATCCATTTTTGAATTATCTTTAGCAAAATTTTACTTGTGTGTGATATTAGCAATATTATTTGATAATTTCTACATTCTGTTGCATCATCTTTTTTTTGGAATGGGCACAGATATTGATCTTGTCCAGTCAGTTGGCCAGGTAGCTGTCTTCCAGATTTCTTTGCATAAATGCGTAAGTGTTTCCAGCACTGCATCCATTTGTTGAAATATCACAGGTATTCTGTCAAATCCTGGAGCCTTGTTTTTTGCCAGTTTCTTTGGTGCAGTTTGGACTTCTTCCTTGAATACCATTGATTCTTGATCATATGCTGCCTCTTGAAATAGATGAACATGTTGTTGTTCTTGTTAGGTGCCGTGAGTTGTTTCCAATTCATAGCGACCCCATGCACAGCAGCACGAAACACTGCCCGATCCTGCACCAGCTCCATGATCCCTGCTATACTTGAGCCCGTTGTCGCAGCCACCATGTCAATCCATCTCCTTGAAGGCCTTCCCCTCTTTCGTCGACCCTCCACCTTACCAAGCATGACATCCTTCTCCAGGGAACAATCCCTTACAACATGACCAAAGTAGGTGAGACGAAGTCTGGCCATTCTCGCTTCCAAGGAGCATCTCGGGTGCACTTCTTCCAGGATAGATCTGTTAGCTCTTTTAGCAGTCCATGGTACTTTCAGCATTTTTTGCCAGCACCACAACTCAGAGGCATCAACTCTTCTTTGGTCTTCCTTATTCATTGTCCAGCTCTCACATGCATACGAGGTGACTGGAAATATCATGGCTTGTGTCAGGCGCACCTTAGTCCTCAAGGAGACATCCTTGCTCCTCAGCACTTGAAACAGTTCCTTTATGGTTGACTTTCCCAGTGCTACACGTCGTCTAATGTCCTGACTGCTGCTTCCATTGGCAT
>NW_006921604.1:13084760-13089501 GCF_000298275.1 Orycteropus afer afer
GGGCAATCTACTTCCGTAGTGATACTGCCTCGGAAACCCAAGGAGGGGTCACTATGAGTCGGGTCTGACTCGACGGCACATAACAACAACAGCCATATTTCAAGTGCTCAGTAGCCACATGTGACCATTGGCTATTTTACTGGACAGGACAGGACCAGAGAAATACAAGGGGGGTTTCTTTGGATACAGTTGCTCTGTCTAGCAAGAACATATCATTTGTTAATACATTTGTGTCTTCTGGACATTTCCTGAGGTAAGAATCCAGCTTCTTTCTCAAATACCATAGACCTTAGTTCTCAGGATTATTTTTGAACTAATATCCCCAGCTTTCAAAATATGATTCTCTAACAAATACTCTAAATGGATCAGTGACAATTTTGCTTCACTACCAGCTGTCAATTTAGCTCTAGTATATGAAAAAAAAAATTTAGCAGATAACAAATAACTATGAGGGTGAATAGTTACCAAAATGTTTATGTAAAACTTTTTTTTTTTCCTTGTGAAACAAGTTGATAGAGTGGCTTCAACAATGGGCTCAAGCATAGCAACAGTTGTGAGGGTGGTACAGGACTAGGCAGTATTTTCCTCTGTTGGACATAGGGTCACTATGAATCAGAACTGACTTGATGACATCTGACTGACTGCAAGGATGCCAGGAAGTGAGAGTATATATTCATTCAAAATATCTATTGGAAGGCACTTTGTCCAAGGGCAATAACGCTTGCAGTATAGTCTGTTCTGGTTACAATCATTGAACTGTTTGTTACTACTGGTTCACCATGAGATAAAGAGCTTATGCAGAATGTAAATCAATCTAATGCTTCCTTTAATATGAAAATCTTGCTTTAAAAGAAAAAAGAGATGAACTGAACAGTGCACTCAGTGGACCACATTTTGAATGGCACTGTATGAGGGAATACAAAATATTCTGATAAATCAGACACAGGCTTACTTTTGGTTAAGTAGCAAAGATAAGATGTGCATACTTGTAAGTCTTGCTACTAGGTAAATTGTAGTGGGTACCTTAAGAAGTACCCAACAATAATGAGAGAACTTACACATGGGATAATCTGACAGTCCTTCAGGGAAGTGGTGCATTTGAAATAAACTTTGAATGACAGTTAAGATTTTGATGGAATAGGTAGGATGAAAAAAGGAAAGCCATTAGAGGTAGGGCACAGTATAAGCAAAACTTTGGAAGTAGGGAAATAAGAGTTGTGTTTATAGACCAGTAGATAGTCCATTTTGAATGAAAATACGGTTTGTTGTTGTTGTTATGTGCCATCGAGTCGGACCGGACTCAGTGACCCCTCCTTGGGTTTCCGAGACAGTATCACTACAGAAGTAGATTGCCCTATCTTCCTTCTGAGCAGTGGCTGGTGGGTTTGAACCACCAGCCTTCTGGTTAGCAGTCAAGTGCCTTAGGCACTATGCTACCAGAGCTCCCAGGAAAATATGGTACAGAAGTTAAATGTAATTTGAGGCCATATTTGAAAGGACCTGGATGCCATACCATGGAGTTTGTCCTCTCTTTGGTGGGTAATAGGCACCTACTGAATTTTTTTGGACTAAGAAGTCATATAGTTTTAATGTACATTAAGCTGAAATCATTGAAGAAAGGATATCTAAAGAGAAAGAGACTGCAGTAATAGAGAAATTAGGATGCTATTTAAATAGTAAGAAACCAGTACCAAACCCCAACCAAACCCACTGCCATCGAGTCAATTCCAATTCATAGCTACCCTATACTACAGAGTAGAACTGCCCTATAGTGTTTTCAAGGCTGTAAATCATTGTGGAAGCAGACTGCCACATCTTTCTTGTTAGAACAACTGGTGGGTTCGAACTGCCAACCTTTTGGTTAGCAGCCAAGTGCTTGACCACTGTGCTACCAGAGCTCCTTAAGAGAACAATAGTGAAGAGCTAAACCAGGGTGGTGGCAGTGGGATATGAAAGGAATGACAGCATACAAAGAAATAGGACTGAGGCAGCATCTACAGGTTCTGAAATACTCTTCAAATATGAACAAAAGAAAAGAAGGTTCCTAGAAGGATGATGATGCAAAACTGAAGTAGGAAAGTCAACAAGAGGAAGTTGTTTGGTGGGAAGATGATCAGTTTAGCTTGATTAAGCTAGAGGTTTTTGGCCAGACATCCAAGTAGAAATGTGCACACACAATGTGCTTCTGCAACTTGAGAGAGTGATGAGGTCTTGTGATCCTAATCTGAGAGGCAACAGCACGGGAGTGATTTGGGAACCATGAAGATTGAGGAAGTCATCAAGAGAGACTACTCAAAAGAGAGAAGAAAAATATTTGACTAGGACAGAAACTTGGGGATAGTGCAGGGGGAAAGAGTAGTAGTTGGGAAGGGCAAGAAGATGAAGAAGCAGCATTGAAAACGGCAGACAAATGTTACAAATGAGGTAAGGAGTCAACTAGCAATGGGTAAACAGATTTCTAAAGACCACTGAAAGCCCAACTGAGTCAAAATACAAGAGTATAGCTTCATAGCAGTCACAGAAGGACAGGTTCAGAAGGCAATGGTGAATGACATAACATGCTGGAAGATCATAATATTAAGCTTCAATATTATGGGCTGTAAGTGTAGATCACTCTAAGATTTGAGAAGAAGCAACATTGGTAATTCTAAGGAGAAGTAATATTGAGGAAAGTCTTTTCTTTCTTGGGGCAGGGGAAACAGGAAGGTTTGTAGGCTCAAGAGAAGGAATCAGGTATAAGGGGAGATTAGGTATGCAGGATAGAGGTATGCAAGACCACAAAAGAAGGTGAAAGGATAGGGTTCAAGTACAGGAGTTAACCTTGGAAGGAAGGAGGTGTATTTCTTTCTTTGACACAAGGGAGAAAGAAGAAAAAGTAAGTGAAGACAAAGAGACATTTTGACATGTAGAGGCAGGAACCTGAAGGCCTTCTCAATATGTGAACTCACTTTTCTCAAAAGAATATAAAATAAGGTACTGGAGAGAGGGGTAGGGCAGCAGTTGAGAATAAGGGAAGGATTTGAAATAGCTTAATGAGGTAAGGAGTCAACTAGCAATGGGTAAACAGATTTCTAAAGACCACTGAAAGCCCAACTGAGTCAAAATACAATAATGTGTAGAAGAACCAGTTGGCACAATTAACTGCCCATCCATGTAAGGCAGCTGGAGGGTGAAGCAGAGAAAGCAGATGGTGGGGTCTAACCAAGATATAACATAGTCCAACCGAAAGCAAACTAAACCACTACCATTGAGTTGATTCCGGCTCATAGCAACCCCCATTGGGTTTCCAAGGCTGTAAATCTTTATAGAAGTAAATTGCCTTATTTTCTTCCCTTGGAGTAGCTGGTGGGTTTTGAACCACTAACTGTCTGGTCAGCAGCCAAATGCATTACCCACAGCACCACCAGAGCCCCTTATATATTTTATATTACAACTGCAAGTGGAAGAGCAGGTTTATCATTGTATTCCCAGTACCTAGTACAATTACAGTTCTTCTACATTCTTCTTTTTGTTATTGTCATCAATTTTGACTCATAGCAACCCCATGAGGCAGAGTAGAACTGCCTCATAGTTTTCTTGGCTGTACTCTTTACGGAAGCAGATCACCAAGTCTCTTCCACAGAGCAGCTGGGTGGGTTCAACCATGCTCATACCTTATAAAATTTTTTGAACTAATGAGTGAAATGTGCAGCACGATCAAACTTCTTCTTAACTGGCTACTATACAGCAGAAAGATATAATAGAAGGAGACAAGCAGTGTTATCACCAAGGCTGAGTCAGTTCCCTGTCAGACAGCTGCTCTGTCTGCATGCCAGAGAGAAGGCTGCAGAATCTTGGTTCATCCCCCATGCCTGGCCCATACCATAGAAGAGACCCATAAAAGTCCCTTACCCCGCCTTTGTTTGCCATTATGCTTACTCTGCAATCTTGATCTCTAATTTGACTTCCTGAGATCTAAGACATCTGATATCGAGGCCATCATTGTGGTTTGCTACAAAGATTTTATCTTGTTTTAGCATTAAGAAGTTGGCATGGTGGCTTATAAACCAATCTTGTGTGAATTCAATTCTAGGGAGGCATCTTAATTCATGGGTGAATTAATAAAACAAGTTCTAAAGCTGCAAAACTGGCGACCAGCATAAGGATCAGAAGCAAATTACTGTAATTATACTGCTCTCGGAAATAACTTTCTACATTGCTAAGCCTGAAGTCAAGAAATGTGGAATTTAGAGCTCCCTTTCATTAAAAGTATATTGTATTTAGCTAAGGACATGGGCTTTTCCTTTTTTTTTTTTAAATTATTTTGAATTTTTATTGTGATTAGAGTGAAAGTTTACAGAAAAATTCATTTTCAATACAGCAGTTCATACACATTTTGTCTCTTGACATTGACTGAAATTCTCTACAGTATAACAACTCTCTTCCCACTTCCTTCCTATAGTTACTCTTCCCTGTGTCTTTGCCTCTCATGCACTCCTGCTCACTGTGCTGTCTCCCTGTGCATATACACTGCCCTTCTATTCTCCCATGATTGATCTCTGCAAGGAGTGTATCTACCTGATGTAAATGTTCAGCCCATATGCTGATCTATTATTTGTCTGGAAGCCTCAGGAATAGTGAGTTCAATTCCAGACCTGAAGGGTAGGTAGTGGCCATAGTCTCAGTGGTCTCACCAGGCTCTATCAGACCATCAAATCTGTTCTTTTCTCTTTTTTTTTTTTTTAATTTTATTTTGATTTGG
>NW_006921604.1:13097295-13106746 GCF_000298275.1 Orycteropus afer afer
TTTTTGGTATTTTCACACAAATTCTTCTGCTAATTGGGGTTTAGTCCAATTCTGTATCCTTCCCTTCAAGGCTCAGGGGTCCAAGATTATCTTCTGTGTCCGTGTTAATTGGTTTCCCTTTTCTTTGTTGAAGAGGGTCTGTGCAATCCTTCTGCCTAGTCCGCCATCTTGCCGGAACTCCACCTCTTCTTTTCTTTTCTTTATGATTTTGAGTTTTGTTCCATATTGTTCTCCTACTCTATCCAGGATCTCCTATGTGGATCCCCCTCTGAGTGGTTGACAGTGGTAGCCAGGCACTATCTAGTTCTCGTCTCATAGTTGTATAAGCTGAGAATCACATGGTCTACCAGTCCCTTGGACTAATTGTTTCCCTAAGTCTTTGGTTTTTTTAATTCTTCTTTGTTCTGGATGAGGAGAGAGCCATCATTGCATCTACATGGCTGCTTATAAGCTTTAAAGATCCCAGTCACTACTCACCAAATTAGGATGTGGAACAATGTTTTTGTGTATTATGTTATGCCAATTGAGCTTGATGTCCCCTGTGACCATGGTCCAGAGCCTATAAGTCCAACTACTCGTTCCCTCTGGGTAGCTGGCTGTGGCCAAGAAGTCACCACAACCTTGTCACTTGTCAGCTCTACTATGTACCTGGACATTCTTACAGCACATACAAATACACTTGTAGAAACATCATCTGCCAGCCCTATACATGGTTGTGGGCACACTCCCTCCTGTCTAGACATACCTGATCGTTCAGGGACATGGGCTTTTCAACCATTAAGATTCTTCATACCCTTGAGACAATAGGCAGGATCACTGACTATCACCTGGAAAAGGGCTCTTGGTACACAAAGAGGGTAGGAAACAGTATATTTGGAACACCTTTTAGTAAAAAGTGATGGAAATCTACAGCAACCAATAAAGGCAGGACTGCCAAGGAATGAGACTGTCCTGGAATGAAGGTTTGGGTAATTCCCCTGGCTGTGATCTTCTATATTTCCATGATTTACCTTTTAGTTTTTTGTACCAGTTAGCTATCGCCACAATAGTGCTATGTAACAAACACCTCAGAATCTCAATGCATACATCAGATACAAAAATAAACATTTATTTCTAGATCATGAGTTTGCTGGTCAGCAGGAGAATCTCTGTTATACTCTGCAGATCTTCAGATCTGAGTCTGTTCACATGTCTCTCTAATTTCTTGGACTGCCAAACTAATTGGGGCATGTTTTACTCACAGTGATGGGGAAGGTACAATAGAGCAAGTCCAGTGTGTAAGCACATTTCAAGCCCTTACTTGTGTCACAATTACTAACACTCCATTGGCAAAGGCAAGTCACATGGCCAAGTCTGAAGCCAAAGGGCACGGAAGTATAAGTTTTGTTTTGTTTTTTCTTTCAAGTGAGAAGATTTGCAAAGGTACAAGGCAAAAGCTGTAGATATAGATAGGAGTGAAAACTTAGGGCTAATCATTTAATATGTAGTATTTTTGAGGTAAAATATTACTGTTCAAAGAAAAGTTGGCTATAGCAATGTGTTTTTGGTATACATACTGTAATTTTGGCACTAGGCTTTCATGAGCAGGTAGAAGAAACAAACCAAAACCAAATCCACTGCCATCACATTGATTCTAACTCATAGTGACTCTATAGGACAGAGTAGAACTGCCCCATAAGGTTTCCAAGACTGTAAATCTTTATGGAAACAGACTGCCACATCTTTCTCCTCTAGAGCGGCTGGTGGGTTCAAACAGCTGAACTTGTGGTTAGCAGCTTAATGCTTTAACCACCAGAATGCCTAGGTAAAAGAATGAGTGGGTGAAATTCTGTAAGTATTCAAATGTGTCTATATTCAAATTGGGAGCTCTGGTAGCATAGTGCCTAAGGCACTTGACTGCTAACCAGAAGGCTGGAGGTTCAAACCCACCGGCCACTCCTCGGAAGGAGAGTTGGGCAATCCTACTTCTGTAGTGATACTGCCTCGGAAACCCAAGGAGGGGTCGCTATGAGTCGGGGCCGACTCGATGGCAAATAACAACAACAACAACAATATTCAAATTAACTGTCGAGAAATAAGCCACTTTATCAGCTTTTCCAGATGTTTGGGTTCTATATTTGAAATTACTGTCTGAAGAACTGCAAGATCAAATTATATAGGACAGGTCTAAAAAATGCCAACACCAGCATGTAATCATTGTCACTACTATCACTAATCCTGGTAAAATTTCCTCTGGAGTTTCTGATTCTATTTGCACTTGGAAATTCTGTGGAAAATTGTCTACCCTGTAGTTCATTGGTCATTACTGATTTATTAAAATATGTAAAGAGAACGTGACTTTTTCTCATCAGTAGCATTAGAAGCCCCTTTGATCTCTGTTGACATTTTAACTGAAAGAATTTAGAAGTCTTTTTTGGCATCAGGAAAGACAAAGACTTGTCACTATGTGACAGCAATTTGCTACTTGGCCTCTTTTAGCTAAGATGATTGGAGAATCTCTAAAGGAATCAAGTAGTAATATTTAGTAGATAGCTGTGTTTTAAAGACCTTGTGAAAAAAAAAATCTTTTTTCTTTTAAATTACCGTTTTCACATTGTAAAAACTTATGTGGCTGTAATCCCACCTACAGCCAAGGATATTTCAAAGATTACTAATTGTCTGTCTCAGCCTACCCTTATGCTGAAAGCCATTTGATAGTTTTAGATCGTGGGCAGTTTTTATTTTCAGTGAAGCTCATAGTTTTTAATCACATAACTAATAAAACAAGATGTTAAGAACTTACTTTAAATGAAAAAATCAATGTGAAAAATGTACAGACATCTCAAAATATTTTCTTATGCTTTCTCGGAAAATTTACCAATTTTAAATTTTTATGACATTATTCAAAAAAAGGGATTTTGGGGAAAAAAGTTAAACTATCTAGGAATTCACTAAGATAGTTGTAATGAAATAATATGCCATGAGCACAAATAATTCCAAAGCTTGATCTTTATTAATTTTATTTACTTTAACTTTTTATTATAATTTGGGTGCAATTTTACAAAGAAGATTCATTTTACATTGAACAATTCATATACATTTTGTTTTGTGACACTGATTACTATCTCCACAATGTAACAGCTCTCCTCCCACCTATGCGTTCCTGCCTGCCTGGTTTCTTTCTGTACAAATACTGCCCTTCTGATCTCCCATGGTTAACTGTTCTAAGGAGTGCATTTCCCTGCTGTAGTTGTTTAGCTCATAATCCTATCTCTTGGTTGACTGAGAGTTGAGCCACAGGAGTGAGTCCAATTTTATTTTTCGTAGTTTCTTTCTGTATCTAAGGCACTCCAGTGGTTAAGGCATTAGGCTACTAACCAGAAATTGGGTGATTTGAACCCACCAGCTGCTCCATGGAAGAAAGATGAGGCAGTCTGCTTTCATAAAGATTTAAAACCTTGGAAACCCAATTGGGGTCACTGTGAGCCAGAACTGACTCGATGACAGTGAGTGTGTTTTGGCCTAGTGCCTAAGGCATTTGACTGCTAACAGAAGGCTGGCAGTTCAAACGTACCAGCCACTCCTTGGAAGGAAGATTGGGCAATCTACTTCTGTAGTGATACTGCCTTCGAAACCCAAGGAGAGGTCGCTATGAGTCAGATCCGACTCGATAGCAGTGAGTTTTGTTTTGTTTTATCTATAGCAGGTGTTATTTTTCCAAATTAAAGCTATTTAGGGCCCTTTAGGATAATAGTGTTGAACAGAACTAGCATGGTTCTTTCTCATATGTTGCAAAATTTGCTGAAGATTTTACTAATGTCAAATTATGAAGACTATCATTCTAAGTTTGTTTGGAAATTTTTAAAATACATGTGTTGGCAGGATATATCCTTTGTTTATTATATTTTATCCTTACTCTGGGTTTCAAATTTCAAAATATATAGTACTTTTTTGTTTACTTTACCAAAAATTATATTTCCTTAATAATGATTCCAATTTATAGCAAGATAAGCTCTTTTTTGTTGTATGCAGGGAGGCCCACATCACACTTTCTCTCAGCTCCTAGTTTTATTCCCTGATCTCTGGCATAAAGAATAAAAATCAGTTAACATTATTATTTTAAAAAAATCTCCAAAGGTTAATCCATTTAATTGAGTTGAGCAAGGTCCAGTTCATTCAATGTGAACTGAGTTCTATCATTAACTGGATCAAATCTTTCATCTTTTACTATTTTTCCATGGGAGCTAATTTGCCATCAACATGCACTATGTTAATTTGTTAGTACTGTTGTAACAAATTACCACAAATTTAATAGCTTAACAAAACAAAAATGTGGTAGCATAGTGCCTAAGGCACTTGACTGCTAACCAGAAGTCTGGCGGTTCAAACCCACCAGTCTCTCCTCGGAAGGAAGGTTGGGCAATCTACTTCCGTAGTGATACCGCCTCGGCAACCCAAGGAGGGGTCGCTATGAGTCAGGTCCGACTTGATGGCACATAACAACAACAACAACATAGTTCTGGAAGTCAGAAGTCTAAAACAGATCTTATTGGGCTAAAATCAAGGTATTGGCAGAGAGTATCAAGGAGCCCTGGTGAGGCAATTATTAAACAATTGACTGCTAACAGAAAATGTGGCAGTTTGAAACCCTCCAGCAGCTCTGCAAGAGAAAGACCTGGCTATCTGCTCCTGTAAACATGAAACACCAAAACAAACCCATTGCCATAGAGTTGACTCCAACTCAGTGACTCCCATAGGGCTTACAAGGCTGTGAATCTTTATGGAAGCAGACTGCCCTATTTTTCTCCCATGGAGCTGCTGGTGGGTTGGAACTGCCGACCTTTTGGTTAGCGGTCATTTGCCTTAACCACAGATCTCCTTTCTGTAAAGATTATGACCTAGGGAATCCTATGGGGCAGTTCTACTTTGTCCAATAGGGTCACTGTGAGTTGGAATCCAATGGATGGCACACAGCAACAGTGGGAGAGAATCTGTTTTCTTGCCTTTTTTTTTTTTCAGCTTTTAGAGGCTGCCTCATTCTTTGACTCATGATTCCATTCTATCTTCAAAGCCAGCAATAATTGGTAGTATCTTTCACATCTCTCCTGCCTCCTTCTTTCTCTTAGAAGGACACTTATGATTGCATTAAGGATCCCTGATGGCACAAATGGTTAAATACTCAGCTGCTAACTGAAATGTTGGTGGTTCAAACCCACCCAGTGGTTCCGTGGGAGAAAGACCTGGTGATCTGCTCCCATAAAGATTACAGTCAAGAAAACCTTATGGGTAGTTGTACTCTGTCATATGGGGTCGCTATGAGTTGGTGTTGACTCAGTGGCACCTAACAGCAACATAATTACATTGGGGCCACCTGGATAATCCAGGATCATCTCCCTATTTTAAGGTCAGTAGATTAACAACCTTAAATCCCCTTTGCCATATAAGGTAACAAACATATTCACAGCTTCTGGGGAGTGAGATGTGGACATCTTTGGGGAAGGGGGAGTTATTCTATGACATGTACCAATACAGATAAATCATAAAAACAACATTTTGCAACAATGTTGTAAAAAGGTGCCTGTAGTATGATTATAATTATGTTAATTTTTAAAGCATGTAAAACAATATATCCTGTATAAGTATACTCCTAACTTGGATAAGTATGAAAATGAACATAGAAATGATGTTTTTGCCACCTGCTGGATAGTGACTTTGGGGAAAGGAAGAAAGAAGGATAAGGAATGGGATTGGGGAGTAAGAGTTTATTTCTTTAAAGATCTGAAGTAAAATGTTAACATATTTTAGATATAGGTGGTTTATTCCGTGGGTGGATGTTTGTCATAATCTCTAATATGTTGAAATACTTCATAATTAACAATTCAAGCAAATAAGATGTTGTTATTGTTGTTGTTATGTGCCGTCTAGTCGGACCCAACTCATAGCAACCCCTCCTTGGGTTCCTATGAGGTGATATCACTATGAAAGTAGATTGCCCAACCTTCTTCCAAGGAGTGGCTGGTGGGTTTGAACTGCCAGGCTTCTGGTTAGCAGTCAAGTGCCTTAGGGACTACGCTACCAGAGCTCCCAAAACAAATAAGATAACTTCCAGAAATTTCTAAAAAATATGTTAGGAAACTTGAAACAACATCAATTTTCCTTTTGTTGTTATAAAGAAATTATCTTTCTATAACTATTACAAAGCATACTGCAAAGTGAAAGCAAATTTGTTTTAGTTGTTATGACATTTGTTATGGAGTGAGCTTCTCCATATAATATTTAGGTTGCTAAGTAACCAGCCACTCCTCGGAAGGAAGGTTGGGCAATCCTACTTCCGTAGTGATACTGCCTCGAAAACCCAAGGAGGGGTCGCTATGAGTCGGGGCCGACTCGACGGCGCATAACAACAACAACAACAAAGTAATATTGGTAGCATAGTGGCTAAGGCACTTGGCTGCTAACTAGAAGGCTGACAGTTCAAACCCACCAGCCACTCCTCGGAAGGAAGATGGGGCAATCTACTTCCATAGTGATACTGCCTTGGAAACCCAAGGAGGGGTCACTATGAGTCGGATCTGACTTGACGGCACATAACAACAACAACAACAAGTAATATTAGCATGCAGCCCTCACATCAGTACTTTAACTCAAAAAGTTGATCTTTTCTAATTCAGGAAGGTAAATAGCTAGTTACGTGTAGGAGTTGAGTATTAGTTTGATAAAGGACTCAGTGGATACTTGGAAAATGATCAACTCTATGACACAATCTAATAAAATGATTAGTTTAAAAGAAAAAGAAAAAATTCTATAGACTTCCAGGCAAATATATCCAATAACTTACAAAGGTAAATGAATTAGACCAACATAAGATTTTCAAAAATCAACCTTCAAAGCAAAACAATAATGGATCTCACTTAAAAAAAAAAAAAAAAAATGTAATGCAAGGATTTTATATCCAGCTAAGCTGTCTTTTTTTTATGTCCACAACAATTTAGGGAAATCTGCACCCATAATCCCTTGTTAAGGAATCTGTTAGAAGATAAACTTTATCCAACCAAATTATGACTGGGAAAACTTCAGCAAAAGGACTGGTGGTGAGTATCAAGTGCTGCTATAACAGAAATACCACAAGTAGATGGCTTGAAAGTTACCTCACAGTTTAGGTGGCTAGAAGCCCAAATTTGGTGCAATAACTGTAGGGGAAGGCTTTTTTTTCTCTGTCTCCTTTCAACATCTGTGGGCCTAGTGTCTCTTGGAGATCTCTGTGTGTCTCAGCATCAATCTTCCCATGGGTCTAAGAGGTACTCAGTGTATGTACGCTGGATTCCAGGCTCTTCTTTCTGGTGATAGTCAGGTCCCTCCTCTCTGTTCACTTCTTTCTCCTTTTATCTCTTGTAGGATAAAAGGTGATGCAGGCTACACCCCAGAGAAATACTTTTTACATGAAATCAGGTCTGTAATGTGAGTAAAAGTGTTGCATCCCACCCTATTCCCCTTATAACTGATTGGCCAATCATATCATGGAGGATGATACATCATTATGTAACTGCCAAATTACATCATTACATAGCTGCCAGTCCACTGAGAATCATGGCCCAGCCAAGTTGACACATTTTTTGGGGGGACATAATCCAATCCATGAACATTCTACCCTTTAACCTCACAAAATTCATGTCATTACTACATGTAAACTAACCCCCCCCCCATCATCAATCAACTCCATGCCACATTCCATCCTGGGGCAAAAGTTCTCTTAATCTGTGACTCTAGAAAACAAATTATCTGCTTTCAAAGTACAATGATGGAACTGGTACAAGATACCCTCATTGCCATCCAGTCATTTCTGACTCGTAGGAACCCTATAGGACAAAGTCAAACTGCTCCATAGTGTTTCCAAAGCTGTAAAACTTTATAGAGGCAGACTGCCTCATCTTTCTCCCAGGAGCAGTTGTTGGGTTCCAACCATTGACCTTTTGGTTAGCAGCCAAATGCTTTAACTGCTGTGCTACCAGCGCTCCTTAGGCATTGCCATTACAAATGGGTGAAATAGAGAGAAAGAAGGCATAATGGACACAAAACAAGCAAAAATCCAGCAGAACAATTTACATTAGTTCTAAATGCATGAAAATAATCCTTTGTTTTCTGGGATTTAGATCTAGACAATGGCCCTGCCCTCCAGACCCTGAATTCTGGGTGGAGTCTCTCAGCCCTGGGTTTCAGCTTCACCTTCTAGACCCACTGGATAGTAACTCTGCTCCCTTAGCTTTGGATGGCTCCATTCTTCCAGTCCAACTGAGTGTTGACCCCACCTCTTTGGCCTTGGCAGGCTCAGTTCTTGTGCCCCTTGGGCATGGTAGTCCCTCAGTTTTGGGCAGCAGATCTGGCCATGCCCCTGACAGTCGTGAACAGCAGCCCCCACTCAGGAATTGACTTGGTGAAGATCTGACCTTTTGAAATCTTGGAGGCTGTGGCCCTATATTTTGAAATCCCAGAGGCCATGGCTTCACCATTTGAGACCCCAGATGTTGTGGCCCTACCCCTTGAGACTGAGGCAGCTTTGCTGCCCATACTCTTTATCTCTTCTGCTTCTCCTTCCTGGTTCCTTGACCTCTCAGCTGCTTGGGCTTCTTGGGCCAGCCTGGCTTCTGCCTTGCTCAGGCAAGTGTTACAAAGCCCTTTAGTTTTTCCAATGTCCAGTGACACCTCACTCCACTGGTAGCCTAAAGCATCTTGGCCTGAAGATGCTCAGTTCTCTCACTCTTTGGGATGGCAAGCCTAGCTCTGCTGGCAAGTGCCTGGAGGCACCTCACTCCACCAGCAAGCCTCCTATCCAAAGGCACTCAGACCTCTCACTCTGTGGGTCAGCACCTTTGCTGTCTTGTGCTGGTCTCTGTGTTCTGTTTCTACTATTTCTCTGCCACTGCTTCTTGCAGTCTGTGCCTTCTCTGGTGTTACAGGTCTTCTCACTTCCTTCTGAACCCTCACCAGAATTGGCTTTGACATCCATAATTTCACCAACAGTCTCTTCAAGGCAACTTAGAGTTTTTTTTATTAGGCACGTTAAAACTCTTCCAGCTTCTACTCTCATTACCAATTCCCGAACCACTTCCACATTTTAAATATTTGTTAGAGCAGCATCCCACTCTTTGGTACCAAATTCTATCTTATTTATCCAGTGCTGCTATAACAGAAATACCACAAGTGAAAAGCTTTAATAAAGAGAAATGTATTCTCTTACAGTTTAGGAGGCTAGAAGTTAAAATTCAGGGTGCTAGCTCAGGAGCAACTTCTAGAAATGCAAACTGGATTCAGAAGAGGATGTGGAACAAGGGATATCATGGCTGAGGTCAGATGGATCTTGGGTGAAAGCAAAGAATACCAGAAAGGTGTTTACTTGTGTTTTATTGACTATGCAAAGGCATTTGATTGTGTGGATCATAACAAATTATGGACAACATCGAGAAGAATGGGAATT
>NW_006921604.1:13111821-13117666 GCF_000298275.1 Orycteropus afer afer
CAGCCACTCCTCAGAGGGAAAGTTGGGCAATCTACTACTGTAGTGATACTGCCTCGGAAACCCAAGGAGGGGTCGCTATGAGTCAGATCCGACTTGATGGCAGTGAAAGAAGAGTTGATGCCTTTGAATTGTGGTGTCAGTGAAGAATACTGAAAATACCATGGACTGCCAGAAGAATAAACAATTCTGTCCTGGAAGAAGTGCAACCAGAATGCTCCTTGCAAGCAAGAATGGTCGACTTGGTCTCACTGATTTTGGTCATGTTGTCAGAAGGGAGCATTTCCTGGAGAAAGGTGTCATTCTTAGTAAAGTGGAAGGTCAATGTAAAAGAGGAAAACCCTCAATGAGATGGATTGACACAGTGGCTGCAAGGATGGGCTCAAGTATAGCAAGGAGTGTGAGGATAGTGCAGGACCAGGCAGTGTTTTGTTCTGTTGTACATAGGGTCACTATGAGTCAGAGCTGACTCAGTGGCACCTATCAACATCAACAATAGCTCTAGGAAAGCCCTTCTGTCTCTGTCATCTCCGGGGGAAGGTGCTTGTGTCTTTTCAACATCTGTTGGCCTGATATTGCTTGATGAGCCCCATGTGTCTTGGCATTAACCTACTTGTAGGTTTAGGAGCTTCTCAGAGCAGGCACCCTGGGTCCAAAGGACATGCTTTGCTCCAGGATCTTCTTTCTTGGTGACAGTCAGGTCCCTTCTCGCTGTTCACTTCTCCTTTTGTCTTTTGTAAGATAAAAGGTAATACAGGCCACACCCCAGGGAAACACCCCTTAGATCAGATCAGGGCCGTGACCTGAGTAAGAGTATTGCATCCCATTCTAACCCTGTCTCATTAACAAAACAAACATAACCTAATGCTCAGTAGCATAACCCAGTCCTGCCTCATTAACACACAGAGGTGATGTATAACTCATCACAAATAGAAGATAATGGCATCAGATCACATCTTGGGGGATGATTGCCTGACTATTTCATTACATAACTACCAAACCACTGAGAATCTTGGCCCAGCAATGAATGTTTTAAAATATATAAATAGACATGTAAACTTAAAACAAAGGTGGGGACAAATATGGAAGACTAATGTATAAATGCTATATTGTATGACAAAGTAGAAATAAGGCAACTGGAAAAATGGGAGACGGAAGTAAGACTGATTTTGAAAAAGTGAACAAGATAGTAAAAAGTTAAATGAGACATAGACTGGGCCTTAAAAAAGTATAAGGAACTTTTTAAATGACTACACTGTAATTTTTTTAATCTTTTTAGGGAGCTCTGGTAGCGTAGTGCCTAAGGTACTTGACTGCTAACCCACCAGCCACTCCTCGGAAGGAAGGTTGGGCAATCTACTCCTCCCATAGTGATACCACCTCAGAAACCCAAGGAGGGGTCGCTATGAGTCGGATCAACTGGATGACACATAACAAACAACAGCAGGCTATCCTTGCTGTTGTGTACCGTTCAGTAGATTCCCACTTACAGTGACAGGGTAGAACTGCCTCATAGGGTTTTCTAGGCTGAAATCCCTGTAGGAGCAGATCACCAGGTCCTTTCTCCCACAGAACAGATGGTGGGTTCAAACCACTGACCTTTTAGCAGCTGAGCTGCTCTATAAGGGCTCAGGCTATTATAGCTACTACTTAAAGATTTTGGTATGCCAGGCACAGTGCTAAGAGTGTTTTATACATACATTTCATTTAATTTTTATAATAACTCTCTGACAATTATGCATTATTATTCCTGGTTTGCTACTGAGCAAACTTAAGGTCAGAAAGGTTAGATAAGTTGTTCAAGGCCATACTTCTTGTAATTAGCACAGCCAGTACTCAAACTCAAGTCTGAATCCATTGTCCTGGACTCAACCATTACTCTATACAGCCTTATCTTTTATTAAATACTGATTATTTAAAAAATTCTGACAAATTTACTAGAATGCATTTAAAAATTAGTGTTAAATACAAAAATATGCTAGTTGGAATGGATATAATTAATAGCATTATCTTAGAAAAGATTGTAAAATGTCTTTCCTCTCCTTTTCACTTTTTTGTATTTTTAGTAAGCAAAATCTGTCAAGGAATAGATAAGGAATAGAGGTTCATTTACATTAACTGACCATTTAGACAGAGCTTTTGTGGAGCTCTGGTGGCGTAGTGCCTAAGGCATTTGACTGCTAACCTGAAGGCGGGCGGTTCAAACCCACCAGCTACTCCTCCTAAAGGAGCTCTGGTAGCATAGTGTCTAAAGCACGTTACTGCTAACCAGAAGGCTGGAGGTTCAAACCCACCAGCCACTCCTCGGAAGGAAGGTTGGGCAATCTACTTCTGTAGCAATACCTCCTCAGAAACCCTAGGAGGGGTCGCTATGAGTTGCATTGTTGCATTGCTTTTGTGTGAAGCATATGGTTTCTTCTGTATCCTAAATGAACTACATCATTTTAATATATACCCACATTTAAGTTTTTCTGGAGGACACAGAAAAAATGAGGAGGTAGTAACTGTTATAATTTTGCCCCAAATAATAGTAAAAATTTGTTGTACTTTTGAATTGCATAATTTCCATGGGTTATGGATCCTAATGCAAATTGTGTTTGCATTCCAGGCCTGAGAAATGTGAATATGCTGATATATTAAAACACAGAACAACAACAAAACCTTCTTTGCGTTCATATTAATTTAAATAGATAATATGATCCTTAAACTAAGGAATAGTAACAATTTAATTTTTATTTGAAATTAAATTCCCTAAAAATTCTAGGCTCTTGCATAATGCAAATTAAATCTGTTCTACTTCATATTTGTCTTTAATTTCCTTAATATTTAGTATTTAGGAGTTTGGTTTTTCCCACTGATCTAACAGTGATTACAATTAGAGTTTCATTTCATACTGAGTGTGGTAGCTAGCCTCTAAGAGGGCCAGATGATGATCCTTATCTCTTGATATTCCTATCCTTGTATACCAAATCCAAACCTATTGCTATCAAGTCAATCCCAATTCACAGCAACCCCCATTGGGTTTCCGAGGTGATGAATCTACAGAAGAAGTAGATTGCCCCCATCTTCCTTCTGAGGAGTGTCTGGTGAGTTTAGAACCACCAACCTTCTGGTTACCAGTCAAATGCCTTGGGCACTATGCCAACAGAGCTCCTTATCCCTTGTATAGTTCCCTCCTATACTGTATCAGAGTCACTCCGTATGGCCAGTAGAATGTGGTAGATGCAATAGTATGTAATTTCTAAGGCTAAGTCATAAATGCCATTATGGCTTTCATCTGTTCTTTTTCTTTTGTATTACTCTCTCTGAGGGGAGCTGAGCAATCCTATGGATAGGCCCACCTGGCAAGAAATTGAGGCTTCTACCAATAGCCAGTGAGGAACTACAGACTTCTGCCAATAGCCATGTGAGTGAATTGTCTTGGAAGCAGTTCCACAGTTTCAGTCAAGCTTTCAGATGATGTAGGCCTGGCTGACAGCTTGACCCCATTAGACCCCCTGAGTCAGAACCACCCAGCTAATTCACTCCAAGATTCTTGGCCCTGAGAAATTGTGAGATAATAAAAGTTTGTTGTTTTAAGCTGCTAACTATGGGTGTACTTTTACATAGCAATTGATAACTGATATACAATCTAAGTCAACTAAGCAGGCTATATGGAAATTGTTGGTTGCCATAGAGTCATGCCATGGACTCTAAAATTAAGTCAATATATAATTGTTGGAGACAGAATGTCTATGGCTTATAGAACAGTGCTTTGAAATGTAGCTTCATCAGTTCTATGAAGCATTTTCTCATCATTGTCTCCTAGGAAGGGAGATGTTAAATCTGGGTTCTAAGAGCAACTTGGCTGCATTCTCATTTGGGAAATAAAGATGATCTCATTCGTTCCTCTCTGAATTAAAGTGAATTGTTGCTGTTGTTAGGTGCCATCAAACTGGTTCCAACTCACAGCAACAGCACGCAACACTGCCTGGTCTGGCACCATCCTTGCAGTTGTTGCTATGTTTGAGCCTATTGTTGCAGCCACTGTGTCAATCTATCTCATTGAGGGCCTTCTTTTTTGCTGATGACCCTCTGCTTTACCAAGCATAACGTTCTTCTCCAGGGACTGGTTCCTCCTGGTAACCTGTTCAGAGTATGTGAGACAAAGTCTGGCCATCCTTCTTTCTAAGGAGGATTTAGGATGTACTTTTTCCAAGACATATTTCTTTGTTCTTCAGGCAATCCAAAGTATATTCAGTATTCTTCCCCAACACCATAATTCAAATGCATGAATTCTTCTTTGGTCTGCCTTATTCATTTTACAGCTTTTGCATGCATGTGAGGCTACTGAAAACATGATGGTGCGGGTCAGACACACCTTAGTCCTCAGAGTGATGTCTTTGCTTTTTAACACTTTAAAGAGGTCTTTTGCAGCAGATGAACCCAATGAAATATCTCATTTAATTTCTTGACTGCTGCTTCCATGGGCCTTGATTGAGGATCCAAATAAAATGAAATCCTTGACAACTTCACTCTTTTCTCCACTTATTATGGTGGTGTTTATTGGTCCAGATATGAGGATTGTGATTTTCTTTATGTTCTGGTATAACTGATCTTTGATCTTCATCAGTAAGTGCCTCAGGTCCTCTTTACTTTCAGCAAGAAGGTTGTCATTTGTATATTTCAGTTTGTTAATGAATCTTCCTCCAATCCTGATTACACATTCTTCTTCATGTAGTCTGTTGTTGTTGTTATGTGCCGTCGAGTGGGACTCGACTCATAGCGACCTCTCCTTGGGTTTCCTAGGCAGTATTACTACGGAAGTATATTCCCCAACCTTCCTTTCGAGGAGTGGCTGGTAGATTTGAACTTCCAGTCTTCTGGTTAGCAGTCAAGTGCCTTAGACACTGTGCTACCAGAACTCCCTTATATAGTCTAGCTTCTCCGATTATTTAGATAAATAATTCCTTCCATTCCATTCTACTTTTTTTTTTTGTTTTTATGCTCATCAAACAAGTCTCTGAGTAATAATACTGTTTCCCTGGTGGCCTGATAGGAAGAAAGGGGCGGGGGTGTCCTGATTATGAAGTGCAAGCTTTTGGGTCTGTAGATACCATCTGTCAGGGATTGAATTATTTTCCCCAAAACATGTTGGAATCTGTATTAGAGCTTAAGTTCTAAATCACTTGGTTCGTGGAAGGCTGTGGTCTACAGTGAGAGCCCTAACTACATTTTGAGCATTGAAATAAATTCAGATGCCATTTGAGTTCTTTCCGATCATTAAACCAGCAACGTGACTATGTTTAGACAAGTCCAGGAAAAACCTAGGGAGGGTCAGTTTGCCCTGAGGAAGAGTGTGGTTGAAAGCAGATTATGTTCACTCAGAGAACTAGGGAACTTGCCTGGGTGTGTCCATATGTAATTTAAATTAAAGGTTGTTGTTAGGTACCACTGAGTCAGCTCAGACTCATAGCGACCCTGTGTACAACAGAATGAAACACTGCCAGGTCCTGCGCCAACCTCATAATCCTTGCTATACCTGAGCCCATCATTGCAGCCACTGTGTCAATACATCTCTTTGAGGGCCTTCCCCTTTTTCGCTGACCCCCCACTTTACCAAGCAAGATATCCTTCTCCAGGGAATGGTCCCTTCTGACAACATGATCAAAGTAGGTGAGACAAAGTCTGGCCATTCTCGGTTCCAAGGGGCATTCTGACTGCACTTCTTCCAGGACAGATTTATTAGTTCTTCTGGCAGTCTATGGTATGTACTTTCAGTATTCTTCACCAACACCACAACTCAAAAGCATCAACTCTTCTTTGGTCTTCCTTATTCATTGTCCAGCTTTCACATGCATGTTGTTGT
>NW_006921604.1:13117766-13119023 GCF_000298275.1 Orycteropus afer afer
GTTTACTTGTGTTTTATTGACTATGCAAAGGCATTTGATTGTGTGGATCATAACAAATTATGGACAACATCGAGAAGAATGGGAATTCCAGAACACTTAACTGTGCTCATGAGGAACCTGTACATAGATCAGGAGGATGTTGTTCGAATAGAACAAGGGGATACCACTTGGTTTAAAATCAGGAAGGGTGTCATCAGGTATGTATCCTTTCATCATCCTTATTCAATCTGTATGCTGAGCAAATAATGTGAGAAGCTGGACTATATGAAGAAGAATGTGGCATCAGGATTGCAGGAAGACTCATTAACAACCTGCGGGATGAAGACGACACAGTTTTGCTTGCTGAAAGTAAAAATGACTTGAAGAAATTACAGGTGAAGATTAAAGACTACAGTCTTCAGTATAGATTACATCTCAACATAAAGAAAACTAAAATCCTCACAACTGAGTCATTAGACATCATGATAAATGGAGAAAAGAATGAAGTTGTCAAAAATTTCATTTTACTTGGATCCATAGTCAAGCAGCAGTCAAGAAATCAGATGACGGGGAGTTCTGGCAAGATGGCGGACTAGGCAGAAGGACTGCACAGAAGCTCTTCAACAAAGAAAAGGGAAACCAGTTAACACAGACAGAAGGTAATCTTGGACCCCTGAGCCTTGAAGGGAAGGATACAAAAGTGGACTGAACCCCAACTAGCAGAAGAATTTGTGTGAAAATACCAAAAAAGGAGACACACAGAGCTGCAGTCTGGCAGCGGCCTAAGCGACTCTGACGGCACAGATGACAGGGCTTGGAGATTCCCAACTGGTGGTAGGACCTAAGAATTAACCCAAAAATCACCCTGCTAGCCAGGGACTACATGGACTGTGCATGGTGGCTGGGGAACAAACGGAGAAGGTGAAGAGAAAGGTGGGCTGAGCTGTGGACTTTTGCCAGTCCGGAGGACGCCGCCATTTTGTAGGTTTAAAAAGCGTTTTGATTCTTTTGGATATTTAAAGAGACAGTGCTCTTGTGGATTCCTATGGTGGTAGGACTTAAGAATTAACCTAAAAATCACCCTGCTAGCCAGGAACTGCACGGAAGACTGTGCACAGTGGCTGGGGAACAAACGGAGAGGTGAAGAGAAAGGTGGACTGAGCTGTGGATTTTTGCCAATCTGGAGGGTGCCGCCATTTTATAGGTTTAAAAAGCAGCTTGACTATTTTGGATATTCAAAGAGACAGCGCTCTCGCAGATTTCTGGGGCTTAAGAACA
>NW_006921604.1:13120975-13172601 GCF_000298275.1 Orycteropus afer afer
TCAGCCAAGATCCATCTGACATCAGCAATGAAATCCCTCATTCTGTGCCCTCTTCTGAATCCAGCTTGCATTTCTGGAAGTTCTCTGTCAATATACTGCTATAACCATTTTTGAATTATCTTCAGCAAGATTTTACTTGCATGTGATATTAATGATATTGTTTGATAATTTCCACATTCTGTTGGATCACCTTTCTTTGTGGTGGGTATAAATGTGAATCTCTTCCAATCAGTTGGCCAGGTAGTTGTCTTCCAAATTTCTTGGCATAGATGAGTAAGTGCTTCCAGCGTAGCATCATTTGTTGAAACATCTCAGTGGGTATTCTGTCAATTCCTGGAGCCTTATTTCTGTCAATTTCTTCAGTGTAGCTTCAACTTCTTCATTCAGTACCATTGGTTCTTGATCATATGCCACTTCCTGAAATAGATGAACATTCATCAATTCTGTTTGGTACAGTGACTCTGTGTATTCCTTCCATCTTCTTTTGATATTTCCTGCATCATTCAATATTTTGCCCATAGAATCTTTCTATATTATAACTCGAGGCTTGAATTTTTTCTTCAGTTCTCTCAGCTTGAGAAATGATGAGCCTGTTCTTCTATTTTGGTTTTCTAACTCCAGGTCTTTGTACATTATAATAATTGACTGTCTTCTTGAGCTGCTCTTTGAAATCTTCTGTTTGGCTCTTTTATCTTGCTATTTCTTCCATTTGCTTTAGCTACTCTCCATTCAAGACCAAGTTTTAGAGTCTGTTCTGACATCCAGAACAGACAAAAAAGACATTTTTTGTCTTGTCTTCCTTTTCTGTCTTTTTTAAATGACTCTTGCTTTCTTCACGGATAATGTTCTTGATGTCATCCCACAATTCGTATGATTTTTGGTCATTGGTGTTTAATGCGTCAAATCTATTCTTCAGATGGTCTCTAAATTCAGGTGGAGTATAATCAAGGTCATATTCTGGCTCTTGGGGACTTGTTTTATTTGTCTTCAGCTTGAACTTGAACTTGCATATGAGCATTTGATGGTCTGCTCCACAGTTAGCTTCTGGCCTTGTTTTGGCTGAAAATATTGAGCTTCTCTGTTGCCTCTTTACACAGATATGGTTGATCTGATTCCTGTGTATTCCATCTGGTGCTGTGCTGGTATTGTCTTGTAGCTACCTTGTGGCTATGACTCAGGGCTGCACAGTCATGACTCATACCCTGAACACCATGTAGTCAAGTGGTCAAGCCCCAGAACCAATCCTGTAACCCTTTTTAATCTTCAGTTTTGTATGTATCCTCAACATGGTCCTTTCCCCAATTCTGTAGTTCTGCCTGCAACAGTAATGAATTGGCCTGCCACCATTGATGATTTTGTGCTGATTTTGTTTGTACACTATCGAATATAATGAACACTACAACTGTGACTTAGTGGACCCCATTCAGTTTCTGTACTCGGTACACAGTGATGGTTTTCCTTATCCTGGATGATAGTCTTTGTTTTGTCTTTGTCTTGGCTAAGGCTTAATAAAAGAGTCTCAATAGCACAAATTTGAATCTGCAGTCTCTTTTCTTCTCCTAACACAAATCCTAACCCCTTGGATAGTGCCTGGAGTTGGAGTTGACTCAATGACAACTGGTTTGGTTTTTTTTAAAAATATCTATTGATGTAACCTTATTTGGAAATTTTCTTTGTTATGTGAGGTTATATTATGGTAGAAGGAGTTTGATGGTGCAGTACCTCAGGCATTTGACTGCTAACTAGAAAGTTGGTGGTTCAAACCCAGCAACCACTCCATGGAAGGCAGATGTGGCAATCTACTTACATAAAGAATTACTGCTTTGGAAAGTCAATAGGGGTCACTATGAGTTGGTTGTTGTGGTTGTTAATGTGCCATCAAGTTGGACCCGACTCATAGCAACCCCTCCTTGGGTCCGAGGCAGTATCACTATGGAAGTAAATTGCCCAACCTTCCTTCCACTGTGAGTGGGAGTCGATCCTAAATCAAATCATGTTTTAGTTATGAAGGACAGGATTAGACAGATGTCATGTGAGGATCACCAAGGAATCAAGAAATGCTGGGACTATGGAAGCTGAGAGACAAGGATCTTCTCTTTGAGCCAACACCCTGATGTTAGACTTCTAGCCTCCTGAACTGTGAGAAAACAAATTTTGTTCTTTAAAGACACCCAGTTGTGGTTATTTCTGTTATAGCAGCACTAGGAAATGAAAAGAATGCCTTAGACTAATCAGGACAAGCCTAAAGTCCAACATAGTGAGATTTAATGGCTCATTGGAATGAGGGAGACTGCACATTAAGGTAGCTCAGTGGCACAAAATGTTGAGCACTAGATGACTAGCAAAAAGGTGGGCTGTTCAAACTCACCCAGAGGCACCTTGGAAGACAGGCCTGGCTTTTGAAAGTTGCTCTGACACACATAGGATCCCCGTGACTCAGAACTGAGTTAACACTCTGGTAGCATAGTGCCTAAAGCACTTGACTGCTAACCAGAAGGCTGGCGGTTCAAATCTACCAGCCACTCCTCGGAAGGAAGGTTGGGTAATCTACTCCCGTAGTGATACTGCCTCAGAAACCCAAGGAGGGGTCGCTATGAGTCTGGTTCAACTCGAAGGCACAAAACAACAACAACAACAGTGCTTCTAACAGTTTAATTCTGATTTGACGCCCTGGTGAGAATTTACATTTGCACTCCAGATACACTGAATCAGAATTTAGTTTCAATATACATAAGAATCACCCTGGGATCCTGTTAAAATGTACATTCTGATTCAGTATATCTGGGGTGGAAATACAAATTTTCACCAGTGGGTCAAACCTGAATGAATGGGTTGGAAGCCCAGGTTGTTTGTGGCTTGGGCTCTAGGTTTTGACAAAGGTGAAGTTCCAGATGGAGCCACAAGGTGGCACAGTGATTCTATGGCCAAAAAGCCCACAAAAAATTGTTGGAAATTCTGGTATTTGTCAGAAACTCCAGGAGAGTAGCAGGTTATCTGGAAATGGGCCAGGGGGATGAGAGACCTCAGTGAGGTGGCAGGAAGTCTAGGGAGGAGAGTCATGGCTGGCGGAGGGAAAAAGGAAGTGAAAGGCACCCAGTGAGGCCTTGGGAGGGGCTGTGGCCAGAAAGCCCACAAATAATTCATTCTTTTTTCCACAAATATTTGTTGCACATATACTGTGAGCCAGAATTGGTGCCATGTGCACAATCAACCCCCTCAAATGGCTCATGGTTTTGCTGATAACACTGACACATGTGCACATTACTTCTGTACAATGTGAAAATAATGATCCATATAATTGTTGTTGTTAGTTGCTGTCAAGTCAGCCCCTGACTCATGGTAACCCCATGCACAATGGAATGAAATGCTGTCCAGTACTGCATCCTCCCCACGGTTGGTTGCAGATTGAACCATTTTGACCCATAGGGTCTTCAATGGCTGAATTTTGGAAGTAGATGCTGGGTCTTTCTTCTTCCAACTTATAGAATAGGTGAGAGATTGTTGTTAGCTGCTGTCAATCACTTCTGGCTCACAGTGACCCCATGGGTGCAGAACTGATGTCCCCATTCTACTCAGTTTTCAAGGCTGTAATCTTTCAGAAGCAGACTGCCACCAAGCCTTTCCTCTAAGGCACCTCTCACAAAACTCACTGTCATCATGTTGATTCTAACTCATAACAACCCTCACTGGGTTTCCAAGGCTGTAAATCTTTACAGAAGTAGACTGCCCCATCTTTCGTCTGTGGAGCAGCTGGTGGGTTCCTTGCACCAATCTTTGGGTTAACAGCCAAATGCCCTAACCACTATACCACCAGAGCAAGCACCTCTAAACCAAAAACCAAATCAAACCCACTGCCATCAAGTTGATTCCAACTCATAGTGACCCCCATTGGGTTTCCAAGGTGATAAATCTTTATAGAAGTAGATTGTCCAGTCTTCCTTCCATAGGGTGGCTGGTGAGTTTGAACTGCCAACCTTCTAGTTAGCAGTCTAGTTAGCAGTCAAATACCTTACACACTGTGCCACCAGAGCTCCTTAAATCACTGACCTTTCAGCTAGTAGTTGAGTGCTTAACCATTTATGCCATTCAGAGGCTCCAGCTAGGTAGCTAGCTGCTGTCAGGTTGACTCTGACTTATGGTGACCTTAAGTAAAACTGAACTAAACATTGCCTGGGCCTGCCTCCTCCTCATGATTGTTGACATGTTTGAATCCATCATTGCAGCTACTGTGAGCCAATCTACTCACCAAGGGTCTCTCTCACCCTCACCAACTCTGTTCTTGACCAAACATGATGTTCCTCCTCTAGCAATTAACCCTTCCTGATGACATGTCCATGGCATCTAGCTTGACTGAGGCACTGTCTTCCTGGTCACCCCAACCTTCCCTTCTCACAGCCACAGCCTGGTCTTGGTCACTACTCTTCTTCACTGTGGAAATTGATAGCTGACACATCTCCCTTTGTTTCATGACTTGGCCTCCCAGCTTATTGGCTCAAGTTCCCCTACAGCAGCTATTCTTTTATTTCACAGCCCCTCAGGAGCAGTGACCTTCCGTGCTTCTCCCTGTATCAGCCTCTTCTAGCCTTTACTTCCTCCTTTCTTTTCCCAAATCATTTCCCATGATGCAGCATATGGGCCACTCTTTAAAAACATCCTAATCCTCTGGTCTCATTCTTCTTTCATCATTCCAGCTTCTACTTCAGATGAGCCTAGACTTGTTCTGCAATTGTGCAGAGGTGCTCTTCCTGAGAAAATCACCCAATAGGAGAGAGTGTCAGGAGAGGAAGAGAAAAGAGGCTACTGCTGCTAGAACATTCTTTAAGGAGGTTGAGGGGAGTGCTCATCTGAAGGCTTTAGGGATCTCTTGGAAAGAAGAGTTTTTGATGAGAGTAAAGAGGCTGTGGGTGTGTAGTTGCCAAGGACTGAAGTGAGGGGAGAATTTGGAAATGACTGTGGAAGAAAATGAGAGAGAGCTGACTGGAGAATTGTGCCAGGGTCACTGGGCAGCTTTGAGGGTCCAGTTGAGGATGTTGACCTTCGATTTTTCCTTGGACTAATTCTTGTGGTGGTTGTTTTTTCTCTGTTAATATTCAGCTGCAGAGATGAGTGTTGACTTTATCAGGGGCTGAGGTTTTGCCAAGAGGCCTACTAGCACACTGGTTAAGCACTCAGCTGCTAACCAGAAAGTGAATGATTCAAAGCCACCAGCCACTCCATGGGAGAATGATGTGATAGTCTGCTTCCTGAAAGATTATAGCCTTGGAAACCTTATGGGGCAGTGCTATTCTGTCCTGTAGGGTCACTATGAGTTAGAATCAACTTGACAGTAATGTCCTGAGTGACTGTAGCCTGTGCAAACACTGCCCTTCTGTTCTCCCATGGTTGATCCCTCCAAGGATAGTATCTATCTGTTGTAAATGTTCACCCAATATGCCTATTGTTTGGCTGGAAGCCACAAGAGTAAGTTCAGTTCCAGACCTGAAGGGTAACTAAGGGCCATAGTCTCAGGGGTCTCACCAGGCTCTATCAGACCAGAAAGCCTGGTCCTTTTTTTTTTTTTTTTTAATGATTTGGGGTTTTGTTCCACATTGTTCTTCCACTCTATCCAGGATCTAGAAGTAATACATTTTAAGAGATGTCCTGTGAGTGGTTGAGGAGTAATCAAATAAATTGATAGTGGATGTTTTCCATAGCACTTACTGCCTTCATTGGAGTCCCTGGATGGCACAAAGGGTTAAGTACTAGACTACTAACTAAAAGATGGGTAATTCAAATCCACAAAGAGGTGCCTTGAAAGAAAGGCCTGGTGATCTGCTACTGACAGCCCTGAAAACCCTATGGAATGTAATGCCACTCTGTAACATATGAGGTCACTATGAGTTGAAATCAACATTATGGCAACTTTTTTTTAAAAATCAACTTCAAATATACTCTGTAATTTTTATGTTGTCTATTGGATGTCTTTGCCAGGTAGAATACAAACTTCAGAAAGGCAGGGATTCTTGTTTTCTTCACTCCTGTGTTCCCAGATTCTAGAAGGATGCCTGGCATTTAGTGCTCAGTAAATTAATGTTGAATGAATGTACAATGGAAAGTTAAAAAGTAAGCTATCTGGGCTTCCCAGTTATGCTAGCAAGGGCAGCTCCTGCTGAGCTTGAGACACTCTAACCCCTGCCCCAGGAGGAAGTCACAGTCGGCCAGTCCCTGCTCCAAGGTAACCATGTGTGACCAAAAGGTCTGATCAAAAATGCAGACATGTTGGAGGAGGTGCAACTGAACTCGGTGGACTGTGGGACTCAGGTGTTGCAGAAATACAACAGAGAGAAGAATATTGTGGCCCAGATCAAAAAGGAGTTTGATAAGAAGTACAACCCCACCTGGCACTGCATCATGGAAGGAAACTTTGGTAGTTATGTGACACATGAAACTAAGCAATTCTTTTACCTGGGCCAAGTGGCCATGGTTCAGCTCAAATCTGGTTAAAGCATGGACTATGCCCACAAACCCAGTGACCCATCCAAAAACAAGGACTGCAGCCTAAATCCCAAATACTAGAGACTGAAATCTTCAGCTAAGGGAACACCATCTTCGATCCTTCATTGTGTTCATGGCCTTCTCTGTACTAGTTTGTTGTGGTTATAAAATAATTAGCAAAACAGCTTACATTTGTATTTCTTTCCTTCTTTTTTAAAAATAACTTTTTAATTGTAATTTGGGTGGAAGTTTACAGAGCAAATTGGTTTTCCATTCAACAATTCATACACATTTTGTTTTCTAACATTCATTGTAATCCTCACAACGTAACAGTACTCTTCCTACTTCCTCTCAGTGTTTACCATTTCCCTTTGTCCTTCTTTCCTATCCCTTCTTGCCTTCTGAGCTTTATCCCTGGGCAAATGCTGCCTTTTTGATCTCAAGTGGTTGATTATTCTAACAACAGCATACATCCCTGGTATTACTGTTTGTCTTTATCTCCTATAATATACTTTCCCCCTGCCTCATGCTTTTTCTTTTCTCGAAAACCATTCCATTAAAAAAAAAAAAAAAATCTGTTGGAGATGTATGTGTGTTAAAAAAGGAAAAAGGAAGCCATCTGAAAAAGGCTGTCCACAGAAAGGCCCTCTGCAAGGATCCCACCTGCAGACATCTGCAGGAGTGCTTGATCAGCACTGTCCTAGGAGAGGGGTTGCTGCACTAGCTTGATGGGTAAACCTCCTGGAGGAGATGTGCACCCTTTTTCTTGGCTCCAAACTCCAAACTCTAAGAGAAACAACCACACCCAAAATAGAGACACTGGAATGTGGTTACTTCTACATTTTCAAAGTACAAATTAGGTTCATTGTACTGATAGCATAGTGCCTAAGGCATTTGACGGCTAACCACCAGCCACTCCTCAGAAGGAAGATTGGGCAATCTACTTCCGTAGTGATACTGCCTCGGAAACCCAAGGAGGGGCCACTATGAGTTGGGTCTGACTCGATGGCAAATAACAACAATAACATACCTTAAAAAGAGGCATTGGTGGTTCAGTGTGGAACTCTCTTTTTCCATGTGAGAAACTGGGTTCTATTCCCAGACAACACACTTCATATGCAACCACCACCAGTCTGTCAGTGTAGGCTTGTATGTTGCTACGATGCCATACAGGTTTCAGTGAAACCTGCAGACTAAAACGAACTAGGAAGAAAGACTCGAAGATCTACTTCTGAAAATCAGCTATGAAAACCCTATCAACCACAATGGTCCGCTCCTCAACCAATCATGGATAGTGCAAGACTAGGCAGCGTTTGTTCCGTCATGCACAGTGTCTCAATGAGTGGGGGGCCCGCTTGAGGGCAGCTAGCAACAACCACAACATAACCTTAAAAATATCATACCAATAAATGTTAGCAAACTAATTCTTTTCTTCCTGTTTGAAATTTAATTGCTGATTCATTGGAATAGCATCTATTTTCTTGGAAATCTAATAATGGTAATTTGTAGTATTGCATGAAAGGACTATATACAAGTATTATGATTTTATTTAATTGAGCATGGAAATCATATCAAATGAAATAGTCTTTAATTAAACATACATAATTTTGAAAAGACTCAACACTCCATGTGCATTACAGAGTATAGACAAACCATAACTTCATTACAGTTCAAATTTTATAATAACTGATTTCCTGTTACAGCAATAAAATAAGCATCAATAAATCATTCCAAAAAGACTTTATTTTCAGAACAGTATTTGATCATTAAATTATTTAAAATGAAATGGACATTCTGGAAAAATTGCAGAAATACATTTCAACCAAAAGACAACTCTTTTTACAAAGGGTCAATATCTACAAGGCATACTGGAACAAGAAACATCAGAATTATTTGATATATGTCAACTTCATGATATGTATAATCACTGTAAATAAAAACATTAGGCCAAGATATATTTCAGTTAGCCTATTCACAGAAGCAAACAAACACACAAAATGAATTGTTTCCCAGAATATTTAGAGAAAAAGACTGGGAATATAGTTCTTTACTATAAACATCCATGGAGGAGATTATGTATAGTCTCAGTCCAACAAAAATGTACACCCATAGCTTACTCAGCATGTTTATGTGAAAATCTTAAAGATACTCTCCCCTTCTATGTGTCCTATATAGAATCTATACAGCAGATTTGTTGAATTCTTATTAATTTGTATTCAACATTAAGTTGAATACCTTTAGAAAACTTTTATAAAAGATAACTAATATTGCCTTATCCTCTTTTCTTCTATTTTTTTGGCACATAGCTCAGTTCCTTATTTTATTAGGGATCAATAAGAGAGAGAACATATATTCCTCATTTAAGCTAAGCCTTACCTTTTTTTTTTTAAATTAAACTTTTTATTCTGAGATAATTGTGGATTCACATGCAGTTGTAAGAAATAATACAGAGATCCTGGGTATCCTTTACCCAGTCATAACATCCTGCAAACTACAGTATGGTGTTACAACCAGGAAACTGGCATTGACTCATTAAGACACAAAATAGTTGCAGCACCACAGGGATCCCTTGTGTTGCCCTTTTATAGTCATCTCACCTTCCTCAGGTTGCAAGGGCTACAACAATGGGCTCAAGCAAGGCAATGATTGTGAGGGTGGCACAGGACTGGGCAATGTTTCGTTCTGTTGTACAGAGGGTTGGTATGAGTGGAAACCAACTTGACGCCACTTAACAACACCACCTCTCTCACTCCCTCTGCCCCCAACTTCCCTGGCAACCACTAATCTCCATGCCTATAATTTTGTCATTTCAAAAAATGTTAAATAAATGGAATCATACAGTATGTGACCTTTTGGCATTGGCTTTTCTCACTCAGCACAATTCTCTTGAAATTCATTCAAGTTCTTGCTGTCTCATTCCTTCTTATTGCTGAATAGTATTTCACAGTACGGAGGTACCACAGTTTATTTCACCATTCACACATTAAAGGACATCTGAGTTGTTTCCAATTTTTTACTATTATGAATAAAGCTGCTGTGAACATCCATGTACATGTTTCTGTGTGAACACAAGTTTTCATTTCTCTGGGAAAAATTTGACATATATGCCCATGAGTGTAATTGCTGGATTGTATGGCAGTTGCATGATTGGTTACTTTTATAAAGAATTTCCAAATCGTTTTTCCAGTGGCTGTTCCTTTTTACAGTCCCACCAACAATACTTGGGGGATCCAGTTTCTCTGTATTCTTGCTAACATTTGATGTTGTCACTCACTCTTTTTTTTTTTTTTTTTTTAATTTTAGCAGTTTTGTTAGCTGTGTAGTGATACTGCATTTTGGTTTTAATTTCCATTTCTCTAAAGTCTGGTGGTGTTGAACATTTTTTTTTTTTTAATTTTAGCAGTTTTGTTAGCTGTGTAGTGATACTGCATTTTGGTTTTAATTTCCATTTCTCTAAAGTCTGGTGGTGTTGAACATCTTTTCATGTGCTTATGTGCCATATCCTCTTCAGTGAAATGTCTTGTTCATAGTCTCCATTTTCTAATTGGATTGTCTGGGTTTTTTTTTAGTTTTTTTTTTTTTAATTGTAATTTGGGTGAAAGCTTACAGGGCAAATTCATTTTACAGACACCAGTTCACACACATTTTGTTTCATGACACTGATTGTCATTCCCATAATTTGACAGCTCTCTTGCCACTTCTTCCCTGTGGAACAGTTAAGTTTCGAGAGTTCTTTCTATAGCCTAGACATTAGTTCTTTGTCACATATGTTTTCTCCCTGTTTGTAGCCGTCTTTTTATCTTCTTAATAGGATCTTTTGTAGAGCAAAAAGTTTTTTTTAAATTTTGATGAAGTTTAACTCACCAAATTTTCTTTATGTGGATTGTGCTTTTGGTTTCAAGTCTAACAACTTTTTGCTTAGCCCTTAGTCATGAAGCTTTTCTTCAATTTTTCATTGCTAAGAGTTTTATTGTTTTACATTTTATAGTTAGATCTATGCTCTATTTTGAATTAATCTTTGTATAAGGTGTGAGATTTAGGCTGAGGTTAAATTTTTGCCTACGGATATCCACTTAGTTCAGTACCATTTATTGAAAAGAGAATCCTTCCTCCACTGAATTATTTTTGAACCGTTGTAAAATATCAGGTAAGTGTATTTATGCAGGTCTCTCTCTGGGCTCTCTATTCTGTTCAAATGATCCATGAACATCCTCTGCCAATAACACACTGTCTTGATTACTGTAAACTAAAGTTTGAGGTTATTTGTGGAGTATTTTTGAGCATGTAGTTTGTACTTCCATTCCTCCCCACCTTACTTCTAAATTGGAGGTAGTAATAATTTACAACTTGCAAAATATGAAATACCCTCAAAATTACCCTACTCTTATGTATTAGAAATTGGCATTGTTAGGGACTCCTTTGAGCATGGGCTTATGGTAAATAAGGAATTTCATGCAACTTAACTTTTTTTTAGTAACAGGCACTTAAAAATATACTTTGACAAGTCAAACACTCTTTATGTCTTAATTATTCCAACAAAAATGTAATCATCAATAACATTTCTATTTTAAAAAATGTTTATTTTCTACATATGATCATGTGTTTTTATGTTCTATAACAAACCAAACCCACCAAAGAGGGTATATAGTCATTATAGAAAGATAATTTGGGTACTGCTAGATTCTTCTCAGAAGGAAGATGGGGCAATCTACTTCCGTAGTGATACTGCCTCGGAAACCCAAGGAGGGGTCGCTATGAGGCAGGTCCATAACAACAACAACAAAAAAAAATTCTTTGCAAACTTCGGTTACAAGAAGTCTTAGATATGTACACATAGGCTCAGATAGGCCTTAGCTGTGTGTACAACTACAGTCTAATTTCTTTCAAAAACAGAAGTCTTTGTATATAATTTGTAGAAAATATGAAATCTGTAGTAAGACACAAACTTGAGACATCTTTTTTTTTTTTTTTTTTTTTTCCCAGTGAGATCCTATTCTTCATTTCCTCAGTGGGGTACCCCTTGAGACATCTTTTTTTTTTTTTTTTTGGTCAATGGCAGTGGCAAATCATCTCCAGGCAGGTAAATTATTCAGTTTTACAATCGCTTTACTGACTTGCCAGTTCAGTGACTACCTGTGCATTTATATAACTCTTTTGTCTCAGTCTGAAAACTGGAAAGCTTTTAGGTATTACTCTCTCTCTCTCTCTTTTTTTTTTTTTTTTTTTTGGCTCTCTGTTACATGCAGTGAGTTCTGGAGTCTGTACTTGGGCATTTGACTTAACTTCTCTAAGCCTCAGTGTCCTTGTCTATAAGTGGCAATGATGACACTCGTCTCATTGGTTGTAAGGCTGAAATGAGATGACTTGTGCAAAGGGCCTGGACATGGAGTGGGCCGTCAGATACGCCTGACTTTTTTCCTTCCTTCTCTTACACACTTGCTCCCGTCTCCCGTCTCCCCTCTCCCAGAAGTGTCCTCCACATACCACAGAATGAGGTGCTTCTTATTCTGGGTGCCCCAGAGGAGCAGCCCCTGTCTAAAGCGTGAGCTGCAGATTTTATGGGGAGGCTGATGCCAAAGTCACCTCATCCTCTTAATGTGCTACCATGGCTTGCTTATGAGGAGCAAGGCTGTGCACTAATCTCTGTATGTTCTCATGCTGCTCATCAATTTACAGTGGGGAAAAAAGCTTCATAAGTGATGTATACATTCTCACAAATGTGCCTTAGTAATGCATTTGCAATCCAGTAGCACAATGAGTAATCCATAGACAAACAGTCCTCCACCCTCTCCTGAAACACAATATTGTGGCTGTATGATGCATATTTAGTTCTTCTGTGGTTGCAACGAGCTTAAACCCAGACACTGCTTTTAGCACAAAAAGCAACAATACTCTCATGATATAAAGTAATTGCATTGTACTTACAGACATAATTTGTTTTCCTAAAGAATGGAACAGCAACTGTTTCAACACGTCATTTTGACAACCAATGGTGATCCTCAAATAGGTGAGTCTGGATTGAATACAACTTAAACAAAGCCTGTATAGGTGAAGAACCTGTGTGAATTGAGGATTTGCAAATGACCACCTTACTTTCAAGTCTAGCATAGGCTTCCCTGTTCATCCTCTTTCATTCTGCAGGAAGGATGACAGGGCTGCTATGAATGCTTCAACAAAGAGACAGCAGGCAATAGCTGTCTGGCAATGTCACATAAAGGTTTTCATGTTCAAGCAAACACTGGGGACTTTTTTCTTACTCCTTCAGGCCTTTCTTGGCACTGCTTTGAAATATTCTTCCCTTGAAATCTCAGATACTCCTCCGTACCATTTCTGAAGCCAGATATGTTCTATCTTCATCTTCATAAAGAACCATTCATATTGACGAGGCCACTTCCTCATAACTGGGTGCCTGTAGGAACAAAGGAGAGACTGCATGGAAGCTGTTCAGTGGTGTCCCTAGGGTTGGTGTCACCCAGTGCAGTAACTCATGGTGTCACCACCCCATGGACACCTCCTATACCAGATCATAATGAATCCTTAAGAATGTTTATTATCAACTGCAATCATAGAATAATGTTGAATATGTTAAGTTGCTTAAATAGAGTATTTCTTAGATTATATGAATATAACAAAATTTTTTAATAAAATATTTCTACATTGAGTCACACATTATTAGTTGCAACATTATTAATTAGGTGCAAGCCTTTTTTAAAATTTTTTTTCTTTCTTTTCCTTTAATTACTATTTCATTCACAAAGCAGTTATTGATATAGGTTCACAAATACTAATTACCACAATTTTGTAGCTAAAATGCCAGAAAACTTGACAAAATTCCCAACTTCAGAAACACCGACAGGAACAAGAACAACTGTATGTGCTTGTAGTGTGGCAGATAAAATCACGTGGTTCGAAACATCATTGGAAATATAATAATGACAACTGACCAGAGCACATTAGAAAGTTCAGAAAGTAAATTAGCATAGAGTTTTAGCTTTGTAAGTATATTGATACATATAAGCTGGGCTTATGAAAAATGTTTTTGTTGTTATAAGTAGCTTCATGAATATTTTTATAGAAAACAAATTTCTACTGAAACACTGCACAAAAACTTTATGGACAGTCATTTTGGGGTCACCCCCTCTGACAGTGTCAGCTGGTGTGATACGCACCCCACCACACACACCTCCCTGAAGTTCACTCCACTGAAGCTGTTCTTACCAAAGAGGTATGCCTTTTGTGAGCACAGTTAAGAATCTACATTTCCTCAGCCAACCCTTCTGACTCCAGGTCTCATCTGAGCTGAGAGATGCTCAAACAAGCCAGAGCAGAAGCCAAGAAGACTGGTATTGAAGCCTGAGAGAGCCTTGTTGTTGTTGTTGTTGTTGTTATTATGTGCTGTCAAGTCAGACCCGACTCATAGCAACCTCTCCTTGGGTTTGCAAGGCAGTATCACTACGGAAGTAGATTGCCCCATCTTCCTTCCCAGGAGTGGCTGGTGGGTTTGAACCGCCAGCCTTCTGATTAGCAGTCAAGTGCCTTAGGCACTACACTACTAGAGTTCCCGAGAGAGCCTTAGGAAACTATAATCCCTACACCTAGTGGCTAAAAGCTCAAGACTTGAGCCAGACTTCTTGGCTAAACCCCAGTTCCACTGCGGACAAGCTGTGACACCTTGGGTATCCTATTTGCTCTCTCAAGCCTCAGTCTTCTTGTCTGTCATGTAGAATGATACTGCTGGTGTTCAGTCATAGGACTGTATGGGGAACAAACGAATAAGCACATGCTAGCATTTACTGAGCATTTACTCCACTCAGGGGCTAAACTAACAAACTACCTTAGTTTGTTAGTTTAGCCCCTGCATGGAGTAAGTGCTCAGTAAATGTCAGTTATTGTTATCTATGGAGTCCCTGGGTGGTAAGGTTAATGCACTCAGCTGTTAACAAAAAAGTTAACAGCTTTTGAGTCCACCCAGAGGCACCTCAGAAGAAAGGCCTGGTGATCTATTGAAAATTAGCCATTGAAAACCCCATCGATTACAGTTCTACTCTGACTGACACACATGGGATTGCTGTGAATCAGACTTGATAACTTGTTTCTCTTAATTGTTATTGTTAAACATAAAGAACAGTTTTATGGATGATTTCTGTATGAAATGTTAAGAAAGAAAAAACAACTACGAGCCTGTGAAACAAATCTGTTCAGAGAAAAACTTCCATTCCTGCATCGTGGTTGGACTGTTGAGCCACAGTTGAGCCAGAGTGCACAAGGAACACCATCCCATTCTGCCTTCTCTTACTTACTGAGTTTCCTTCTCTTCCTAAACACACTGTGATATCCTGAAGGGCAGGAGCTGTGGCTCACTTTTTTTTCCTAACTTGATGAAAATAAGAATTTTCATTATATCAAAAAACATAAAGTTCAAAGACTAGTTGCAAACTGGGAAAAACATTTGCAACAATGAAATAATATAATAGGTTAGTGTTCTTTTCTTTTAAAAAAAATTATGTTGAAACAATCATAAACTTAAAAAGAAGTTGAAAGTATAGTAGGAAGAACTTTTTTTTCCTGTACTATTTGAAAGAAAGATGCTGACCTGATGCCCTATCAGGTCATACTCCTACAGGCGAGATAACAACTATTGTTATTTTAAGCCTCTTAGCTTTGTAATAATCATAACTGGCACAGATTTTGGTACCAGGGAGCAGAGTCTGTAGTAATAAAACCTAAGTCACGTGGCATGTTAGTAGAAGCCTAAAGGACCTCAAAGGAGCTCTAGTGGTTCAGTGCCTAAGGCATTTGACTGCTAACCAGAAAGGGTGGCAGAGAAAACCCACCAGCCACTCTGCAGTTAGAAGAGAGGGCAACCTACTTCCTTAAAGATTTGCTATCTTAGAAACCCAGTGGGGGTCGCTATGAATCGGAATCGACTTGATGGCAGTGGGTAAAGGACCTCAAGGAGGCTGACTGTGGGAGCTTAAAAGAAAGTAATGTTATTGAAAGCTGAATGAAAGGGGGCCCATGTTATATAGCAGTGGGGAATTTGACAACATGGTTCCTGCTGTAATGTGGGAAACTAGAAATGTACCTAATGAACTCAGTGGTCTAAGATTTCCAGGCCACTTGGAAATGAGCCACCTGGCTTCTTCATCATAAAGCGCAAGAGGAGAGAGGTGAACTAAAGAATGAGTCGCTGAAAATAAAACACACATATATTCATGTTTACATTTCTGTCTCTATATTGAAAACCACGAGTGCACATTGATACATCCAATACCACAGAGTTGGATTCTAGTTTTCTCCCTTTATATATTTGGAACTCTTTTCCATGGCAGTGAGAAACCTGGCTTCCATTATCCTCATTACATTTACTTACCTGATTGTTCCCATCTGTGTGGGTTGTAGATGCCTCATTCAATTTAGCATCTGCCTCTGTGCTACTCTTCCACTAATTTAGACAACTGCCAATCTGTTTGTTTTCATTGCCTGCACTCCTGTGTGGACATGCCCCACTCCTTGTCCAGCTTTGTCCAGTTCTGACTTTCCATTACAGCTTCCTTTTCATACTGCTAAGACTCCAAGACCCCTTGACAGGCCATTCCTCCATGTAGACGCCATCTTACCTTGCACGAGCTCTGACATGCATGCTGGGCTGCCCCCCACATTGTTGCCTTTATCCCCTGCCCTGGCTCTACTCACCAGATTCGGACTTCCCCATGCTGGGACTCCCTGTCACTCTACAGCAGTGGTTCTCAAACTCTATAATGCACAGCAACTTCCTGGGGCATGCTTTTTTAAAATATAGATTGAACCTCATCTCCAGATAATCTGATTCAGTAAGTCAGTGGGCTGGGGGTAGGGGGCAGAAAGCCACATTTACACAGGTTTTGCCATTTTCTGAAAGTAGAGTGTTCCTATGAAACCTTTTGTAAGCTGAAATGTGGGAAAGTAAAGAAGCAATTATCATTAATTTGTATGGGAAAAAGAGTGTTCCCAGACCCAAAAAATAACCTATCAAATCATGCCAAAACCTAAAATAACCCTAACAGATAGTAAATGCAGGAATGATACATGAGAAATGCACAGCCTATCTGGTGGTGTAATGGTTCAGGCATTTGTCTGCTAACCAAAAGGGTGGTGGTTCAAACCTACCAGGTACTCCACAGAAGAAAGATGAGGTGGTCTCCTTTTGTAAAGATTTACAGCCTTGGAAACCCAATGGGGCTATGAGTCAGATCAACTTGATGATACTAAGTTAAACACACACACACATATACTTATAAGGAGCTCTTGTAGCGTAGTGCCTAAGGCACTTGACTGCTAACCAGAAGGCTGGCAGTTCAAACCCACCAGCCACTTCTCGGAAGGAAGGTTGAGCAATCTACTTCCGTAGTGATAACTGCCTCGGCAACCCAAAGAGGGGTCGCCATGAGTCAGGGCTGACTTGATGGCACATAACAACAACAACAAATATATATATATATATATATATATATAGTGAAATAATATATGCACAGTGTAATTAGTTCCCAGGGAAGGAGTTTGGGACACACCACTCTTGCTGCTCAGGGTGTATGCTGTCCCTTGAATGGCTCCCTGAAAAACAAACACTGAATGCTAGTTTCACTTCTCACTTTTTTTCCTAAAAGTGAAAATTCTCTTTGGATTTCTTTTCATTAGTGAAAACAGGTACTAATGTAGGTCTTTCATATAAGCAAAGTGGCATAAAACAAACTTTTGAAAAGTGGGAGGTACCTGTACAAGCACCCTAAGTGATTCTGATTTAGGGAGCCAGTGGACCACATTGAGAAACATTGCTCTATTATTTCTGGTGAGCCTAGCTGCTAACCAAAATGTTGGCGGTTCGAACCCACCTAGCAGTTCTATGGAAGAAAAGGCATGGTGTGATCTGCTTTGGATAGATTGTAGCCAAGAAAACCCTATGGAGTAGTTCTACTGTGTCACACATGAAGTTACTGTGAGTCAAGGGCTGACTGGATGGCTACTAAAAACAATATAACCTGGTGGGAGCTCTGGTAGCATAGTGGCTAAGACACTTGCCTGCTAACCAGACGGCTGGTGGTTCAAACCCACCAGCCACTCCTCGGAAGGAAGGTTGGGCAATCCTACTTCTGTAGTGATACTGCCTCGGAAACCCAAGGAGGGGTTGCCGTGAGTCAGGTTTGACTCAACGGCACGTAACAACAACAACTTCTGGTACTGTTCTTTGCTTGTAGCAGGAATTTGAAATGTGTGCTGTTTACTTGACTGCAAAGGCTCAGTTATTTTCATTTCAAGGTAGGGCACTTACAAGGGTTGGCAGCATGTAGGGAACACTTACATATCTGGAACACCTTAATGTGGGGTGCTCTCCAAAGACAGTGTCAGCCCATTTCAAGGCCATTGGCCTGGCCATTTTAGAAACAGCTACAGCCAGCCTATGGTGGGCAGTACTTGGCCAGTGAAGGAAGAAGTACAGCTCAGACCAATTACTGTAACTGGTATCAATGACATCAAAAGTCACAGCCCAGATCTTGGCTTTTAATTACTGCATATTTCTGGGCAAATCAGCTTTAAAGCATGTACAAACCTTGAAAACATAGCTTGCTTGGCAAATTCTACTTCTTCTGGAGACACTGCAATCATCTGGCCAGTGAGCGTTAACCGGGCACACCTGGGATCTTCTGGGTCAACGATGTTTTTTCTGTACACAAAGAACATTTTTCATACATTAGGACAATGATTTCACATCAGCCTGAAATACTAAGGTTTTCTGTAAAAAATTAAAGACAGCGGTCACACTACTGGTTATATCATTCAGATTCTATATAGTGTGTAATTAGCTTTGATACACTTCAGCATAGACAGTATAATAACTGTATTTTGTGTAAATCAGAGTTGTAAGGAGCTCTGGTGGCACAGCGGGTAAGGCATTTGACTGCTAACCAGAAGGTCAGTGGTTCAAACTGACAGGCTGCTTCACGGGAGGAAGATGAGGCAACCTACTTCAGCAAATATTTACAGCCTTGAAACCCCAATAAAAAAACAAAACCGAATACATTGCCATTGAGTTGGATCTGACTTATAGTGACCCCTCCTTCGGTTTCCGAGGTGTATCTCTATGGACGTAGATTACCCAACCCTTCTTCCGAGGAGTGGCTGGTAGGTTTGAACCACCAGCCTTCTGGTTAGCAGTCAAATGCCTTAGGTACTATGCCACCAGAGCTCCCAGGAAACCCAATGGGGGTTGCTATATATTGGAATTGACTGGATGGCAGTGACTTTTTTTTTTTGTTTGTTTTTTTGGTTAGGAAAGTTAGATAAGTTTTGAAGTAGTCTGATAAAGAATACATGTGCCAGACTTAACGTTTGCATGACTCTAATCAGGAGTCCCTGTTGTTGTTGTTATGTGCCGTTGAGTCAGACCCGACTCATAGCGACCCCTCCTTGGGTTTCTGAGGCAGTATTGCTATGGGAGCTCTGGTAGCATAGTGGCTAAGACACTTGCCTGCTAACCAGACGGCTGGCGGTTCAAACCCACCAGCCACTCCTCGGAAGGAAGGTTGGGCAATCCTACTTCCGTAGTGATACTGCCTCGGAAACCCAAGGAGGGGTTGCTATGAGTCGGGGCCGACTCGACGGCACATAACAACAACAACAACATTGCTACGGAAGGAGATTGCCCAACCTTCCTTCCGAGAAGTGGCCAGTGGGTTTGAACTGCTAGTCTTCCGGTTAGCAGTCAAGTGTCTTAGGCACTATGTGGTGCAAATTATTAAGTGCTCTGCTGCTAAACAAAAGGTTTGAATCTACCAGCATCTCCGCAGGAGAAAAGACCTAGCAACTTGTTTCCATAAACATTTCAGCCTAGGAAACCCTATGAGGCAGTGGTTTGGCAGTTCAAAGCCACCAAGAGGTGCCTTGGAAGAAAGGTTTGGCAATCTACTACTGAAAGAGCACAGCCTTGAAAACCCTACGGAGCAAAGGCCGACTGACACACATGGCGCTGCCATGAGTCAGAATCAACTCAATGGCAACTAACAATAACAGCAACGAGGTATTTCAATAAAGTTTTATAATTTTTATACAGGATATTATACATTTTTCTTAGATTTAGTCCTAGGCACATTACAGGTTTTGTTGCTGTCTTAAATTAGATCTTTTTTTAAAAATTGTACATTTAAAAAATTATTTTTTCCTGATAAGTAGAAACGCAATTATTTTCAGTTATCGTTGATTAATTCAAAAACCTTGTTAAGCTCTCTTCTTAATACTAATGTTTTCAGTGTCCATTTTCTTGAATTACCTATGTAGACAGTTATATCATTTATGAATATTTACTATTATTTCCCAGTCTTCATATATATTTCTATTTCTTGTTTTACTGTGTTAGCTAGAACATCTAGTAATATGGACACCCTTGTCTTGTTCCATTATATATAACCTATGTTGTAGGTTTTGATAGATAATCTTTCCCCTAGGTTGCTAGGAGTTTCTAAAAAGTCATAAATGTTTGAATTTTATGAAATATATTTTCTGTATGTTTGATGTGTTACTATAATGACCTATATTAATACATTTTCAATTTTCTGTAATGCAATTTATTTAATTTTCTAGAAGTTATATTATTTTATAAAACCCACCAGCCACTCCTCAGAAGGAAGGTTGGGCAATCTACTTCTGTAGTGATACCGCCTCGGAAACCCAAGTAGGGGTTGCTATGGGTTGGGTCCGACTCGACGGCACATAACAACAACAACATCCTGTTCATAGGAGGCACTTTGGTGGCACTGTGGTTAAAGCAATGAGCTCTTAACCAAAAGGTTGACGGTTCGACTCACAGCCGCTCTGCAGGAGAAAGATGAGGCAGTCTGTTTCCGTAAAGATTTGCAGCCCTGGAAACCTATGGAGCAGTTCTACTCTGTCCTATAGGGTTGCTATGAGTTGGAATTGACCCCTGGTAGTGGGATTTTTAAAAAAATAGTAATAGCTTTCCTTATTCATTTTTGGAATAAATCCAACTGTGTTACTAATAATCATGGAGTTTAATTTTCAAATGTCTTACTTAGGTACTTTTGTATATGTGTTCATGAATTATTTTGATATGAAATTTCCATTTCTCATAGCAATTTTACTAGTTGGTGTCAAGTTATACTGGCTCTGTAAAATGGTTAGGGAGTCTTTTTCTATCCTCTAAAACCATGAACCTTTGGAATATCTGTTCCTTGAATGTCTGGTAAAGTGAATGTATAGGCTCATCTGAGCCACTAGTGATTTTGCAAGTACATTTTAAACTTTGATTTAAATATTTTTATTTATTTAAAAATACATTTTATTGCAGTTTAGGTGAAAGTTTATGAGCAAATTAATATCCCATTCAGCAATTTAGATTGTTCTGTGTCACTCTTTGCAATGAGTCAACACTCTCCCCATTTACGTAAACCTTGGGTTCCCTGATTTGGTTTGGTCCAGTTTTCCTGACTTTGCTTTTGGGTGAATGGTGCCCCCTTTTCTTTTTCCTCTCTCTCTCTCTCTTTTTTTTTTTTTTTTTTAAAATTGTGATTTAGGTGAATGTTTACAAAGCAAATTCATTTTCCATTCCACAGTTAATACACATTTTATTTCATGACATTGATTGCAATCCCTATAACATAACATCTCTCTTCTCACTTCCTCCTTGTGCCTTCTCCTGTATCCTTTTCCTGATACCTTTTCCCTGTATCCTTCTTTCCTATGCATCCCTGCCCTCTGAGCTATCCCCCTGTGCAAATGCTGCCCTTCTGATTTTCCATGGTTGATTGCTCTAAGGAGTGTATCTATCTGGGGTAAATGTTCATCTTATAGGCCTGTCCACTGTCTGGATGGAGGCCGCAGGAATGAGTTCAATTCTAGGCCCAAAGGTGACTAGGGGCTATAGTCTCAAGGATTTTACCAGTCTCTATTAGACCAGTAAGCCTAGTATTTTCTTATGATTTTGAATTTTGTTTTACATTTTTCTCCCTTTCTATTGACGATCTCCTATTTTGATCCCTCTCTGAGTGGTTGGCAGTATAGCCAGACACCATCTAGTTCTTCTGGCCTCAGAGGCTGAGGATTGCATGGTCCATGAGTCCCATGAACTAACTCTTTCCATGTGTTTTCTTCATTCTTCTTTGCTCTGGATGAGGGGAGACTGATTGTTGCATCATAGATGGCTGCTTGCAAGCTTTTAAGACCCCAGTCACTACTCACCAAAGTAGGATGTAGAGCAATATTTTTGTGTAGTATGTTATGCCAATTGAGCTCGATGTCCCCCACAACCATGGGCAAATGGTGCCCTTTTGGACTCGTATAGTTGATTGACTTTTCAGTCCAGTCTTTTGTGTGGCTGAAAGGCAATCTCTGGGAGTGGCTTCAGTTCTAGGTTAGAAGGAAGGGTGTCTAAGGGCAATAGTCTTGGGGGTTCCATCAGACTGGTAAGTCTAATCTTTTTTTTAAAATGAATTTGAATTTTGTTCTACCCTTTTCTCCAGTTCTACCTGATATCTTCTATTGTGATCCCAGTCAGAGTGGTTGGTGGTGGTAGCTGGGTACCACCTGGTTCTTCTGGTCTCAGGTTAATGTAGTCTGTGTCTCTCCTCATTTGCTCAATTTCTCCTTCCAGTTGGTGTTTGATTCAATTCTTACCCTTCCTTTTTATGTTTAGGCTTCCAGGATTATCATCTGCATCTGTATCTTGTGTGGTTTTTTTTCTGTCTTTGCTGTAAATGGGTGTCATGGTGCATCTGACTAAGCCACTATCTTCTATTTGATTATTTTTAATGGTGCACCTGAATTCACGATTTCTGTTCCTGGGTAAGTTGTTTTGTTTAGTCCATTCAATGTAAGCTTTTAAATTTATTTGTATAAAGTTGTTCACACTATTCTTTCTCTAAATCTATGCTCATTGTGAATGTTTTTCTTTTCATTCCTCATATCATTTATTTATTCCTTCTCTCTACTTCTTCAATTTTGCCAGAAGTTTTCAAACAACCAGTTGTGGGTTGAGCTGCTCCTCTCCATTTTATCTTTTATCAAAAGCTATACATTTCTGCATTTAGCTTTCTTATATACTCTACCTTCTTTGTTTCTTTCCCCTGCTCTTCTTTTTCAAATTATTTTATTACATGCTTATTGCATTAATTTCCAATCATTATTCTTTTCTAATACAAGCATTAGGGCTATAAACTTCCCTCTAATGATCACTTTTGCTATATCTTGCTAGCATTGCTATCATTTTGGCTGAGTGCTATATAATTTCTAATTTCCATTGTGATTTATTATCCTATCAGTGAGTGCCATAAGTAGAACTCCAAGATGGTTTCCATGAGCTCTGCCCTTTAGTTTTACACCCTCTCCCTAGTGTAAGAAGCAGGACCTGTGACTTGCTTCTTGCCAACAGAACGTAGCAAAGACAATGCAATATCTTTCTCTTGCTTACAATACATTATATAAGACTCTTTCTTAGTAGAATGGAGAGACTCTTTTGCTGACCATGAAGAAGTAAGCTGCTAAGATGAGAGCTGCCTACGGACATGGCAGGTAACTCTGGGTGACCTCTAAGAGCTGAGGGATTTAGTCTGATAACTACCAAAAGAAAAAAAAAAAAAAAACAACCAAACTCCATGCCATCGTGTCGATTCCGACTCATAGCAACCCCCACGAGGTTTCTGAGCCTGTAAATCTTTATGGAAGTAGATTGCCCCATCTTTCTTCCATGGAGCGGCTGGTGGGTTTGAACTGCTGACATTCTGGTTAGCAGCCAAGTGCCTTATCCACTAGGCCACCAATGAGGAATTGAATTTTGGCAACAATCATGTGAAGAGGTACCCTAACCTCCAAAAAGGAAGAAAGCCCAGTCAACACCTTGGCTGTACCCTTGTGAAACTCTGACCAGAGCACCCAACTTAACTATGTGCAGATTCCTAGCCCCAGAAACTGTAAAGTAAATAATATATATTGTTTCAAACTGCTAAGCAACTGTGGTGGTGCTGTGGTTAAAGCTATTGGCTGCTAACCAGAAAGTTGGCAGTTTGAACCCGTTGGCTACTCCAAAGGAGAAAGATGAGACTGTTTGCTTCCAGATAGATTTACAGACTGGGGACAGTTCTACTCTGTCCTATAGGGTTGCTATGAGTTGGAATTGACTCTATGGCAGTGGGTTTGAGTTTGGGTTTCAAGCTGCTAAATGTTTGATAATTTGTTACTTAGCATAGAAACTAAATACAATGAATTTTTTTTTTAATTGTGATTTGGGTGAAAGTTCACAGAGCAAATTTACTTTCCATACAGCAGTTCACACACACGTTGTCTCATGACATTGACTGCAATTTACCCCAATTCAACAGCCCCCCTCCCACTTCCTCCTGATAGTTACCTCTTCCCTGTGTCGATCCCTCCATGCACTCCTGCCCACTGAGCTATCTCCCTGTGCATAAACAGCCCTTCTTTCTCCCATGATTGTTCTCTCCAAGGAGTGTATCTACCTAAGGTACATGTTCAACTCCTATGCCTGTCTTTTGTTTTGCAGGAAGCCACAGGTATGGATTCAATTCCAGACCTGAAGGGCAGCTAGGGGCCATATTCTCAGTAGTTCCACCAGGCTCTATCAGACCAGCAAACCTGGTCCCCCCCCTTTTTTTTTCCAAATTATTTTGAGTTTTGTTCAAAATTGTTCTTCCTCTCTATCCAGATTCTCCTACATAGATCCCCCTCTGAGTGGTTGACAGTGGTTGCCGGGCACCATCTAGTTCTTCTGGTCTCACAGTTGTATAGGCTGAGGATTGCATGGTGTACCAGTCACGAGGACTAATTGTTTCCATGAATCTTTGGTTTTCTTCATTCTTCTTTGCTCTGGATGAGGAGAGACCCATCGTTGCATCTAGATGGCTGCTTGCAAGCTTTTAAGATCCTAGTCGCTACTCGCCAAAGTAGGAGATGGAAAAATGTTTTGTGTAGTATGTTATGTCAATTGAGCTTGATGTCCCCAGTGACTATGGTCCCGAGCCCACAGGTTCAACTACTTGGTCCCTCTGGGTAGCTGGCTGTGACTAAGAAGTGACTATAACCTTGTCCCTTGTCAGCTCTACTATACACCTGGAAATTCTTGTAGAACATTCAAATACACTTGTAGAATCATTGTCTGACAACCCTATACGTGGTCTTGAGTACATTCCTTGCTGCATAGACATACCTAGTAGTTCAGCCATCTATCCACCCATATACCCATGTTTGCCTTCACTGACAACACAATACTGTATGTGCAAAAGGGTTCATCTTTGTTGTTTGCACCTCCCATGTACCATTCTATGTCTTCTTCTTCCTCAATGCCACCATGTTGATCACTCACATTTGGTACATTGCCCTTCTCTTCACCCAAATCAATACTTATTTCTACTTATCTAACAGTGTTCCCTACCCTATCCTCCCACCCCTCGTAACCAACAAAGAAAATTTCTTTCCATATATAAACACTTCCTTGACTTTTACAATAACGGACTAATACAATATTTGTCCTTCTGTGATAGACTTATTTTACTCAGCATAATGTCCTCCAAGTTCATCCACATTATACAGTGTTTTGCAGACTCTAGTTTATTCTTTATGGTTGCATAGTATTCCATTGTTTGTATGTACCACAGTTTGGTTATCCATTCCTCAGTTGATGGACACCTAGATTGTTTCCAACTTTTTGCTATTGTAAATAGTGCTGTGATGAACATGGGTGTGCATATGTCTGTTCTTGTCATGGCTCTCACTTCTTTAGGATATATACCTACTAATGGAATGGCTGCTCTGGTAGCATAGTGCCTAAGGCATTTGACTGCTAACCAGAAGGTTGGCGGTTCAAACCCACCAGCCACTCCTCAGAAGGAAGATTGGGCAATCAACTTCTGTAATAAAGGAGGGGTCGCTATGAGTCGGATCCAATTTGATGGCAAACAACAACAACAACAACAATGGCTCGTGATCATGAGCATTTCTTCATATGTTTGTTGGCTGCCTGAATATCCTCCTTGGTGAAGTGTCTATTCATGTCTTCTGACTATTTCCCAATGGGATTATTTGTCTTCTTGTTATTGAGGTGTTGGAGTTTTCTATAAACTGTAGAGATAAGTCCTTTATCAGATATGTCATTGCCGAATATTCTTTCCCAATCTGTAGGTTCTCTTTTGACTCTTTTGGTGAAGTCTTTGGAAGCACATAAAAATTTAGTTTTTAGAAGGTCCCATTCATCTAGTTTTTCTTGTGCTGTTTGTGTATTTTGGGTTATGCTTGATTGTCTATTTATGCCATATATTAGGGTCCCTAAACTTGCCCCTAGTTTTTCCTTGAGGAACTTTATAGTTGTAAGTTTCACATTTAAGTCTTTCATCCATCTGGAGTTAGATTTTGTGTATGGTGTGAGGTACAGATCTTGTTTCATTTTTCTGCAAATGGATATCCAGTTTTGCCAGCACCATTTATTAAACAAACATTCTCTTCCTCATTTAATGGATTTTGCCCCTTTGTCAAAGATCAGCTGACCATAGGTCAATGGATCTATTTCTGGGTTCTCAATTCTATTGCACTGGTCTTTGTGTCTGTCATTATGCCAATACCAAGCAATTTTGACTACTGTGGCTATATAGTAGGCTTTGAGATCCAGCAGTGTGAGACCTCCTACTTTGTTTTTCTTCTTCAATAGTGCTTTGCTTATCTGAGGTTTCTTTCCTTTCCATATAAAGTTAGTGATTGGTTTTTCCATATCCTTAAAGAATGTTGATGGGATCTGGATTGAGATTGCATTGGATGTATAGATTGCTTTGGGTAGAATTGACATTTTCACAATGTTCAGTCTTCTTATCCACAAGCATGGTATGTTCTTCCATTTTTGTAGATATCTTATGGTTTCTTCAAGTAGTCTTTTATAGTTTTCTTTGTACACGTCTTTTGTGTCCCTTTTGTGTCTTCTGCTTTACCTATCATTATATTTTTTTCCTAGTGATTGATCTTTCTTGATAACACTTCCAAATAAGCAAGCTAAAGCCTTGAGATCCTCATTTCTAAGGAGCATTCTGGTTGTATTTCTTCTAAGACTGATTTGTTCTTTAATAGTCCACAGTATATATTCTTTGCCAACATCACAGTTCAAATGCATCAATTATTCTTCTGTCACAAATGGTATATATCATAAAACGGCTGTCTGGAGACATGATTCATTACAACTCATTACATTCACAATCTTGAGAAAGGTACTTCTGTACTTCCATCAAGCAAAGCATACATTTTGCTTATACATAAGGAACTTGTTTTCACCTGCATGGAAGTTTTTCTTTATTACACACCCTGTTGAGTTATAACAAGAGAGAGTAAAAGTGGACATGCCCGCATATTCAGCTAAATTGCTTCATGTGGGAACATTGTGTATCATTTGAAAGTGTTATAATCTGCAGTATTTTGGGCACTACAAAAATGTAGCTGCTGAACAGTGATTGTTTTTGTGCATTAAGATGAAAGAGTTATGGGATATAATATACATAGTAACTTTAAAATTTGATTTACACTAAACTTAGTAAAGAACCTAAAATGGATAGCAGAAAATAAGTAAAAACAGTAAACAGGAGCTAAATTTTCATGTACTGACTATATTAGAATTAGTGTCTGGACAAGACTGTCATCAGTTGTACCCAATTTATTTGTTCACTATTAAAGTTAATTTATTCACAAAATTGCTCTGTGATGAAAGCAATGAAATTAACAGTCATAAGTAAGTCATTACAGAGTAATAACACATTTCATTTAAATAGGGAGCATTTTTGCTTCTCCACTGGTGGTGATTACATTGAATTGAAAGGAGATTACATATTTAAATAGTGAAATAGAAAACTTTCTATTTACACTGGGCAAGCCAGCTAAATTTGATATGAACTTCCTTCCTGTCTGTGCTAGGCAGAATAATGGTCTCTAGAGATGTCCACATTCCTAATCCTAAGAACATGTTACTGTTACCTCACATAGCAAAGGGGAATTAAGGTTGCAAATCAGTTGACCTTAAGATAGGAGATTATCATAGTTTATACAGTTAGGCCCAATGCAATCACAAAAGATCCAAAACTGTTGCTTTCAAGTCATTTCTAACTTATGCTAAAGAATAGAACTGAGCTTCATAGGATTTTCTTAGCTGTAACCTGTAAGAAGATCACCAGGCCTTTCTTCCACGGTGCTGCTGGGTGTGTTTGAACCACCAGCCTTTTGATTCGTAGTTGAAACAAAACATTTGTACCTCCCAGGGCAATCACCAGGGTCCTTGAAAGTGGAAGAGAACGTCAGAGTGATGAGATGTGACAGACTCAACTGGCCATTTCTAGTTTGGAAGATGGAAGAAGATGGTCATGAATCAAGTAATGAGGACATTTTTAGAAGCTTTGTTGTTGTTTGCCATCGAGTCGGTCCCGACTCATAACGGCCCCTCCTTGGGTTTCCAAGGCAGTATCACTACTGAAGTAGATTGCCCAACCTTCCTTCCGAGGAGTGGCTGGTGGGTTTGAACCGCCAGTCTTCTGGTTAGCAGTTAAGTGTCTTAGCCACTATGCTACCAGAGTTCCTTTTTAGAAGCTAGGAAAAAGAAAACAGATTCTCCTCTAGAGCTTCTAAAGGGAATGCAGCCCTATCAATATCTTGATTTTAGCCCAGTGAGACTAGTTTTGGACTTCTGATATTCAGAACTGTAAGATAATGTATTTGTGTTATTTTAAACCACTGACTTTAATTTGTTACAGCAGCAGTCATAATACATTAGCTAAAGGAAATTGGATTGCAACCCCATCCTTAGCAATGTAGGTGCAACACATCTGAAATTATTGGCAGCTGCTACTTCGGTAATGGTCAACAAATGCAACACCAACTAGGAAAGAGGGTACTGTGTGCCTGGGGACCCTGATGGATTTATTTAATTTATGAATGCATATTTTGGTAAAAAAACAAAAACAAAAATAAAACCAGAAGGCATTGGTGGTTCAGTTGTAGAATTCTCACCTTCCACATGGGAGACTTGAGTCAGATTCAAAGCCAATGCACCTCATGTGTAGCCACCACCCATCTGTCAGTGGAAGGTTGTGTGTTGCTATGATACTGCACATGTGTCAGCAGAGCTTCCAGACTAAGATGGACTAGAAGAGAGGCTTGGTGATCTGCTTCCAAAAATCAGCCAGTGAAACCCAAGGGATCACAATGGTTAGACCTATAACTAATTGTCAGGATGGCACAAGGCTGGACAGCATTTTGTTGGTGGTTGACTTGATGCAGTTAACAACAATAACAACTTTGGTAAACAGAGGCTATCGAAAACATTTCTCTCCCTCTTGATAATGTACCTCAAATATTATTTAAACATCCATTTTGCCCTCACATAGCTTGAGAGAACCCTAATTCAGGGAGATCCTGAGAGCCTCAATTGTCTAAGCCAATCAGAATATCTCATCCCTCTGGCCTTAGTATGGATTCAAGAATTGGCACAAGAGCAAAATTTGGCTACTAAAGCTCAAGGTGATAATTGCTGGGAACTTCTGGGAACTCTTCTTTTGAGTCTACCTGGAAAGAGGCGAAGGAGCTCGGGTGGCATAGTAGTTAAAGCATTTGACTGCAACCAAAAGGTTAGCAGTTCGAACCCACCAGCCACTCAAAAGAAGAAAGATGAGGCAGTTTGCTTCCATAAGGATTTACAACCTTGGAAACCCTATGGGGCAGGTCTACTATGTCCTATGTGACGGTTGCTATGAGCTGGAACTGACTTGATGGCAGTAGGTTTGTTTTTTTATGGACAGAAGTTTGCTTTTCCTGGACATAAACAGAGAAGCATGTGTACCTGCAAGTTTCTGGGAGGCATATTGGATCATAAATATCACCACCCTTAAGATGAAACAGAAAGCAGAGAGGAAAGATGGGAAAAGACATCTCATTTTGGCTGACATTTTAGAGCCCCTAAGAAAAACTTACCTCTAGACTTTTCTATTCACCTAAGGTGAATGGAAGAAATGATGTAGTAGAAGAGCTGAACAGAAGATTTCAAAGGGCAGCTTGAAAAGACAAAGTAAAGTATTATAATGAAATGCCTCAAGACATGGAGTTAGAAAATCAAAAGGGAAGAACACTGTCAGCATTTCTAAAGCTGAAAGAACTGAAGAAAAAATTCAAGCCTAGAGTTGCAATATTGAAGGATTTCATGGGCAAAATATTGAATGATGCAGGAAGCATCAAAAGAAGATGCAATACATAGAATCACTATATGAAAAAGAATTGGTCAAAATTCACCCATTTCAGGAGGTAGCATATGATGAAGAAACAATGGTACTGAAGGAAGATGTCCAAGCTGCACTGAAGGCACTGGTGAAAAACAAGACTCCAGGAATTGGCAGAATACCCATTGAGATGTTTCAACAAACAGATGCTTTCTTGACTATGCAAAGGCTTTTGACTATGTGGATCATAACAAATTATGGATAACATTGTGAAACATAGGAATTCCAGAACACTTAATTGTGCTCATGAGGAACTTATACTTAGACCAAGAAGGAGTCATTCAAAACGAACAAAGGGACATTGCATAGTTTAAAATCAGGAAAGATGTGGGTCAGGGCTGTATCCTTTCACCATACTTATTGAATCTGTATGCTGAGCAAATAATCCAAGAAAATGGACTATATGAAGAACAATGTGGCATTAGGCTTGAAGCAAGACTCCTTGACAACCTGCAACATACAGATGGCACAGCCTTGCTTGCTGAAAGTGAAGATGACTTGAAGTATTTACTTATGAAGATCAAAGACTACAGTCTTCAGCATGGATTACATCTCAACATAAAGAAGACAAAAGTCCTTACAACTGGAACAGTAAGCAACATTATGATAATGGAGAAAAGACTGAAGTTGTCAAGGATTTAATCTTACTTGGATCCACAATCAACAACTAAGGAGGCATCTGTCAAGAAATCAGAGGATGCATTGCACTGGGCAAATCTGTTGCAAAAGACCTCTTTAAAGTGTTCAAAAGTCAAGATATCACTTTGAAGACTAAAGCACACACCTGACTAAGCCATTGTCTTTTCAATCATCCCATATGCATGTGAAAACTGGACAATGAATAAGGGAGACCAAAGAAGAATAGAAGCATTTGAATTGGGTTGTTGGTGAAGAGTGTTGAATATACCATGGACTGCCAAAAGAATGAACAAATCTGTCTTGGATGAAGTATAGCCAGAATGCTTCTTAGAAGTGAAAATGTCCAGACTTTGTCTCCTGTGCTTTGGTCATATTATCAGGAGGGACCAATCCCTGGAGAAAGACACCATGCTTGGTAAAGTAGATGGTCAGTGAAAAAAGGGAAGGCCCTCAATTAGGTAGATAGACACAGTGGTTGCAAAAATAGGTTCAACTATTGTGAGTGTGATTGTTTGGTTACCTAATGCTGCTCTGACAGGAATATACCACAAATGGGATGGCTTGAACAAACAGGAGTTTATTCTCTTACAGTTTTGTAGGCTAGAAGTATGAGTTCAAAGTGCCAGGCTCTAGGGGCTGGGTGAAAGCCCTCAACCTTGGGTTTTAGCTCTGCCTCCTGCTCCCAGCCCACTGAAGCTGGCAGCTTTTCTTCACTCAGGCAGCTGCTGGCTGGTGAGGTTGACAAACCCAAGGCTGACAAGCAAAAAGGCAGAGTCCCCATATTACCAAACCACACAGCAGGCCATTAATTCAAGCCCCTTGAAAGTCTCAAGATCAGCAGAGTATGATAGGTTGCTGAATGAAGACATGGCTACATGCAGGGTACAAGTGTGCCAAAAACCTCGAGACCTTCCTCAAAGCTGCTTCTTACATACTGGAAGCAGACCACATCTCTAAAGCAGCTACTCAGCTGCTCCAGTAGAGTCCACCATGGAATTGATTGCCAGTCTCACCATGGGGAATAACTACATCCAACTTCCCAGCCACTCAACCAGGCTCAGCCAAGTTGACACACAATCTTAACTACCACAGTGGCACAGGACTGGGCAAAGTTTTGTTCTGTTGTAGATTTATGAGTTGGAGCCAACTTGATGGCACCTAACAACAACAACAACAGAGTTATCTAGAAGTACAGCCACTGGGCTCCTTGGAAAGGAGGATGATGAGACTTCATCTTACTTACTTTGAACATGTTATGAGGAGGGATCAGTCCCTAAAGGTGGACATTCATGTTTGGTAAATTAGATGGTCAGCAAAAAAGAGGAAGCTCTTCAATGAAATGGATTAACACAGTGGCTGCAACAGTGGGCTCAAACATAGCAATGACTGTGAGGATGGTGCAGGTCCAGGAAGTATTTTGTTCTATTGTACACAGGGTCACCATGAGCTGGAACCAACTCAGTGGCACCCAACCACAACACACTTTTCTGAACCAGTAAATTTCTTTAATTAAGTCCATCTGAGCTTATTTTTCTGTTTCTTGCAACTGAAAGGTTCTTCACTTACTGGAAGAACTTCAGGTTTCTGGAACTCTGTATGTCTCCATTCTAAGAATAAATCACATGGTCCAGACAGTCCCACCTAATGTTGGATGGTATTAATAATAATCCACAAACCATTTTCAGTATAGGCTGTAAAGTTACCATGGAATAGGATAAATCAAGGATATGGTTCCTACATACACAATAGCAAAGTGAAGACAGCTTATATTTATTTATTTAATTTATTTTGTTGTTGTTGAGAATATGCACAGCAATATCATTCTCCAGTTCAAGTTTCTACATGTACAATTCAGTAACATTGATTACATTCTTTGAGTTGTGCAGCCATTCTCATCTTCCTTTTCCAAATGTTCCTCCCTATTAACACAAACTCACTGTCCCCTAAGATTCTGATCTAATCTTTTGAGTTACTGTTGTCAATTTGATCTCATACAGATAGATTTTAGAAGACCATAATCATAAGTCAGACATTCTTCACTAGTTAAGCTAAACTATTGTTGGTTTTAAGAAGACTTCAGCAGATATTTTTGGTTTAAAGTCTAAAGATTATTTTAGGACAATAGTTTTTGGGACTCCAGAAAATCTAGATTCCATGAAAATTTTAATTCCTGTTCTGCATTTTTCACTCCTTTGATCAGGATTCTTCTATAGAATATCCCAAAATAACCTTCTGTAGAATCTTCGATGAAAATGTTCAATATTGGTAGCTGGGGACCATCCAATTCTTCTGGTGTCATGGCAAAGGAGGCAGATGTTCATGGAGGCACTTAGCCACACATTCCATTATCTCCTCTATTCCTGACACTCCTTTTTCCTCTGTTGCTCTTGGCAGATGGAGACCAATTGCGACTTGAATGGCTTCTTGTATGCTTTTAAGTCTCCAGGTACTATACAACGAACTAGAAAGTAGAACAGAAGCACTGAACATGTTTGTGGGCCAATTAACTGAGATGTCCCATGAAATTATGACCCTAAACCTTGAAAACCAAGGAACCAAACCCCATGAGATGTTTGGTTGAACAGAATCAGCCTCAGCAGCAATTTTTTTTCACTTTGTAAATATATCTATTACACAATGTTTACAATTTAACTTTTTACAGGTATATAAGTTATTGACAGCAATTACATTAATCAGCTATGCAACTCTACCCTTAATCAATGTGATATTTCCATTGCCATAAACCAAAACTCTGTATTCCATAAGCAATAAATCCCCTCTCCTCACTTCTTCCTGTACCTGGTAACCATTAATAGAATTTGGTCTTTCTACATTTGCCTGTTCCTGTCTTCTTGCATAGGTGAGGTCATGCAATATTTGCCCAATTGTGACTGACTTATTTCACTCAGCAAAATGTCTTCAAGCTCCATCCATATTGTAGCATGTATCAAGACTTCATTTCCTTTTTTTTTTTTTTAAACGTATCTCATTGTGGTTTTAATACACATCTTGTTATTGTTGTTGTTATATGCCACAGAGTCGGCCCCGACTCATAGCGACCCCTCCTTGGGTTTCCGAGGCAGTATCACTATGGAAGTAGGATTGCCCAAACTTCCTTCCGAGGAGTGGCTGGTGGGTTTGAACCTCCAGCCTTCTGGTTAGCAGTCAAGTGCCTTAGGCACTATGCTACCAGAGCTCCTAATACACATCTATCTATATAATATTCATTTCTATTTCTGGCTGAGTAGTATTCCATTGTACGTATGTACCATATTTTGTTTTCCATTCAATTTGTTGATGGGCATTTAGGTTGTTTTTGTTTTTGCACTATTGTGAATAGTGCTGCAATGAACATTGGTATATAGGCAGTTGCTAGTTTGTGAATGTCCAACTATGTACTATCTGTAGTTATGAACTAACTCCTGTAAGGTTTATTTAATAAAAATTTGAAATCCTTACAAAGGTGCACAGTAACAAATGTACTACTTTATTATTAATATTTATATATTATTATTATTACTGTATTATGTTAAAGATGTTTTAGTGTATTTAGAGGTATTTATTTAATGTGTTTTTAATGCATAGAAAAGTACACTATATACTATACACAAGACAAACATTTGAGTATCTGATGTTAGATATGAACCATACATTACTGTTCCAACTTATGTACAAATCTGACTTAGAGACGGCCTTAGGAATGGAATTTGTTCACAATCTGGGGACTACCTGTAGAGGTATCTGTTTGAGTCTCTCTTTTCAAGTGTTTTGGGTATATACCTATGAGTGGAATTGCTGGGTCATATGGTAGTTCTATGTTTAGTTTTTTGAGGAACCATCACATTATTTCCTATAATCAGCCATACGTTTAGCATTTCTGCCAGCAATGGGTGTTCCAATTTCTCCACATCTTTGCTAACATATGTTATGTTCAGTTTTTTTTTTTTTTTTTTTTAAATCTTAGCCATCCTAGGGAGAGTGAAACAGTATCTCACTGTGGTTTTAATATGCATCTATCTTTGAAGGCTATTGATATTGAGCATCTTTTCATATGTTTGGCGTCCATTTCAGTGTTCTCTTTGGTGAAATGTCTATTCAAGTTGTCAAAGTTTTATATATACAGGTTTTCCTTGCTATCTGAAAGTTCAGTGTTCCTATGAAAACTATCATAAGTCAAAATGGCATAAAGTGAAGAAACAATTACCATTAATTTATATGGGAAAAAATTTTAAGCATTGCCAGAACCGAATTAGGTGTCTATCCACCTAATTGAGGGTCTTCCCCCTTTGCACTGACTGTCTACTTTACCAAGCATGATGTCTTTCTCCAGGGATTGGTCCCTCCTGCTAACATGACCAAAGTACAGAGACGAAGTCTGGACATTTTTGCTTCTAAGAAGCATTCTGGCTATACTTCATCCAAGAGAGATTTGTTCACTCTTCTGGCAGTCCATAGTATATTCAACACTCTTCACCAACAACACAGTTCAAATGCATCCAGGGAGCAGGAGAGGCGAGGACCTCCAGAGTGGAAGGATATCCAGGTAAAGGGGTGAGAGGCAAGGCTAAGCCCAAAGCCCCTTAGAGCCAGGAAAGGGAGGGAGCATGAGTGGCCAGGGACCTCAGGAGCAGCAGGATCCAGGTAAAGGGGAGGGAGGCAAGGCAGGCTCAAGCCCCCTAGAGGCAGGAAAGGGAGGGAGTGGCTGGGGACCACAAAGTGGTAGGTTCCAGGTAGGAATTAGGTAAGAGGAGGGTGGAGAGTTTCCAACAGCTAAGGGAGACAAACTTGTCTATCAGTTTGTCATCCTGTGGGGCTTGTACATTGCTGTGAGGCTTGAGGCTGTGCCACATGTGTTTCAGATGCCAGCAGAGTTGCACATGGTGCACAGGTTTCAACACAGCTTACAGACTAAGACAGACTAGGAAGAAGGAAGAGGCCATCCACTTCTCAAAAATTGGCCAGGGGAAATCTTATGAATAGCAGAGAAACACTGTCTGATACATTACTGGACAACTTTACAAATAGCTTGGAAACATTGTCTGACACAGTGTAGGAAGATGAGCCCCTTGGGTCAGAAGTCACTCAAAATAGGACCAGGAAAGAGCTGCCTCATCAGAGTAGAACCAACCTTAACAATATGAATAAAGTAAGTCTTTCAGGACCTCCATGTGCTGATGTGGCATGACTCAAATTGAGGAGAAACAGCTGCAAACATCCATTAATAATTGGAACAAGGAATGTACAAAGTATGAATCTAAGAATATTGGAAGTTGTAAAAAATGAAATGGAATGCATAAAGATCGATATCCTAGGCATTAGTGAGCTGAATGGACGGGTTTTGGGTATTTTGAATCAGACAACCCAGGAATGACAAATTGAAGAGGAATGCTGTGGCATTCATCATCACAAAGGAGTTTCAAGATCTGTCCTGAAGTTCAATGCTATCAGTGATAGGATAATATCCATATGTCTACGAGGAAGACCTGTTAATACTACTATTATTCAAATTTATGCACCAACCACCAAAGCCAAAGATGAAGAAATTAAAGATTTTTATCAACTTCTGCAGTCTGAAATTGACTGAATATGCAATCAAGATGTGTTGCTTATCACTGGTGATTGAAATGCAAAAGTTGGAAAAAAGGAGAATCACTGGTAGTTGGAAAATTTGGCCTTGGTGACAGAAATAATGTTGGAAATCACATGATAGAATTTTGCAAGACCAATCACCTATTCATTGTAAATACCTTTTTTCAACAACACAAACATCAGCTATACAGATGGACTTCACCAGATGGAGCACACAGGAATCAGATTGACTACATGTGTGGCAAGAGGAGATGGAAAAGCTCAGCATCTTCAGCCACAACCAGGCCAGGAGCTGATTGTGGGACAGACCATCAGCTTCTCATGCAAGTTCAACTTGAAGTTGAAGACAAGTCCACAAGAGCCAAAATATGATTTGGAATATATCCCTCCTGAATTTAGAGACCATCTAAAGAAGAGATGTGATGCATTGAACATCAATGACCAAAAACCAGAAGAATTGTGGGATGACATTAAGAGCATCATCCATGAAGAAAGCAAGAGGTCATTAAAAATATAAGAAAGAAAGAAAAGACCAAAATGGATGTCAGAAGAGACTCTGAAACTTGCCCTTGAGTGAAGAGTAGCTAAAGCAAATGGAAGAAATGACAAGATAAAAGAACAGATTTCAAAGAGCAGCTTGAGAAGACAAAGCCAATTACAATAAAGAAATGTGCAAAGACCTGAAGTTAGAAACCCAAAAGGGAAGAACACACTCAGCATTTCTCAAGCTGAAAGAACTTAGGAAAAAATTTAAGCCTCGAGTTACAATATTGAAAGATTCTATGGGCAGAATATTGAATGATGCAGGAAGCATCAAAAGAAGATGGAAGGAATACACAGAGTCACTGCACCAAAAAGAACTGGTCGATCTTCTTCATTTCAGGAGGTGGTATATGTTCAAGAACCAATGGTATCGAAGGAAGAAGTCAAAGCTGCCTGAAGGAATTGGTGAAGAACAAGGCTCCAGGTATTGATGGAATACTCATTGAGATGTTTCAACAAACGGATGCCCTGCTGGATGCATTCATTCAGTTATGCCAAGAGATTTGGAAGATAGCTACCTGGCCAACTGACTGGAAGACATGCATATTTTTACCCATTCCAAAGAAAGGTGATCCCACACAATGTGGAAATTACTGAATGACATCATTAATATTGCATGCAAGTAAAATCTTACTGAAGATAACTCAAAAACAGTTTCAGCAATATATTGACATAGAGCTTCCAGAAATGCAAGCTCAATTCAGAACAGGATGTGGAACGAGGAATATCATTGCTGATATCAGATGGATCTCAGCTGAAAGCAAAGAATACCAGAAAGATGTTTACTTATGTTTTATTGACTGTGCAAAAGCGTTCAATTGTGTGGATCATACAAATTGTGGATAACATTGAGAAGAATGGGAATTTCAGAACTCATGAGGAACATGTGCATAGATCAGGAGGCTGTCATTCGAACAGAAAAAGGGGATACTGCATGGTTCAAAATCAAGAAGGGAGTGCACCAAGGAAGTATCCTTTCCCCATACTTATTCAATGTGTATGCTGAGCAAATAATCTGAGAAGTTGGATTATATGAAGAAGAATGTGGCATCAGAATTAGAGGAAGACTCATTAACAACTTGCAATACTCAGGTGATACAATTTTGCTTGCTGAAAATGAGGATGACTTGAAGCACTTATTGATGAAGATTAAAACTATGGTCTGCAGTATGGATTACACCTCACTATTAAGAAAATGGGGAGCTCTGGTAGCGTAGTGCCTAAGGCACTTGACTGCTAACCAGAAGGCTGGCAATTCAAACCCACCAGCCACTCCTCGGAAGGAAGATGGGGCAATCTACTTCCATAGTGATACTGCCTCAGAAACCCAAGGAGGGGTCACTATGAGTCGGGTCCGACTCGACAGCACATAAGAACAACAACAACAACGTCAAGAAAATGAATATCCTCACAACTGGTCCAATAATCAGCTTCATGGTGGGTGGAGAAAAGATTAAGGTTGTCAAGGATTTCATATTGGTCTACAATCAACACCGGTGGAAGCAGCAGTCAAGACATCAGACGATGTATTGCATTGGGGAAATCTGCTACAAAGGACCTCTTTCAAGTGATGAAGAGCAAAGATGTCTCCTTAAAGACTAAGGTGTGCCTAACTCAAACCATGATATTTTTAATTGCCTCTTATGCATGTGAAAAGGGGACAATGGATAAGGAAGACCAAAGGAGAATTGATGCTTTTGGGTTGTGGTGTTAGAGAAGACTGCTGAGAGTACCATGGATTGCTAAAAGAACTAAAAAAATCTGTCCTGGAGGAAATGCAGCTGGAATGCTCCTTTGACATGAGAATGTCTAGACCTCGTCTCACCTACTTTGGTCATGTTGTCAGAAGGAACCATTCCCTGGAAAAGGATATCATGCTTGGTAAAGTGGGCAGTCAACAAATTTGGGGAAGGCCTCAACAAGATGGATTGACACAGCAGCGCAATGATGGGTTCAGGTGTAGCAAGGATCGTGGGGCTGGCACAGAACCAGGCAGTGTTTTGTTCTGCTGTGCAGAGGGTCGCTATAAGTCGGAGACAACTCGACAGCACCTAATAACAACAACAACATAGTGGTCACAGACACAGTTCAAACCTATGTTGGCTTGATGCTGAGATGCTGAACGTAGTTCCCAGGGAAGGAGCTTGGTGACGCCACTCCCACTGCTTGGGATGTCCACTGCTTGGGATGGCTCGCTGCAAAATGAATGCTAGTTCTGCTTTTTGGATTTGTTTTGGTTAGTAAAAACAGGTGCTTATGTGGGTCTTCTGTAAAAGTGAAGCGATATAAAGTGAATTTACATAAAGCAGGGAATACCTGTGTTGTGATTATTAGATTCTTATCAGGTTGTTTTCCAAAGGTATTCTCCTAGTTGGTAGCTTTACTTTTCACTTTTTTTTGTGAAGTCCTTTGATGAACAAAAGTTGTTAATTTTTAAGGGATCGCATATATCTATTTTGTCTTTTGCTGTTTGTGCTTCTATTATTATACTAGATAATCCATTGTTAAAAGCTATGCCCAATGGTGTTGTCCCTGCATTTTCTTTTAAGAATTTTATGGTTTCAGTTTCACATTTAGGTCCTTAATCCATTTTGAATTTATTTTTGAGTGTAGTGTGAGGCATGGATCCTGCTTCATTTTTCTGCATGTGGAAGTCCAATTCTGCCCACACCATTTGTTGAAAAGACTCTTTCCCCATCAAATGGATTTAGCACTCTTGTCAAAAATCCATTGACCACTGGCATGTGGGTTTATTTCTGGACTCTTAATTCTATGACATTAGTCTATATGTCTATTGTTATACCAATACTATGCTGTTTTGATTACTGTAGCTGTATAATATGTTTTAAAATCAGGGACTATGAATTCTTCTACTTTGTTATCTTTCAACATTGCTTTACCTATTCAAAGCCTCTTGACATTCCATATTATATTGAAGATTGGTTTTTCCATTCCTTTTTTACATTCCTGTAGAAAGGGTGTTGGAATTTTGATCAGGATTGCATTGAATCTATAGACCATTTTGGGTAATACTGACATCTTAACAATATTAAGTCTTCCAGGAACATCTTTCCATTTATTCAAGTCTTCTTTAATCACTTTCAGCAGCGCTTTATAATTTTCATTGTATAAGTCCTTCATGTCTCTGGTTAGATTTATTCTTAGGCATTTTATTCTCTTAGGTGCTACTGTAAATGGAATTGTTTTCCTAATTTCCCTTTCATATTTTTCATTGCTGGTGTATAGAAACCCAACTGTTTGCTGATCTTGTACTCTACAACTTTTCTAAATTCCTCTATTAGCTCTAAAAGTTTTCTTGTGAACTCTTTGTGATTTTCCATGCATAAGATCATATCATTTTTGAATAGAAATTAATTTTACCTCTTCTTTTCCAATTTGGATAACTTTTATTTATTTTTCTTTTCTCATGGCTCTGGCTAGGACTTCTAATACAATACTGACTAGAAGTGATGAGAGTGGGCATATTTGTCTTGTCCCCAATTTCAAGGGGAAAATTATCAGTCTTTCTCCATTAAGCATGTTAGCCATTGGCTTTTTATATATACCCTGAATCATATTGAGATATTTTCCCTTCTATTCCAATCTTCTTGAGGGTTTTCATCAAGAAAGCATATTCTATTTTACCAGATGTCTTTTCATACAGATGATCATGTGGTTCTTTTCCTTTGTTCTATTGATGTGGTCTATGCTGCTTGATTTTCTAATGATGAACCATCTGTACTCCTGGGATAAATTCCACTTGGTCATACTCTATGACTCTTAATAATCTGCTGGTTCTGCTTGCTAGTATTTTGTTGAAGACTTTTGCATATATATTCATAAAGGATATTGACCTATAGTTTTCTTTTCTTGTCTGGTTTTGGTAACAGGGTTATGTTTGTGTCATAGAATGAAGACAACTTATATTTTAAAAATATTCACAAAATTATATATTTCCCTGAGATAAGAGAATACAGACCATCTATTTGGAGGAAGTTCTCCTGGGTCTCTTGCGTTTCTGAATGTCTTGTGAGCAGAGGCACTACCTTCTTTTGTTCTGGACCATCTTTTCAGGTTTTTTACAGAAAAAATAGCCTTGGAAGACAGAGCGTGTTTCTCTCTGTGGCACAGGGCTGGTGCCGTGTGGGCATCAGTGGTCCAGTGGTAGAATTCTTGCCAACTATGCAGGACACCCTGGTTTGATTCTCAGGCCATATACGTCAAGTGCAGGCAGCACCCCATTGTCAGTGCAGGCTTGCATGTTGCTATGATGCTGCACAGATTTCAGTGGAGCTTGCAGACTAAGGAGGACTAGGAAGAAAGGCCAGGTGATCTACTTCTGAAAATCAGCCAATAAAAACCCAATGGTGTAATCTGTAACCGATCATGGGTATGGCACAGGACGGGCAGCGTTGCATTCTGTCTTGCACGGGGTTGCTGTGAGTTGAGGGTCAACCCAATGTCAGCTAACAACAAGATTTTGGTTGTCCAAACTCTGGGATCCTCTCCTATAAGGCAACCCTCTGTATGTGCAGGTGTCCCCTGACCCTCTCTATGTTTGCTCTGTTGGAATTTAGACTCAGGTAAACAGTGTCATAAAACTTGCTGTAATAAACAAAATCCTTTGTTTTTGATCAAAGAATCCACCTCCCCCCCCTTTAATTTTGTGTGTCATTGATTTGATTCTGACTCATAGCAACCCTACAGGACAGAGGAGAACTGCCCTCTAGGGTTTCCTAGGCTGTAATCCTTATGGGAGCAGGTCGCCAGGTCTTTTCGCCCTCTGAGAGGCTGGTAATGCCAACTGCCGACCTTTCAGTTAACACCTGAGAATTTAACCATTGCACCGTCAGGGCTTCTTTTTTTTTTTTTTTTTTTCCTGCTAATATCCATAATACAATGTCAGGTTAACTCATGAATTAATTTTTTTTTTGTTTGTTTTCACTTGGAATTTAATCACATTGTGTCTTAGTTTCTAAGTACCAATATAACAGAGATACTACAAGTGGATGACTTTAAACAGAAATTGATTTTCTCATAGTTTAGGAGGTTAGAAGTCTGAATTCAGGGCACTGTTCATAGGAGAAGGCTCTCTTTCTCTCTGTTGGCTCTGAGAGAAGGTCCTTCTTTCTTTTTAGCTCTGTTTCTTGGTTCCTTGGTGATCTTCATGGGGCTTGCATCTCTATTTGTACTTCTGTTTCTGTGCCTAATCTGCTCCTTTGATACTTCAAAGCCAATTGGCTTAAAACACACACACACACACACACACACACACACACACACACACACACGACACTGATATGCCTCATTAACATATCAAAGAAAACTCTTCCCAAATGGGATTATAATGTTTTAACCACCAGGATTTGAGAGCTCCTTCCATAGATATAGGTGTTAGAATTTACAACAGATAATTTTAGCAGGACACAATTCAATCCCTAACACTCTGGAATTAGTGAGGTAAAACTAATTATATCATGCTGATTAGAAGCTATGATTTGTATACACACACACACACATAAAATTTGTTCACTATTAAAGCTAACACACATACACATATATATCTTTGACTAATATATCTTATCCAATAGGATAAAACCAAAGTCAAACCAAACTCACTGCCGTCGAGTTGGATCTGACTCATAGCGACCCCTCCTTGGATTTCCGAGGCGACAACAACAACAACAACATCACTACAGAAGTAGATTACCTAACCTTCCTTCCAAGGAGTGGCTGGTGGGTTTGAACTGACAGACTTCTGGTTAGCAGTCAAATGCCTTAGGTACTAAGCTCAGATTTCTAGTCTCTTAACTGTGAGAAAATAAATTTCTGTTTGTTAAAGTCATTCACTTGTGGTACTTCTGTTATAGCAATGCTAGATAAGTAAGACACCTTTCAGTCTGCCCTTGGGGCACACTACCTATACCTGCAGGACAGGCAGCTCAAGACCCAATAGGACTACAGCTGGAGGTATAGGACCAGAAAACTTGGTCCATTCACTTATAGGTGGCCACCTAGAAACCCCAAAGCCTGATTTTCCTGCTTGAGAACACATGGTAGAGAGTGACAGAACCTGTCCTGGAAGTAGACCGCTTTCTTCCTGGTCCTGGGCTGCATTCATTATATCGTGCTAGCTCTGGCATGTGCCAGTTTTTGTACATGTCACTTTGCTGAGTGAAATGCCTGCACATCTGGCCAAGAAACTTAACATTTTTATTTTGAATTTTTCTATAACAGATCCCTATATGGTATGTGATAGTTTAATCCAGGGATATCAGGGACCAAAACACTAGAAAGGTTTGTTGTTAGGGCAGGGGGAGCATTTCATGCCCATAGGCACAGACCCACAAGACAAAGTTATTTCAAGGCATGGACTCTATTATATTGAGGTTCCAGTCAGCCATGGGCCTCTGTGCAAAAAAAGTGGATTAGATGATGGGGGAGCTATAAAGGAAACAGTAAGACTGTGATTTTGTATGCAAATTGTTTCCAATTAAATGAGAAGATTGCTTTCCAAATATTTAACTTTTTTGAGATAAGTAATTGTTCTTAATGCTACAACAATTTCTTTTATACTCACATTTTTATGAGCTACAATTTTCTAAGAGCATCCCAAAGGATGCGTTTTCTAACAAATATACATGCAACTTTTCCAAACATTTTATGTCTTGTTGGTGGTATATTTAAAGGTCTGCTTATTTTTATGTATTTATGCTCTGTGGTAAAGAAAAATGTTAGAGAAAAGAATACATTATGTTTGTTGAGGACTTAAGAAGTTAAACAGAAAAATTTAAACGTATTGAGAGAATTACATTAAAATATTTGTCCAAATTATTTTAAATAAATTATTTGTTTAATGTAAAAATACAGAAACAGAAATGTTTGTTTTCTGCGATCTCTGAAATGTCTGGTGAAGGACAGTGTTCTGGTTACCTTATGAGTCAGGGCTGACTTGACGGCACATAACAACAACAACAACAACAACAGTGCCCCTCTGACAAGAATATACCACAAATGGGATGGCCTTAACAAACAGGAGTTTATTCTCTTACAGTTTGGAGGCTTTAAGTCCAAGTTCAAAGTGCCAGGCTCTAGGGGCTGGGTGAAAGCCCCTCAACCTTGGGGTCCAGCTCTGCCTCCTTCTCCCGGCCCACTGAAGCTAGAGGTGTTTCTTCACTCAGACAGCTGCTGGCTGCTGAGGCTGATAAGCCCAAGGTTGACAAGTAAAAAGGCACAGTCCCGATGTTATCCAACCACACGGCAGGCCATTAATTTAAGTCCACTGTAAGTCCCAAGGTCGGCAGAGCATGGCAGACTGCTGAACAATGACACGGCTACACGCAGGGTCCAAGCGTGCCATAAGCTAGAGACCATTCCCCAAGGCTTCTCCTTATGGACAGGAAGCAGACCACATCCCTAAGGCAGCTACTCAGCTGCTCACGGTAGATTCCACCATGGAGTTGATTAGCAGTCTCATCATGGGGAATACTACATCCAGCTGCCCAGCCACTCAACCAGGCCCAGCCAAGCTAACACACAAACTGAACTACAATAGACAGGGATACAATTTCAATACATTAGACTGTTGAAATCTGACTGGCAAAATCACTACCAGTGATTCTCAACAAGGAGAGGTCTCTTTCTCATAACAGGAAATTGGAAATATGTGGAGCATCTTTGGTTGTCACAGCAACTGGGTTGGGAGGGGGCTCTACTTGCATTTTGTGGATAGGGCCAGGAATTCCCAAATGTCCTGCAATGCAAGGGGCTATCCTGCACAATGGACTGTCCCACTGAAACTGACAAGAAAACTCTAGGGATACATGCTGCTAGGGCTTTATCTCTCTCTGATGTATCAGCCAGATACTAAAGGAAGGAAGATGGTGCAGATTGCAGTTTCTCAACCTCAACATTACTGACATTTGGGGCCAGAGTTCTTTAAAAAAATATATACATATATATGGAAGGAAGATGGGACAATCTACTTCTGTAGTGATACTGCCTTGGAAACCCAAGGAGGGGTCGCTATGAGTCGGATCCAACTTGACAGCACATAACAACAACAAATATATATAATATATATACACACATATACACACACATATTATTTTAGGTGAAAATATACACAGCAAAACCTACTCCCATTCAATAGTTTCGAGACATAATAATGATCAATAACATTGGTTATACTCCACTCTGTGTCAACATTCTCGTTATCTCTTTTCTGGCTGTTTCACTCCCATTGACTCAAACTCCCTACCCTCCAAATGTCTTGTCCTTGCTTTAAAATAGCTGTTGTCCATTTTATCTTATGTAATTAAAAAAAAATAATAATGTGATACTCAAGGGTGACAATCTTTACTCTTTGAGCTAAACTGTTGCATAGTTTAAAAGCAGCACTTCAGGGGATAGTTTTGATTCAAGGTTTGAAGAGGAATTCAAGGTAATAGTCTTGGGCACCACTCCAGCCTCAGTAGGTCCAGTCAGTCTGGACTCTTTAGGAATTTGAGGATCTGTTCCACATTTTTCTCCCTTTCTATTGTGGGACCAGATAATACTTTGTTGTGGATGGCTGTCCTGTGCATTATACCATCTCTGCAACATCCTTGAACTCTACCACTAGATGCCAGTAGCGCTCCTCTCCTCCAGTTGTGACAACCAACTAAAAATATCTCTGGACATCGGCAAATGTCACCCGTGGGGGAAAATCACCCCCAGTTGAGAACTACTGGTGTAGGTAAGTTTGCAGATTTAGTGGAGGGAGATAGGAGAATTCCCTTGAAATGGAGCACACTTTTCAAAGAATGGTGGATGCCATTGGCAAATGAGAGAATAGAGTGGAATGATTAAGTATGGTTTGAAACAATGGGAGAAAATGTGAAACTGAAGGTGGGGAAGGGGCCTTACTGTGGAAACTAAATAGGATTTTCTAGCAGAGTTGAGAATGCACGTGAGGATTTTGCTTATGAATTTACAGTGGAAGCATTAGCCCCATTATGTGGTTTGTCCCCACAATGCTAAGCTGTCTGGGTACAGGAACAGAAGAGGAGGAAACAGGGTTTCACAGGGTTGGAGGGTGGCCAGGCAAGAATTCTAGAGGGGAGAAGGGCAGAGGAAGTGTGGTTGTTTACTGGGGATACATAAAGATAGATCATGGGATTCAACTTGGACAAAGAGGAAAGTGTAGCCAGGAGGTGCTAACAGGTCATGAGATGGTGATGGGGGTAAAGGGTTGACAGGCTCCATGTGATCAAAGCATGTGGCAGGTGTCCCAGAAGGACTAGGTGGGATGCTTCAAATTGAGATGCTGGATCTGGTGCATTTGCTGCAAAGTTTGGGGTGTGGTTATGGGAGTGGGTGGTGAAGGCTGTGGAGGAAGACATGCCTGAAGAAGCTAGGGAGTAGGATGGGCCAGCCACAGGATGCTAAAGGTAAGAATAAGAGGGGTCACAGTAGGCAGGAAAACTGTGAGGTCTCTGTACCTTCCATTCATCAGGGTAACTCCAGAATGAGTATAATTCCCCTTTGTACTAGCCTTTCACCCATCTGCAGAAAGCACTTCTGTTGTTCCTAAGACTTTTTTTTCCCCATAGGCTGCTTTTAGACATCCTGATTTGTCAGTGTTGTTGTTGTTGTTATGTGCCATTGAGTCGGCCCCAACTCATAGCGACCCCTCCTTGGGTTGCTGAGGCAGTATCATTACAGAAGTAGAGTGCCCAGTCTTCCTTTCGAGGAGTGGCTGGTGGATTTGAACCGCCAGCCTTCTGGTCAATATTGCTCTTAAAATATGGTATCCAGAGCTGATGTTAACGCCCTAGCAGGGCAGTCTAGCAGAAGGTATGCAAAGTGGAGAGGGTATAGCATTTCTGCCACCTTCTCCTCCATCCTTCTATGAAGGCAGTTGAATAGCATGTATTTTTATTTTGTATCACTTTATTTTATTTTATGGCATATTCATATAATGTCTCAAACTGTCCTAGTTAATTTTTTTTTCACCCAGTTTTGTACTCATTTTTTGGCACCTTTTTGCTAGTATGGCTTTGGCTTCTCTTCACAACTGTTTATTCTCCTAAACAAGATTAGCAGCATCAATCAAGCTGCCAACCAGTTCAACCCCAGAGCCCTTCCACTATTCCCAGATTCCCACCTCTTTCTAGGAGATTGAGAATTGGCAAGGAACCAGAAACATCCTACATATCCCTCTGATCAAATCTCAGCCTATTAATTAACTCCGTTTGAATATTCAACCAATTGTTTATCTATCTACAGCTTCACATTCTTGGTGAACAAATATAAATCTACCCAGCTATATCATCCCACAGTTCCTATTATCCATATTGTTTATGAGGATATCATACAGGGCTTCTGTCAAACACTTCTGTGAAACCCATATACAATGGGTAGACAACAGTTTCCTGATTCATCATTTCAGTAAAGCTATCAAAGAAAACCAGTACTAGTTGCCGCCAAGTTGACTTAGACTAATGGAAACCCCATGTGTGTCAGAGTAGAACTGTGCTCCACAGGGTTTTCAATGGCTGATTTTTCAGAAGTAGAACACGGGGACTTATTTCGTAGGTACTTCTGGGTGGACCTGAACCTGCAACCTTTCAGTTAGCCGCTGGGCACACTAACTGTTTGTACCACCCAGGGACTCTATCAAAGAAAGGGATGGTCTTGCAATCGTGTCATCCTCCCCAACAAATATTACCTCCATTCTATCCTAAGGGCACATAAACCATCGTTTGAACACTCTGCTCCCGAATCACTCAGAGTTATTGGTGTTTGTCTGCAGACCCTCCCAGCCTCTGATTTTTGAGAAACTGAAAAATATTTGCTTATTTTCAGGCTGCGGAGGCCTTTTCCATTCCTTAGTTCAATGGCCTCATCAATGAATTCTCTGAGTTGCTTGGAATGAAATTTGCTTAATTCAGCATCTTTGGACATATGTATTCAAAGGAAAGAGACCTTCGTTACACTTCCTCACTCATCTTGGAATAGAGTTTCCTCTTAGAAAAGAACAAACATATAGCAACCCAGTGTGGAACTACACTCCATAGAGTTTTTTCTTACCCAGTGTCAAATCTTGGGACTCAACCTACCTTGTTAGCCAAAAACAATAGGCCAGGATGGGCAAAGAGGAGAAATTAGATCCACTTCCTGATTAGGCTGCTAACCAAATGGTTAGTGGTTCAAAGCCACCCAGAGCCACCTCGGAAGAAAGGTTTGGTGATTTACTTTAGAAAATCAGCCACTGCAGAGCCTAGTTCTGCTCTGACACAATTTATAATCCTTTTCTCTAGAGTGTTTATGTTTCTCTACCATTTTGATGTGCTCAGAATATATTAAAATTTACATTCATCAATTGAATATCACATGTGATTGAGCCATTTTAATTTCTGTATTTTAAAACATCTGTACTATAAATAAGTGCAATCATGACACCCCATAAATTCCAAAGAGAAGCCTTAGCATACATTGGAATAAATTACCATGTTTATGTCTACACTTGCAAATACATTTAAACTTGTAAATGTACAAGTTATATCCATCTATAGCAGGTTAAATGATGGCCTCTTGAAGATGTGCACAACCTAATCCCTGGAACCTGTGAATATGTTACCTTATATGGCAAAAGGAACTCTGCAGATGTGATTGAGTTAAGGATTTTGAGATGAGAAAATTATCCTGGATTATGTGGTCGAGCTGATTTAATCACAAGGGCCTTTCCAAGAGGAAGGCAGGAGGGCCAGAGTGAGCAGTGGGAGATGTGACAACAGAAGCAAAAGGCTCCTGTGATGCAAGGAAGGGGCCACGATCCAACAGTGTAGGTTGCCTCTAGGAACTGAAAAGGGAGAGGAAATGGTTTCTTCCCTGAAGCCTCCAGAATGGAGGCTCATTTTAGATTTCTGACCTCCAGAATTATAAGAGAATAAATTTGTGCTGTTCACAGCCACAAAAGTGGTGACTTGTTGCAGCAGCAACTAATCCACCACCCTTTGAGGCCCACCTCAAATGCTCCATATATTCAACTGATTCAAGGTTCCATGGTAGTTGCTGGGGGTGGTTACGAAACCAAACTCATTGTCATTGAGTCAGTCCTGACTCATAGCAACCCGTCCTTGGTTTTCCAAGGCAGTATCTCTATGGAAGTAGATTGCTCAGTCTTCCTTCCTGGTTAGCAGTCAAATGCCTTAGGCACCATGCCACCAGATAGTCCTTGACTTTACAGAGATTATATTCTAGCAGGAGGGGCAGGCATCAGACAGCTTGCTATACAATTAATGATTTACTTGCTTGATATTATAACATGGAAATCTGCCAGTGTTCTGAGGGTCAGAGAAGGCTGAAATGTGGATTTGGGAGTTAGTTAGACAAAGAAGGGTGAAAAAAATATTCTAGACAGAAATAAGAGCAAAGGCAAAGGTTGCCAGGCAAAAAAGAGCCAAAGGCCATTGTGACCAGGGCAGAGACTAGGGGAAAGAGTGATGTTAGAGAGGCTAGAACTTCATAGAAGGTGGGCTATTTAGGCCTTGCAGGATGCAACATTTTTAAATTTTATCCTGAAAGCAATGGGAAAGCATTGAAATGATGAGATGTGCACTTTACTGTTGTTTTTCTGACTTTGGAGACCCCATGTGTCACAACCCCATGTGTTACAGACTAGAACTGCTCCATAGGGTTTTCTTGGAACTAATCTTCAAGACTCGGAAGGAAGGTTGGGCAATCCTACTTCCGTAGTGGTACTGCCTCGGAAACCCAAGGAGGGGTCGCTATGAGTCGGGGCCGACTCGACGGCACATAACAACAACAACAATCTTCAAGAATGCAGATCTTCTGTGGAGCCACTGGGGTGAGTTCGAAGTGCCAGGCTTTTGGTTATCAGCTGAGCACAATCTGTGCCACCTGGAACCTTTAAAAGGAGCTCTGGTGGTGCAGTGCCTAAGGCATTTGACTGCTAACCAGAAAGTTGGCTTTTTCAAACCCACCAGCTGCTCTGCGGAAGGAAGATGGGCAACCTACTTCCATAAAGTTTTACCACCTTGGAAACCTAATGGGGGTTGCTATGGCTCGATCACAGTGAGTTTGTTTTTTTGGTTTGGGACCTTGAAACTTGCATTTTGAAATTATCTCTCTGGCTTTAGGATGGAGAACTGATTGGAAAAGGGTAAGCAGGGATTCAGGCAGACCATTTAAATGAACTATTTAAATAGTACAGGTAAGAAACAATGGCTTGGGCTACAGTGATGGAGACAAGAAGCAAGTTGGAGAGAAGTAGTCAGCTAGGAAAGAGATTTGGGAGTGCCGAAGAGAAAAATTAATAACAGACATGTTACTTTGATTTTAAGGTTTTTCTTATCCACAAAATCAAATATTAACCATAAAAAGCCTGACCCAAACTGCAAAAGCCTGCCAGAAACTGCTCTACAATGATGTGAATTTGTCTTATCCTGCTAGAAAAGGTTATCAAACAATTACCTCCTAATTTAAATCCCAAAAAGCCTCACGGCTGCAGGTGGGTTGTCGGCTGCAGGTGGGTTGTCGTTGTTATGTGCTGTCAAGTCAACCTGACTCATAGTGACCCCTCCTTGGGTTTCCGAGGCAGTATTACTACGGAAATACATTACGCCATCTTCTTTCCGAGGAGTGGCTGGTGTGTTTGAACCGCCAGCCTTCTGGTTAGCAGTCAAGTGCTTTAGGCACTACGCTACCAGAACAGGTGGGTAGAGGGCCAAATTAATAGCATCCAGACCAGAGTAATCTGATATCATTTGATCTCAGCAAAGAGGGAAGGGCAGGGTTCAATCAATCATGTTAAGATTAGCCAGCCAATGGTTGATCTTCTATATTTCTCCCTCCTCTTTTCTTTATAAACCGTATTGTAACTACCTTCTTCCAGACATTTGCTTTTTCTGGAATCAAAATGGTCTCCCTATGTACATATCAGCCTTGGAAACCCTATGGGGCAGTTCTACTCTGTGCTATAGGGTCACTGTGAATAGGAATTGACTCCATGGCAATGGGTTTGGTATGTGTGTATGTGTGTGTGTGAATATGCATACATTCTCTTTCTTAAACACACACACACACACGTATATAAAACAACTGCTCAGTTCAAATTTTGCTGAGCTTTGGTTATTTTTAACACAAAATAGACTAGGTGAGCTTTCTGAATGATTGAAGGGGTGTGAGAGGGAGAAGAAGCAAAGAGTGGCACTTGAGTGTCTGCTCTGAACAACCAAGTGGCTGGTGGAGCCACTTGGTGATAGGGAATACAGGAAGAGGATCCCTTTAGGGGAAGAAGGGGTTGCATTTGAGGTGTCCTTGAGATGCCCCAGGGGAGATGTTCAGTAAGAAATTGTTGGATTTTGGAGACTGGAGGCCAAATGAGAGGTCTTGGTTAGGGATATAAATTTGGGAGTCACAGGCACATGAGTGGTGCATACATGCATTCTCCTGGAATCCAGATTTCTGGTTTTCATGGAAGTTGGGGTGACCCACACAGGTCATTGCCCTTAAATGTCCTTTTGAACCTTGAGCCTTGAAAAAATTGGTTCCTATAAGCCACTTTTGAATCAAATAATGGTCCAGGTAAATTAGAAAGACCATTTTGCTTTGGGCATTGTGCTCTTTGAAGAATTCAATGTGCTTTGGAGAAACAAACTCCAAAGGTCAGATTGGAAGCCATTTTTAAGGCAAATCAGTAATTATTTTAATTGTTCTTCAAGACAATGATGAATGAAAATCCTTCCTGACCACAAATTTGTTTATCTGTTCTGTTCCCACCTTTTTTTTTTCATGGCAAGGCCAACAAGATTTGGTATAAGAATTTTGAGATTTCTTCTCATCTTCGGAACATTTCTTACACTCCTTGATTTGCAAACTCTACATTCCATAAACTTCAATCAGTTTGTATTACTGGTTTAATATGATTTTTGTTTTAACACTGGTATTTGAGAGTAGATGGATTGAAGCAGGGAAGGCATGCACAGTGTGTTGTTGTTGTTGTTGTTGTTAAGTGCCGTCGAGTCGTTTCCGACTCATATCGACCCCATGCACAGCAGAACGAAACACTGCCCGATCCCG
>NW_006921604.1:13174296-13183195 GCF_000298275.1 Orycteropus afer afer
ATTCTCTTATAGTTTGGAGGCTTTAAGTCCAAGTTCAAAGTGCCAGGCTCTAGGGGCTAGGTGAAAGCCCCTCAACCTTGGGGTCCAGTTCTGCCTCCTGCTCCTGGCCCACTGGAGCTAGAGGCGTTTCTTCACTCAGACAGCTGCTGGCTGCTGAGGCTGAGAAGCCCCAAGGTTGACAAGTAAAAATGCACAGTCCCGATGTTACCAAACCACATGGCAGGCCATTAACTTAGGTCCATTATAAGTCCCAAGGTTGGCAGAGCATAGCAGGCTGTTGAGCAACAACACAGCTACATGCAGGGTCAAAGCATGCCATAGGCTACAGACCATTCCCAAAGCTGTTTATTGTATACAGGGAGCAGACCACATACCCAAAGGCAGCTACTCAGCTGCTCACAGTAGATTCCACCATGGAGTTGATTACCAGTCTCATCATGGGGAATAGTACATCCAGCTGCCTAGCTACTCAACCAGGCCCAGCCAAGTTGACACAGAAACTGAACTACCACAGTAACCTTGACTTTTTCTTATTCATATGCATTTGGCCTTGGGCCTCCGGATGGGTGGAATGAAGAGACCTTGGTCCCCAAAATCATTTTGTTTAACCAGTATGGCTCTTGCTGCAAGCCACTCTTAGTAAATAAGGGTGGGGGTCAGGAATGTCATATAGGAGTTGTGTTTACTCGAGTTGTTGCAGGAAGAAGGTAGTTGAAAATAGAATTGCTGATGATATTCCCACTTTGTGGCTATAACCATGTAGCCATCACAGACTCCCTTTTACCATTTTTACTACAAAAGCACACCTTTCCCTCCATATAGTGGAGCAACTTTGTATTCTCTACAAGGTTTCTGCCCAATTTGCAAATTGTTTTGTCCCTCAATAAATCTCTTTACTTTCATTTTAACAGAGCATGCGCTTTTACTCTTTGACATTTTCTTGTGTCAGATACATGGAATTCGAAGGTGCATGATATTTGGTGGACACCAAGAAGTCAAAGATCTGGAGGTTTGGTACCAGTACAAGTTCCTTGATCCTTTTCATCTCCAAAGATTCTCAGGAGTCATCCTAGGTAACTGGGCTTCACTTCTTGCATTGACATTCTTCAGGATTTATTGCTGGACTTCTTTTGTGCTTTCATTTTCAGTTCACACTCTAAACATTTTATAAGTTTGTTGCTAAATTAAGTTTGGTGAGGCTGTTGCTATGATTCGCCAAGGCCTAGTAAGCTGCCCAAATCACAGGCACAGTATGCAACACCTGATCTACACCCTTTGGTAAATCCCTGTCAGGGCTCTAGTTGATTTTGGGAGAGTCAAGGTTTCAACCCATTGAATTTGAGCTCACCTTTTCTTTCTGAAGTGCACATTTCTTTCTGAAGTGTACATTCAGGTTTCAGTGCATATTTAGCTTCCAACAGCATGTGTGTTGACTTTTCTAGTAAGATGAGAAATGCTACCTCAGGACTTGGTGGGGTTGGTTACCTTTGGGCACTCTGACCACTTATGTGAACAAATACTCTGGCACTCATACTTCCTTGTTTTGTTTTTTTTTTGTACTGGCATGATTCCCTAGGAGCTCTGGTAGTGTAGTGCCTAAGGCATTTATTTGACTGCTAACCAGAAAGCTGGTGGTTCAAACCCTCTAGCTACTCCTCAGAAGAAAGATTGAGCAATCAACTTCCATAGTGATACTGCCTCAGAAACCCAAGGAGGGGTTGCTATAAGTCTGATCAGACTTGATGGCAGTGAGGTGAGGGGCATGATTCTACTGAAGATAGTTAGAAATCCAGTGGCACTATGGGGCTATTTTCAGTTGGCTAAGCTAGTTTTTCTGTGTAGCAAATTAGAAAAGGCTCCTGGATTTGGTAACCACAATGGAACACCTGTTTTGACTGGTGTATGGAAGCTTCCAAAAAATGCCAGGAAAATAAAATGGTTTCCATGCAAGAGCATCTCCATTACTTCCTTCCTCATCAAATTAACAATTTCTATACAAATTATTCAGTAATATTGGTTATATTTTTCACAATGTGTCATCATTCTCATTCATACCATTCTTGTTATACCATTTTCTGTACTCTAGTTTCTTTGTCCCCCTTACCTTCTCATGTTTGCTTTTGGGAAATTTTTGACCCGTTGGATTAATATAGATGATTTTTTAAAGGAGTTCATTACTCACAGGTGATATTCTTTATTTTATGAGTCCATCTGTTACTTAGCTAAAAAGTGATCTCAAGGGATAATTTCAGTTTAAGGTTTAAAGAGTATCTCAGGGAGATAGTCTCAGGGAGTCCTCTAGTCTCAATTTGTTTAGTAAGTCTGGATTTTTTAAGAACTTGGGGGTTCTGTTCCACATTTTTTTTTTCTCCCATTTATCAGGATCCACCAATTGTGGAACCAATCAATACAATTGTTTCTTGTTCCAGAATCAAGTCCAATGGGTCAGGCTACTTTTAGTCAGGATTCTACACCCAGAGCTAGCAGCCAAGTTATGAACTGGGCTCTGTGATTGCTCCAGGGGTTCATTTGGCTCTCCATCCTCAAATCTGCTGATCCTCTGGAGCCTGGGGCCACAATGATGGGCAGCTCCTCACTACCCAAGGGTCTCACTGCAGTACTGGCCCTACTGGATGTCATACTCAAGCAACTTCCAAGATTCCTTTCAAGCTCCCTCTGTAATTCTGCCAGCACTGACAAGACCCTGTCCTGGTCAGGCAGGTCCTTGCTGCTCAGCCCTGGCTATCTTGGTCTCTTAAATCCATCCCTGACCCCCCTCCTTCAGCCTGCATGGTGTATGTCATAAAAAGAACATCAATTCCCTGTAGAAGCATATGCAGTGTACTTTGTTTTTTTCCTTATTGTTCTAGGAGTTGTCCTCTAGTCTAATATACAACATAAAAAACCCAAAAATCAAACTCACTGCCATTGAGTTGGAGCCGATTTATAGTGACCCCTTGTTGGGTTTCCAAGGGGGTATCACTACAGAAGTAGATTGGCCAACCTTCCTTCTGAGGAGTGGCTGGTGGGTTTGAACCATCGGCTTTCTGGTTAGCAGTCAAATGCCTTAGGCACTATGCCACCAGAGCTCCCAATATACAACATATATATTATCAGATGACAACATCCCTGGGTTTTTTTTTTTTTTTTTTCCTCCCAAAATCCTGCTATCCATCTTGCTTAGAGATATACAACAAACATGAGTTTAAAAAAGGAAACTGCTTGCCATTCAAATGGAAAGCTTGATTCATTTGAAAGAAAAGGCAGCTCACTACAGGTTAACAGAAGCTGGAGAAGATGAGAGGCCAATTCAGTATTAGAGTTGTCTATAGAGACCCTGCAGTGAAGAGCTGTGTATGGTGATGGAGATTAAATACTGTCCTACTTATTCTTCTGTCTTCCAGTTCTCAGCACCTGAGTTTCATAATCTGTGAAATCAGAGTAAGAGAGGATGACCAGGTCTCTTCCAGGCTATAAGTTCTTCTGTGTACTTTGGAGCCTCATCCCACTTTACCAACAATGTTTTACTGCTTTGTGAATCTCCTGCAGGCCGGTTAGATTAAGCTATGTCAGCACTATATGGAGCTCAAAAATGACAGTGCAGAATGAAATGATTTAGGTGAGTAAACCAAAATCATGAAAGAGAGGGCACTGTGCACAAACACCTGGTTCCTCTGGCACATGAAGGGAGAGGCTTGGCTTTTCAGAGGGAGGGGTATACCACAAGGTAATTCCAGGAAGCTAAGAGATACATACTCCTCACAAATGGAAAAGAAGGAAGGAAGGAAGGCAAGTAGGAAGAGAAGAAAGCAGGCAGGGAGGAAGAAAGGAAGGAAATGAAACCCATTCTGGGTTATAGCTTGGTAGTTACTGGGACTAGAAAATTTAAACAGCCATAAGTTAGGCGCAATGAAGTAAAGTAAGGAGGGAACATTAAAGAGCTTAACATCTTATTTTTGAAGGATAAATCAGGTAGAGTTGGATGAGATGGAAATGATAGGTAGATGGATGGATATATAGATGGGAAGTGAAGATGCAAAAATTGTGGAAATCACAGCTACAGTGTGGGATCCTACTCATCCTCTATATTGTGAAGAGGCACGTTGTTAGATCACCCTGTCCATATTCAAATAACTGGAAGTAAATAATCAAGAAAGAGCCTACATCTTAACTATATATGCCTGGCACATAGAAAGTGCTTAATAAATGTCAGTTGAAGAAAATAAACCTTATTTTCACCCCCAAAATTTACTATGCTGCTTTGTGCACAGTATGATTAATTCAACTGATGTTAAAATCTCCCCATTCTGTCTCTACATTATTAGAGTAACAGTTTTCCCTCCCAAATTCCTTTGTAATCCAATTTAAAAAATCTTTGTCTTGGTCAGACATTTTCTTATCATTTTTACGCACCAGATAATTTAGGTGCACTTCTGTATTTATCTCAAGAAAATTACTTCAATTATGTGCTTTTCTGATATGCAAGGACCAGTCTATAAATGCAAAAGGATATTGAACAAGAACACACACAATTGAATGTCAATATTGAATGCTTAGAAGCTTTTCCTTTTCTTACTATGACAAAAGAATAGATAATTAAAAATGAATTTGAAAAATATTTATAAATCATATATCTGATAAGGTTCTAGTACCCAGAAAATATAAAGAACTCCTACAACTCAATAATAAAAAGACAACCCAATTTAAAAGTGGTCAAGGAATTGAATAGACAAAGAAGATACACAAATGGCCAATAACCACATAAAAAGACGTACACTATCATCAGTCATTAGGGAAATGCAAATCAAAACCATAATGAGTTACTACTTCACACTCACCAGGATTACTGTAATCAAAAAGATGGACAGGTCCCTGGGTGGTGCAGATGGCCTGCAGTCAGCTAGTAACCCAAAGGTTGCCTGTTCAAACACACCATGGAAGATCACCATCTGGCGAGCAGCTTCCATCATGATTACAGCCAACCTGACTACAACGCTTACCAAGTCCCTCCAAATAAACACATAAACAAACAAATGCCTCAAAAAGATGGGCAAAAACAAGTGTTGGTGAAGATGTGGAACATCTAGAACCCTCATACATTGCTGAATTGAGTGTAAAATAGTGCAGCCACATTGGAGAACTTTGGTAGTTCCTCAAAGAGTTACATAAGCATAGATTTATCTTATGACCCAACAATTCTACTTCTTGGTATATATCCAAGAAAAATGAAAATATACATCCACACAAAAATTTGTATATGAATAGTCATAGCAGCATTATTCATAATAGCCAAAAAGTGGAAATAATCCAAATGTTCATTAACTGATGAATGGATAAATGAAACATGGTAAACTTATACAATGGAATATTATTCAGCCATAAAAAGTAAATACTGAGACATGCTACAACAGGGGTGAACCTTGAAACCACTGTGCTAAATGAAAGAAGCCAGACAGAAAGGCTACATATTGTGTGATTCCACTTACATGAAATTTCCAAAATAGGCAAATCTATAGAGACAGTAAATTAGTGGTTACCAGGGGGCTAGGTGGAGGGAGAAATATGCAGTGACTGGTAATGGGTATGCACTTTTTTCACAATTAAAAAAGCATTGGGAGGCATTCAGAGTGAATGTAAAACTCAAAGAGTTTTGAGATAGCCACATTATTCACATGTATTATAATTTCTGTTTACATGTCTATTTTCTGTACTAGAACAGTGCATCCACCTTTAATTGGAGGCAAGTTCTATTTCTTATTTAGTTTTGTGGATTCCACCACACTGTGCTTGGAAAATCAGTGACCCTCTATGAAGATCTTGAATAGAACAAATGAAATAAATAATCAAAATAAGCTTTACAGTCCTCATTGTTGGAGATTCTGTTAAATGTTTTATAACATACATATTTACAACTAAAAAAAAGTCCCAACCCAGTAAAAAAAAAAATTCAACGCCAAATAAAAAAATAGATGGTTTTAGTACAGTACAATCTAAGGGCAAGGAAAGGAAGACCTACTGGCTTTTGTAACACCTTTTAAAAAAATACTGATGCCTGGGCCCTAACCCAAATATTCTGATTTCATTGGTCTGAGAGAGGGAGGGTAGGGAGGCAGCTGTGAAAAGCACCCAAGATGGTTCTGATGTGCAGCCACAATTGATAACCACTGATCTAGATCTTATAATTGATCCACTATTGAATGCAGGCAATTTAGCTCAGTACAAGTTTAAGAATGCCAGGAGGAAAGGCTGAGGAGCCTAATTTTTCACAATTGTAGGGCCTCTGACTGTGTAAAACAGCTCAACTCTCCTTTTATCAGTAACTTGCACAGATCCAACAATGGACAAAAAAAAAAAAAAAGAGTTAGATTAGTAACTATTGAGATTCCCAGGAATACTACTATACCAAAAAGAAAGAAGAGGGCAGGTCAAGAAGAAATCAGAGTGTGTGGCTTAGGGTTAAACAATTTTGTGAATGCTTAACATATCACTAACGCAATGTTTCTGAAAGTTTGGTCCCTCAACCAGCAGCATGAGTACTTACTGGGAAGTTGTTCCACTACCACCAGCTGCCTTCAAGTGGACTCCAAATAATGGCAGCCTCAAGTGTATGAGAATTGAACTATGCTCCACAGGGTTTTCAATGGCTGACTTTTTCTAGTAGATCATCAGGTCTTTCTTCTGCACACCTCCAACCTTTTAGTTAGCAGCTGAGTGTGTTAGCTGTTTGCACCACTTAGTGGATCCAGAAAATTGTTAGCAATACAAACCATTGGACTTTACCCCACACCTCTTGAATCAGAAGCTCTGAGAGTAAACCCCAAGAAGCTGTGTGTCAACAAGCCCTTCAAATAATTCTGATGCATGCTTAAGTTTGAGAATCACTAAAGAATTGTAGCCTGTCAGTTTGTTGTACTGTGGTGACCTGCATGTTGCTGTGAGGCTGGAAGCTATGCCACTGGTATTTCAAGTTTCAGTAGGGGGACTTCTGGCAAAACGGCAGAATAGGCAGACAAGCTACTCAGACCCTCTATAACTAAAAAAAGAGAAACCAATTGAAACAGATACAAAAGATAATCCTGGAACCCTGAGCTTTGAAGAGAAGGATAAAGATGTGGATGAAATACCAACTTGTAGAAGAACCTGAATAAAAACAATGAATAAGGAAACAAATGGAGCTGTGGACTATTGGCTGTCCTGATGGCATGGCCAATTTGAATATTTACAAGTGATGTTCTGTTCCAGGCAGCAGGCTAAGAATTGGCTCTGCTTGCCAAAGACTGCATGGGCAACTGCAGTGGTGGCTGATGACTAGAAAGGAAAACAGTGAAAAAGGAAACAAACAGAATTATGACAGCTGTTGGCTATCCTGACAGTGTGGCCATTTTGAATATTTGCAAGTGGCATTCTCATCTAGGCAGCAACCTAAGAATAGTCTCCCCTTGCCAAGGACAGCATAGGCAACTGCAATGGAGGCTGATGACTAGAAAGCAACCAGGCCCACATGACTCAACTACTCCAGTATCTCCTGGAGCCCCACCAATTGGGTGATGGCTACCACTTGCTTTTGTACCAACTGATCAATGATAGACAGCAGCCGATACTAGCTCAACTTGCCATCAGCTGCTCTTCATGAACAGCTAACAGAGATCAGTGCACACACTCTCAACCTCTATCACACCCACCAGGAAATAGGTGGTGAGTGCCTAAGTGCTGGCAAACTACTAAATATAGCAGAAATATAATTACAATGACATCACAGTGTCTTGGAGACAATTGACAATTCCAGTTCACAAAAAGAAGGAAGATAAAGTAGTACAAACAAGGGACCAGGATACAGACCCAGAAATGTCCCTGAGGAAAAAGCAGCATTGGAACTTCCTGATAAGGAATTCAAAAGCATTATATTTAGGTACCTTGGTAGTTAGGGTTATATGTCAACTTGGCTAGGCCTGGTTTTGAGTGTCTGGGCAGCTGGATGTCATGATTCCCCATGATGAGATTGGTAATCAACTCCATGGTGGAATCTTCTGTGGGCAGCTGAGTAGCTGGCTTAGGGATGTGGTCTGCTTCCAGTATATAAGAAACTTTGAAAAAGGTTTCTGAGTTTTTTGGCATGCCTGGATCCTATATTTAGCCAAGTTTTCATTCAGCAGTCTGCCTGCTGATCTTGGGACTGTTTCTGGACTTGACCTAGTGGCCTATCATGTAGCTTGAAAATCTTGGAACTGTGCCATTTCACTTGTTGACTTTGGGTTTGTCTGCCTCAGCAGCCAGCAGCTGCCTGAGTTAAGAAATGCCTCTAGCTCCAGTGGGCTGGGAGCAAGAGGCAGAGCTAAAGTGAAAGCTTGAGGGAGGGGGCACTTTGAACTCAGATTTCTAGCCTCCTAAACTGTAAGAAAATAAATCTGTGTTTGTTAAAGCCTCCACTTGAGGTACTTCTGTAATAGCAGCACTAGATATCCAAAACAGATACCTTCAACAGATTTAGAGATAGATCAAGGAAAACACTGACAAAATTAAGGAAAGCACAGATAAAATCTAGAACAATTTAAGAAAACAATGAAAGAACAAACTGAGAAAATAAATGAAAAATTAGAAACCATATAATGAATAGAAATCCAGAAGATTAATACTAAGATTTCAAAAATAGATAACACATTGAATGGGCAAAGAAGTAGAATTGAATCAATGGAAGACAGAATTAGTAAGACTGAAGACAAATCCCTCAATACTACTTTGTTAAGGGAATAATCAAAAGCATTATATTTAGGTACCTTGGTAGTTAGGGTTATATGTCAACTTGGCTAGGGACCCAGCTACAGGGACCCAGGTGGGGGGGATACGAGAGGTCTCCAACAGCAGGACAAACTTGTCTGTCGGTTTGTCCTACTGTGGTGAC
>NW_006921604.1:13185865-13213485 GCF_000298275.1 Orycteropus afer afer
AGGGGGAGGCCTTCAAGGAGATGGATTGATATGGTGGCTGCGATGATGGGCTCAAGTATAGCAGGGATTGTGGGGCTGGCGCGGGATTGGGCAGTGTTTCGTTCTGCTGTGCATGGGGTCGCTATGAGTCGGAAACGACTCGACGGAACTTAACAACAACAACAAGGGGATAATCAGAAAAAAGATCAAAACAAAATGAAGAAAACCTAAGATCCATGTGGGACACTTATCAAGAGGACTAACTTATATGTGTTTGTAATTCCAGAACAGGAAGAGACAAATAAAACTACAGAGAAAATTGTTGGGAGAGAACTTCCCTAATATTATGAAAGACAAGAAGATATTCATTAAAGAAGTTCAACGGACTCCCAACAGGATAGACCCCAAGAGAAAATCAACAAAGGATATCATAATCAAACTCATCCAAACCAAAGACAAAGAAAGAATCTGAAAGCAGCATGGGAAAAATGGAAAGCCACCTACAAAGGGCAACCAGTAAGATTAAGCTCTGATTTCTCAGCAGAAACCATGCAGGTGAGAAAGCAATGTGATGACATATATAAAACCCTGAAAGAAAAAAAATTGCCAACCATGAATTATATACCCAGCAAAATTGTCCCTCATATATGATGGTGAAATTAGGACATTGCCAGATAAACAGAAATTAAGAGAATTCATTAAAAACCAGACCAACCTTACAAGAGATGCTAAAGGGAGTCCTTTGCACAGAGAACCAACAACAGCAGACAACAACTGATGATTAACACATATGATGATGTAACCCAGAAACTAACCGAGTTATAGAAGTATTCAAAGTAAAATAAATTTATAAGTCTGTAAATAGGGAACCAGAAACATTAATTAGTAAATGTGGACAACTACAAGCCCAAAAGAGGGAATAAATAGTGTAGGTACAGAACTTCCAAGTGGTGAGGAAGTCAAGACAATTTAATGGTAGAACAGACTGTACTAAAGTTGAGAAGAAAACAATAAATCACAGGGTAACCTCAAAGAAAATTAATAACAATTCACATCAAAATAAAAAAGAAGAAAGGCAAAAATATTCAGCAAATACAAAACAAGAGCAATGGAGGAAATGATAACATATTTCATAAACAAAATAAGCTCAGCACAGAATATTATATTTAACAAAGAAATGAGCAACACCACGGAAAAATACATACCAAAATGAAAGCAATAAATTCATACTTGTCCATAATTATACTGAATGGATTAAACACACCACTCAAGAGATGGAGAGTTGCAGACTCTCAACCCATCAATATGCTGTCTACGAGAGACTCATCTTAGACACAAAGACAAAAATAGACTAAAAATCAAAGCCTGGAAAAAGATATATCAAGCAAATGGCAATCAAAAGAGAGCAGAAGTAGCAATATTAATTTCTGATAAAATAGACTTAAAGACAAAAACCACCATAATAGATAGGGAAGGACCTTGTATAAGATTAAAGGATAAATTGAACAAGAGGACATAACCATAATAAATATTATGCACCCAATGAAAGAGCCCCAAAATACATAAATAAAATGCCAGTAGGGTCACCCATTGTGGACAGGTTTCAATGAAGCTTCCAGAGTAAGACAGACTGGGAAGAAGGATGGGGCCATTCACTTCTTAAAAAATTACCCACTGACAACCTTATGAATAGCAATGAGACACTATTATATCACTAGAAAATTTTATGAATGGCCATGAAACGTCATCTGATATAGAGGCAGAAGATGAGCCCCTCAGGTTGGAAGAAACTCAAGATACAACTGGGAAGAGCTGTCTCCTCAAATAGTAGTTGTTGTTGTTGTTATGTGCCGTCGAGTTGGCCCTGACTCATAGCGACCCCTCCTTGGGTTTCTGAGGCAGTATCACTACGGAGGTAGGATTGCCCAACCTTCCTTCTGAGGAGTGGCTGGTGGGTTTGAACCGCCAGCCTTCTGGTTAGCAGTCAAGTGCCTTAGCCACTATGCTACCAGAGCTCCCCCTCAAAGTAGAGTCACCCTTAATGATGTGGATGGAGTAAAGCTTTTGAGACCTTTGTTTGCTGATGGAGTGTGACTCCAAGTGGGAAGAAACAGCTACAAACATCCATTAATAATTGAAATGTGAAAGTCACAAAGTATGAATCTAGGAAAATTAGAAGTTGTAAAAAATGAAATGGAATGCATAAAGATGATATCCTAGTATTAGTGAGCTGAAATGGACCATATTGGCCATTTTGAATCAAGCAACTATATGGTCTTTTGTGGCGGGAAATGAAAAATTGAAGAGGAATGGTGTTATGTTCATCATCAAAAAGAACATTTCAAGAGCTATCCTGAAGTACAATGAAGTAGGATAATATCCACACGCCTACAAGGAAGACAAATTAAAACGACTATTATTCAAATTTACACACCAACCACTAAAGTCAAAGATGCAAAAATTGAAGATTTTTGCCAACTTCTGTAGTCTGAAATTGACCAAATATGTAATCAAGGTGCATTGATAATTATTGGTGATTGGAATGTGAAAGTTGGAAACAAAGACAAATCATTGATGGTTGGAAAATATAGCCAATTTCTATCACCAATATGCTAGGAATATCATTGGAGATGTGAGATGGATCTTTGCTGAAAGCAAATAATACCTGAAAGATATTTACCTATGCTTTATTGACTATGCAAAGGCATTCGACTGTGCGGATCATAACAAATTATGGGTAACAGTATGAAGAAAGGGAATTCCAGAACACTTATTTGTGCTCATGAGGAACTTGTACATAGAACAAGAGGTTGTTCTTCAAACAGAACAAGGGGATACTGCATGGTTTTAAAAAAGAAAGGGTGTGCTTATTCAATCTTATGCTAAGCAAATAATGCAAGAAGCTGGACTATATGAAGAAGAACACGACATCAGGATTATCTTGAATCTTGATTTTTTTTCTTCTCTCAGCTGGAGAAATGATGAGCATGATTTTTTCCCTTTTGGTTTTCTAACTCCAGGTCTTTGCACATTTCATTATAATACTTTACTTTGTCTTCTCAAGCTTCCCTTTGAAATCCATTAACAGCCTGTAATATGCCACAACCTTGCTTGCTAAAAATGAAGGTGACTTGAAGCACTTACTGATGAAAATCAAAGACTCCAGTGTTCAGCATGGATGACACCTCAGCATAAAGAAAATAAAAATCCTCACAACTGGACCAATAAGCAATATCATGATAAATGGAGAAAGAATTGAAGTATGCAAAGATTTCACTTTTCCTGGATCCACAATCAACACCCATGGAAGCAGTAGTCAAGAAATAAGATGACTTATTGCACTAGCAAATCTGCTGTAAAAGACCTCTTTGATGTGTTAAAGAGCAAAGATGTCACTTTGAAGACTAAGGTGCAACTGACTCAAGCCATGCTATTTTTAATAGTAGCCACATATGCATGTGAAAGCTGGACAATGAATAAGGAAGACTGAAAAAGAATTGATGCTTGTGGATTGTGGTGCTAAGAATATTGAGAATACCATGGACTGCCAGAAGAACCAACAAATCTGTCCTGGAAGAAGTGCAGCCAGAATACTTCTTAGAAGTGAGACTGGCCAGACTTCATCTCACCTCCTTTGATCATGTTGTCAGAAGGAGCCAGTTCCTGGAGAAGGATATCATTCTAGGTAAAGTAGAGGGTCAGCAGAAAAGGGGAAGATGCTCTGACACAGTGACTGCAACAATGGGCTCAAGCAAGGATTCTGAGGAGAGCGCAGGAGTGGGCAGTGTTTTGTTCTGTTGTACATAGGGTCATTGTGAGTCAGAGCTAACTCAATGGGACCTAACAACAGCAATAACAAAGCATTGCAAAGTATGAGCTTGAGTATATCCTACCTGAATTTAGAGACCTTTTTCAAGAATAGATTTGATGCACTAAACACTAATGATCAAAGACAAGACAAGTTATGGGATCCCATTAAAGACATCATACATGAAGAAAGCAAAAGATCATTAAAAAGAGAAGAAAGAAATACAAAAGCAAAATGGATGTCAGAAGAAATTCTGATACTTGCTCTTGAACATAGAGTAGCTAAAGGGATGGAAGAAATGAGGAAATAAAAGAGCTGAACAGAAGATTTCAAAGGAGGCTCAAGAAGACAAAGTAAAATATTATAATGATATGTGCAAAGACCTGGGGTTAGAAAACCAAAAAGGAAAATCATGCTCATCATTTCTCCAGCTGAGAGAAGAAAAAATTCAAGACCCAAGTTGCAATATTGAAGGATGCTATGGGCAAAATATTAAATGACAAAAGAAGCATCAAGAGATGGAAGGAATACACAGAATCACCATCTCAGAAACAAGGGGTTGAGGTTCAACCATTTCAGGAAGTAGCATGATCAATAATTGATGGTACTGAAGAAAGAAATCCAAAGTGCACCGAGGGTATTGGTGAAAAACAAGGCTTCTGGAACAGATGGAATACCAAGTGAGATATTTCAGCAAACAGATGCAACACTGGAAATGCTCATGCAACTATACCAAGACATTTGGAAGACAGTTACATGACCAACCAGCTGAAAGAGATCCATATTTGTGCCCATCCCAAAGAAAGGTATTCCAACAGAATACAAAAATTATTAAACAATATAATTAATATCACACACTAGAAAAATTTTGTTGAAGGTAATTAAAAAATTATTGCAGCAGTACATCAACAGGGAACTGCCAGAAATTCAAGCCAGATTTAGAAGAGGTTATGGAATGAGGGATATTATTGCTGATCTGAGAAGACTCTGGGCTGAAACAAAGACTATCAGAGTATATTTATCTTTGTTTTATTTACTATGCAAAGATGTCCAACTGAGTGGAGCATAATGATATTATGGATAACACTGTGAACAATGGGAGTTCCACAGCACTTATGTACTCATATAGAACCTGTACATAGACCAAGAAGAAGTCATTTGACTTCTTTGAACAAGGGCAAACTGCATGGTTTAAAATCAGGAAAGGTGTGCATCAGTGTTGCATTCTTTCCCCATACTTATTCAATCTGTATGCTGGGCAAAAAATCTGAGAAGCTGAACTATATGAAGAAGAACATGGCATCAGGATTGAGGAAAACTCATTAACAACCTGCAATATGCAGAAGACACAACCTTGCTTGTTGAAAGTGAGGAGGACTTACTGATGAAGATCAGAGACTACAGCCTTCAGTATGGATTACACCTCAACATAAAGAAAACAAAAATTCTCACAACAGGACCTATCATGATAAATGGAGAAATTACTGAAGATATCAAGGATTTCATTTTGCTTGGATCCACAATCAATGTCAATGGAAGCAGCATTGAAGAAATTAAATGACATATTGCATTGGGCAAGCCTGCTGGAAAAGAACTCTTTAAGGTGTTTAAAGCGACCCTGGTGGTAAAGTGGTTAAAGTGGTCAGCTGCTAACCAAAAAGTCAGTGGTTTGAACCCACCAACTGCTTAGTGAGAGAATGATGTAGTAGTCAGCTTCCATAAGGAATACAGCCTTGGAAGCCCTATGGAGCAGTTCTACCTTACAGGGTTGCTATGTGTCAGAACCTACTCAATAGCCCAAAACTACAAGGTGTTAAAAAGTAAAAAAGTAATTTTGTGGACTAAGGTGCACCTGACCCAAGCCATGGTATTTTCAGTCACCTCATATGCATGTGAAATCTAGACATTGAATCAAGAAGACCAATGAGGAAATGATGCCTTTGAATTGTTGAATTCAAAGGCTTTGGCAAAGATTATTGAATAAACAATGGACCGTCAGAAGAACAAACAAATCTTCTTAGAAAAAGTACAGCCAGAATGCTCCTTAGAAATGAGGATGTGAGACTTTGTCCTATGAACTTTGGACATATAGGGTCTAGTCCCTGGGGAAGGCCATCATGCTTGGTGAAGTAGTTGTTCTTGTTGTTAGGTGCCGTCAAGTCGTGTCCAACTCACAGCGACCCTACGCACAGCAGAACAAAACACTGCCCGGTCCCGCGACAGCTCCATGATCCTTGCTGTACTTGAGCCCATTGTTGCAGCCACTGTCAATCCATCTCGTTGAGGGCCTTCCCCTCTTTCGTTGACCCTCCACCTTACCAAGCATGACATCCTTCTCCAGGGAATGGTCCCTTCTGATAACCAAAATAGGTGAGACAAAGTCTGCCCATTCTTGCTTCCAAGGAGCATTTCAGCTGCACTTCCTCCAGGACGGATCTGTTAGTTGTTTTAGCAGTCTGTGGTACTTTCAGCATTCTTTGCCAACACCACAACTCAAAAGCATCAATTCTTCTTTGGTCTTCCTTATTTATTGTCCAGCTCTCACATGCATATGAGGCAATTGAAAATATCATGGCTTGTGTCAGGCACACTGTAGTACTCAAGGAGACATCTTTGCTCCTCAGCACTTGAAAGAGGTCCTTTGCAGCAGACTTGCCCAGTGCTATACATTGTCTGATGTCCTCACTGCTGCTTCCATTGGCATCAATTGTGGAACCAAGCAATGTGAAGGCTTTGGCAACTTAAATTCTTTCTCCATTTATCGTGATGCTGCTTATAGATCCAGTTGTGAGGACATAACAAATTGTGGATAACATTGAGAAGAATGGGAATTCCAGAACACTTAATTGTACTCATGAGAAACCTGTACATTGGCCAGGAGGCTGTTGCTTGAACAGAACAAGGGGACAACACATGGCTTAAAATGAAGAAGGGAGTGCATCAGGGTTGTATCATTTTCCCATACATATTCAATCTATAGGCTGAGCAAATAATTCGAGAAGCTGGACTATATGAAGAAGAACATTACATCAAGATTGGAAGAAAAATAATTACAACCTGCGATACGCTGATGACACAGCTTTACTTGTTGAAGGTGAGGATGACTTGAAGCCCTTACTGATAAAGGCTGAAGAATACAGTCTGTAGTAGGGATTACATCTCAATATAAAGAAAAGAAAAATCCTCACAACTGGTAAAGTAGAGGTTCAGTGAAAAAGAGGAAGACATTCAACAAGATGGTTTGACACAGATGGGTTCAAACATAGCAACAATTGTGAGGATGGTGCCGGACTGAGCTGTGTTTTGTTCTGTTGTGCACTGGCTGGCTATGAGTTGGGGCTGACTTTATGGCACTTAAGAACACCAACGGAGAATTGCACTGATCTAGGGAAGCACATAGAAAAAATATATAAAGCTGAGGCTGGATAGGGAGAAGCAGTTAGAAAATTGAGAAAAGGGATACTGTAAACACAAAGGAACTAGAATTATTAGTGGATTCCTGAAGTGGATGGGAACCACAGAAGGAAAACTTCAGGGGCCAAAACAAAACTAGAAAGAGAGAAGGGGCTTTAGGCCCCTATGAGAACTGGCCTTAGAAATGAATGGAAGACACACCTGTGGCTTCCAGCCAAACAAAAGACAGGCATATGAGTTGAACATTTACCTGAGGTAGATACACTCCTTGAAGAGAACAATCATGGGAGAAAGAAAGCCTGCTTATGCACAGGGAGACAGCTCAGGGGCAGCAGTGCATGAAGGGATGGGCACAGGGAAGAGGTAACTAACTATTGGGAGCAAGTGAGAGGGGAGCTGTTGCATTGTGGTAAATTGTAGTCAATGTCATGAGACAAAGTGTATGTGTACTGCTGTATGGAAAGTGAATTTGCTCTGTAAATTTTCACCCAAATCACAATTAAAAAAAAAAAAAAGAAGAAGAAGAAATGAGTGAAAGACAGAAGAGAGCACTCAGAATCCTGCTCACCAAGTTTTCTTTGTGCAGAATTCTCTGACTCTTCCCAGACAGCTCTTTTTTTTTTTTTAGGATTTGGGTGAAGATTTACAGAGTAAATTCACTTTTCATACAGCAGTTCACATATACTTTGTCTCATGTCATTGACCAAAATTTACAATGCAGCAGCTCCCCTCCCACTTCCTCCTCATAGTTACCTCTTCCCAGTGTCCATCCCTTCATACTCTTCTGCACCCTGAGCTATCTCCCTGTGCATAAGCAGCCCTTCCTTCTCCCATGATTGTTCTCTCCAGGGTGTGTGTCTACTTGAGGTAAATGTTTAACTCACATGCCTGTACTTTGTTTGGCTGGAAACCATAGTTGTGGGTTCAATTCCAGACCTGAAGGGCAGCTAGGGGCCACAGTCTCAGTGGTTAACACCAGGCTCTATTGGACCAGCAAACCTGGTCCCCACCTTCTTCTTCTTTTTTTTTTTTTTTTTGCCTCCAAATGATTTTGAGTTTTGTTCCACATTGTTCTCCCTCTTTATGCAGGATCTCCTACATCCCTTCCAAGTGGATGGCAGTGGTAGCTGGGTACCATCTAGTTCTTCTGGTCTCATAGTTGTATAGGTTGCAGATTGGATGGTGTACCAGTCGCTAGGACTGATTGTTTCCATTCATTTGGTTTTCTTCTTTCTTCTTGACGAGGAGAGACCCGTTGTTGCATCTAGATGGCAGCTTCCTAGCTTTTAAGGTCCCAGTCGCTACTCGCCAAAGTAGTAGGTGGAACAATGTTTTGTATAGTATGTTATGCCAATTGAGCTTGATGTCCCCTGCGACCATGGTCCCAAGCCCGCAGGATCAACTACTCAGTCCCTCTGGGTAGCTGGCTGTGACCAAGCAATGACCATAACCTTGCCCCTTGTCAGCTCTATTATACACCTGGGAATTCTGATCATTCACATGAACTTATAGGCCCATTGTCTGCCAACCCTATATATGATCTTGGATACACTCTCCATTTAGACATACCTAATTGTTTAGCTTGTTCACCTATCTATCCGTCCCTATACCCATGTTTGCTTTCACTGACAACTCAGTACTGTATATGCAAAAGGGTTCATATTTGTTGTCTGTACTGCCCATGTAACTCTCTATGTCAGACAGCTCTTTTGAAAGCTATTCAGCTTAATGCTAGCTCCAGGAATACAGGACTTCATGGGAAAAGGAGAAGAGGAAACACATATCTGAACAAAGAACAATTCATTTGAAAGATTTATACTTCACCTTCAAGGGGAACGAACCAGATCCAGTAAAGAGAAACCGAATTCAGCATCTGTATCCGATTAGGGTTGGGTCCTGTACTTTGAAATGCGTATCACATGGAGATAGTGGACAGAGACTCTAGACAGATGCATCTTGGCTGTTAGCAAGCAAGTTGCTGTTAGCACATCACTTGTTTGAGCCCATCTAGAGAAAGATTGATTAGAATATCTTCCAAAGAAAGTTCTAGGGCAACAAATCCCAGAGCCTGCATTTGGAATTAGGCTGGGCTGAGGATTTTCATCTATCATACAAAAGCATCATTTTTTTTTTTTTTCCCCTACAAGAATAATTAAACAGATAGGGGCCGGGGCTACAAGGCATTCACATTTCCAATCTCTTATCATTTTCTGCATAAAAATTGATTAAACTGAGTATATAGTAATTGAGTTCTTTGTATTCATTACTCTAAGAATTTAGCCAGTATGCATGGCATAAAGGCAAGCCAAGCCTTCCATCACCACCTGTCTTAGTTGTCTTGTTCTGCTATAACAGAAATCTCTCAAGTGGATGGATATAACTAACAGAAATTTATTTTCTCACAGTTTAGAATTCAGGGTGCCCACTCTAGAGGAAGGTTTCATCTCTGTCAGCTCTGAGGGAAGGGCCTTTTCTCTTCAGCTTCTGCTTCCTGGTTCCTTGGAGAGCTCCACATGCCTTCACACCTATCCTATCCCATCTCTTTCCTCTCGCTTTTTTTTTTTTTTTTTTACTATAAATGGTAAGGAGACACCATGCATCCTCTTTAAGATCTTGCATAGAAATCTCATCAGCCAGATATGCAAATTCATTACCTTCGAGTTCTACCTTCCACCAAATATTTTAAATAATTAGGAAAAGTTCTTTGCCACTGCATAAAGAAGTGTCTCCCTTCCTTCATTGTCCAATCACACCACCCTCCCCTTTCACTGAAGGAGTTCTTCCCCCTTCCTACATGCTCACAAAATGCAGGGCTGCTCACGGAAATAGGGTAGGAATCACATCTATGTCCAAGCAAATTGTCCCAAATGCTCTAGTGGAAGCAATACTTTTTTATTGTGTGTTAAATTACCTCTGCAATATTTACCCCTCAAGCAAGTCATTTTGAGGGATCATCATTCCTGAAAGTCTTCCATTCTATATTTTATATACCCACTTGACTCCAACCTATTCTTGGTTTGGCATCTCCCCCTGGAAACTAAATTCTTTTGCAGACTAGAATCTTTGCATCTCCTCTGATGTTAAATCACACCAACCAATAACCAGTTGCCATTGATACTGACTCATGGTGATCCCATGTGTGTTTGATTAGAATGTGCTCCATAGGTTCTCAATGGCTGATATTTTGGAAGTAGATTGCCAGGTTTTTCTTCTGAGGAGCCTCTGGGTGGATTCCAACCCCCAACCTTTCAGTTAGCAGCTGAGCATGTTAACACTTTGCACTGCCACAGTCTCCAAACCACACCAAAGTCTGGTCAGTTAAAGCTCTAACAAGAGCCATTGTCCATAGGTAGGGCAGACACATCTTCAACACAGGGGAATGAAAAGGAGCCCTGATCCATAGCAATCTTTCATTGAAAGCATTTTTGGGAAAAGGGGAAAAAGTGTTTTTATGGCCAATTTTCTCAATAGTGAACTTGGTCTACTGAGGAATCTAGCATCTGTCCAAACTATCAAAGATAATTTTTCACTTCAGAAAAAGCATCTCATAAATGCCCTTCGCTTTCCTCAGGACATCCTGATCTTCAAAATGAGAACTGATCCAATGCCATCAAGCAGACTATTTGAAGAGTCCTCCATGGGTCCTGAGCACTTGCATTGGCTCACTATAAAGAAGCAAACTAAAACTGATGGCATTCAAGCCTACATGCTCCACAAGAAAAGATTTTACAACAGCAGATGAATTTCTTGGGTGGGTTCGCTTTGTCAGTCAATATTTATTGAATTTCCAAACAACGGAGTTTTCTGGCCTGAGCATAAAGTCATTTATTTGCAGAGGCATGTGTACATGATCATGTATGTGGAACTCCACCTCTCCTCCCCACAAAAAAAAACCCAAAACAAATAGTTGCTGTGGAGTCAATTCCAACTCAAAGTTGGACCTCATGCGTGTCAGAGTAGAACTGTGCTCCACAGGGTTTTCAATGGCTGAGATTTTGGAAATAGACTGTAGACCTGTCCCCTGAGGTACCTCTGGGTGGACTCAAACTTCCAACCTTTGGTTTAATAGCCTAGCATGCTATTTGCTTGCACCACCCAGGGACTCCATGTGTGCTGAAGGGAGAAGAAAATGAAGAGAGGAGAGGATGCTTAATTGCAAGTGAATCTATTAAACTGGAATCTTATTCTCAATTTGTCTTCTTATTCTGACCTGGGAAATAGAGTCCCACACCTAATTCATCTAAGTAATTAAATGAAGGCACTATGAAGTAAACAGAATAACAGCAAAAATGGACTTTAAATTAACTATCAATTATAAGGGAAGACACGTTTGTAGGTCCTGGTTTGGTTGTGGACACTGTCTGCTTCTTAAACACATACACATTACCTATCAATTGTCGTTTATACCAAATGTCCTAGTAGTAGCAACAGCTGCTTCCTCGGCTAGACTTGCATCCCCCTCCCCCTCCCCGCCTGAATTCTCCTTGGATGGCTGCCTCCTCCTGCCTTGTCTGCAGGAACAGGGCTAAGCACCTGGTCAATAGGAGGAAATCTTGCAGCTGAACTGCCTCCTCTCCAGGGGCTACAGGAGGGGGAAAGGAGATGGCTCTGCAGCAGTCCCTTTCCTTTGCTCAGAGCCTTAGTGGTGACACTACTTTCTCCCTGCCTGTCTTTGCTGAAGAGACTGCATGGAGCACTCCATATTATTGTTCAGCTTTTAAGGGCTCTGCAGCCCTAGCATGCCCCCTAGGTCCATGGAGTCCTGGGAATGCATCCTGTAGAAAGGTCCAGTCCTGGCCTTTTCTGCCCACCAATGATGAAACAGGGAAGATCTACCCCTTCTATAGCTGAATAGCACCAACAAAATGTTAGAAGTATGCAGAATGCTCCAAATGAGATGATAAAAGTGCTATTGCCAGGAGCTTTCAAGGGAACCTGCTTCAAGAATGAATGCAATTTTCATTTTTCTGAGTACAAGCCTGACTTCTGAAGATGAAAGGATGAAGTAGCCTTGATTTATTGTCATCATCATGACATATGAGTGTTGTCTGGATCCCCTTGCTCTGTGGGAAATGCTCTGAAGCCTAGGAAAATGAATCTGGTTTTGCTGGTGGCTCTCTTCAGTCCATGGGCTCAGGTAGGAGGGGCAGCAGGTTGGTGCTTTGCCAGGCTGTCTTTCCCAACTTCACATGAAGTGCTTGTCAGGACAGCCCTTTGCCATGGGAACTTCAACCAGATGCTTTGTTATGCTCTGGTGATCCTAGGAACCCCTTGCTTGGCTGGTGCATTCAGGGCCCCAGTATCTCTTTCTTCCAGTGCTGATGGATGGCTTTGACTTGTGAAGGCCCTGTGTTCAACATTACCAGGACTGTGGAGGCAAAACCTAAAATTTAATGTTGGACTTGGAAAGTGAATCTCACCCAGATGAATCAAGCTTGCACTTAAGCAGTTCATGGGAAATAGCAGAGCAACTGTATTAGCTCTGGGTTGACAGCAACGACCTCATTGTTTCATAACTTTTGCTGTGAAGCAGGTTGCCTATTGGGGTTAAACTAAGTTTTGTAGATATTTATTTAAACTAAAAAAAAAAAAACAACAACCAACCAAAAACAAACAAACAAACAAAAACAACCAACCAAAACCAAACTCACTGCCGTCAAGTCAATCCTGACTCATAGCAAACCCTCCTTGGGTTTCCAAGCCAGTATCCTTACTGAAGTAGATTGCCCAGTCTTCCTTTCAAGGAGTGGATGGTGGGTTTGAACCGCCAGCCTTCTGGTTAGCAGTCAAATGCCTTAGGCACTGAAGCTCAAACATTGTGACAGGGTAGCAGTTCTGGGGAAGAGGAATTCTACATCAGGATGTAGACATAGAGGTACCAATGGCAGTGGCCCATTCTCCTCTCCCAGGCCAGTGCTACAGGTAGGCTGAGATACCGACACCCTCTGCAGCCCTTAGGTAGCTGAGCAGGGCTTGGGGGTAGTCATTCCTGGCCATGAGCAGCCTCATTCACCTCATCCACCTACTGCATAGACATCTGTACTTTCTACGAATGGCTGGCCATAAGGAATATCTGCACACATGGCTCAAGGCCACAGAGGCAGGTCAACCTGGCTATTGAGGGGGCTGAAGGAAGGCCTCCTGCAACCAGGCTGGCTGTGAGGACCTCTCCTCAGTGGAATTTATCAGGACACTCAGCCTTTAGCGCCTCCCTGTCAATGCTGATTTCTGCCTGGTGCCTACTAATAGACAATGCCCTTCCATCACCTGAGCTTATTCGTTTATCTATATTATCTTGCCTGTCTTCTGGAGCAGGTGTGTTCTGTGTTCTGGGATCACCATGCCATGGCACAACGATTGCTTTCACTACATGCATGTAGGTGTGCAGCTACCTGAGGTAGAAAAACACCTGAGAAGTTTAGAAAGATATCATGGGAATATACTTCTAGTAACAGCTTGATGGACCAAGAGAATAGTCCATGAAAAAGGAAACATTGCTTATCCTGGCTTCTTGCCATAACCTGACGGGAAACTGGGTCAGAGGAAGTGTCTCCGGCTTGACTCAGCCAAGTCTCTTATTGCTGGTGTCTGCCAGCATCCCCAGAGTAAATAAGCCTGGGATCAACAAGGTCTTATCCAGTTCATAGCTTACTATTTATTATTCCTTTGATTATCCTCCATAAGAAATTACAAATTTGCTTAGTTATGTTTTTCATGCCTTGTATAAAGAATAATGGAATTTCAGAGCCGGAATGAGTTTTACTGGTTTTCTAAAGCATCCCTACCTTTTACAGATGGAGTGGCAGAGGCTCCACAGGTTGAGTGTCTCAAGACCACCCTGCTGATGTCCCATTCCCCTAGCTGATCCCCCACATGCAGCCCCCACACCAGCCTGGTGCAGGCATCTCACTGGTAGAATTTAATTTCAAGCGGTGCATTTTGAATTCACATGAAGGTCTCAGGATCAGCGTTCTCTTTGTGCTTAAATATCTTTAGAAGTCTGTTCTTGTAGAGTTTTTGAGAAAGTGCGGAAAAGGGTTCAGGGTCCTTATTGTACACATCTCTCAGGGTGTAATAGAAATTCATTTGAAAAACAATAAATAGACCCCCATGCTGCATTTGCTGCAGAGAAGAACTACTGGCTCCTCCTTCACCAAACCCTTCTCTGCTCTTTTTCATGACTAGAGCTGCCATTTACCCACCTAGGTATACGCTACCCACTCAAGGCACATATTTTGCACATATTTCTTCTATTCCTCACAATAACCCTCTGAGGTAGAAACTATTCCTCCCATTTTACAGATAAGGAAACAGACTCACAGAGTCTGTAACTTCCCCCTAATCTCACAGCTTGGTGAGTGATGGAATTATAGTTCTCTGAATCCAAGCATATATTTTTCTCACTTCAAGTTAGTGAAGATACCCATTTACATCTCAGTTTTAAAAACTTTGGGGTTCTGTTAAAGCCATATGAGCCAGAGAGGGGCCCATCCCCCTGCTTCTCTACCCAAAACTTCCTGGGGTCTATATGAGAGTGAGTACAAGCCACGTGAGAGGTCTACCTGCAGAACTCTCCCTCCGATTCCAGTAGTGTCAGGGAGGCCATGGGGTTCTTCACCAGATCAGCCACAGCGGGGTCCTTGGGTGTCAAGTAGAAGAAAGGAATCCCAGTGCTGTTGTTGATGGGGCCATCGCTGATGGGAAGGCAGTTCCCAAAAGGTAGTCCCCGGATCTAACAAACACCAAAGAAGGCTTTGTCAAAGCAGAGGTGTGAGTTGAATTCTGCTGAGAGCTTCGTTTGTGTCTCCAGCCAAGAAACATAAATAACACCAAGGACATGAGAGAGCATGGCATCACGATGATTTGGACAACATTCATCTTATTAAATTTAGTGCTATTTTGGGGGAGGGCCAATGAAATTTATGGAGGAGTGTTAAAGCCGGCACAAGGCCCATTGGTGTTCTACTGCCTTCACTGCCTTCCTCAGTTTTTTGGCATCTTCAGGAAGTCTTAACTTTAATATCTTAGCTGGTTTTTGGACTCCAAGAGCTTTCTGTTATTGTTACTTTTAGGGCCAAACCACCTTCTCATTTACTAATCGCTTTTTAAGTTGTGGCATAGTGCCTAAGGCATTTATTTGACTGCTTACCAAAAGGTTGGTGGTTCAAATCCTCCAGCCACTCTGGGAAAGGAAGACAGGGCAATCTACTTCTGTAAAGATTTTCCACCTCGGAAACCCAAACAGGGTTGCTCTAAGTAGGAACGGACTTGATGGCAGTGAGTTTTCTTTTTTTAAGTTGTAATCAATAATATGTCATTTTAGGACTCAGGAAGTTATGAGAAATTGATTTGTTCTATTTTACCATAAAGGAAATCACAGAATTTTTTTTCCCCCATGCTCATCCATCAGGGTGGTTGAAGTTCTCAGACATACACAATTTTTTTTGTCTTAGTTTTTCCCAAATCCTGCTGTTGAAAGCCTCCCAATCTTCCATGAGTTTTATCCCTTATAGAACATGGGTCACTGATACTTAGCTCAGAATCAGTGGCTGTCTTTGTCTTTGAAGTACTGTATGGCAAAGGTGTGGAGAATTGGGGTAAGGGAGGCCTTTACATTTTCAAAACAACTTTTTAGAAAACAAAATGATAAGGAGTCATTTAGAATGGTAGCTTAACTTCAGTCACAGGTTCTGTTTCTCACCTTGTCATAAAGTATCCAGAGTCATGCTTTGCACACATGGTAGGCATTTGGTAAATATTTTCTGAATTTATTGAATTTAGATTAAACATCGATTTTGGAAACAGAAAGTTATAACAAAATGAGTGAAAGTGATATCAGAAGTGAAAGTGCATTTCTTTTAATACACTTATAGCAACTTAAAACTGCTCAAAGATTTGTGCTTTAAACCAAGATATTTAAACTTCATATCTTCTTATGGTGTGTTTTAGGGGCATCAGATGTAACTGTGAAAAATCATTTGAATATTGTGAATATCCAACTGGCAACTGAATCTGACACAAAAAAAGGTGAAGAGCATTGCCATTATCAGAATCAGTTATTATTTAGATAATTTTTAGACCAAAGAAAAAGAAAAGACATTCAAAGCTATCTAGTTGACCACTTAATTCTATAGATGAGGAAAGCAAAGTGGAGAAAGCCACAGCCTCAGAGCTGGTGAGAGAGACACAGAGCTGGGAGAGAGACACAGAGCTGGGAGAGAGAACCTGCTCCCTAACCAATATCCTGTATATTCTACAAATTATTATCATTTGCACAAAGTAAATAGCAGTTCAAATTACTGCCCTGTAATGAAACCCTTATGTCTACCTTAACAGCTTCAGAAGCTTCTGGAAGATGTATATTTATGGCAGTTACATCCTCATAATTTATTCATGTTATTTCAGCACAAGATGGAATCATATCTAACAGGTGAGTACATTTGTGTACTTCACAATTAAAATTGCAGCTGATAGCAGCTCATTCCAGCGTGTACACACTGTTCATAATACACCTCCTCTCCAGAAAAATTGAGTTCAATTTTTAACCCTGTAAATTTCCACACAGGTTCTGGTGGCGGTGTCTCTCCCTTAGTTACATGTTGGTAGGCAAGGGGGAAGTTTGGGGTCAATTGGATAGTGCTGTGAGCTGGGAGGAGCTATGTATCTTCTCTCCAATTCCAAAAGCAGCTCTGGTTCCCTTTGTCCAGGTCTCTGGTCAGGCGCTGCTCATTTGTATGTTTGTCTGACTGGCCATCACAAGATAGCCCTAACACCTGACAAGAAGCCTGATTTTCAGTTGCCTCCCCACCCTCTACTTCGCCAGGCTAAGCAAGTATAATCTGGCTCCATTATTTATACTGTGTAAATGCCCGGTGGGCTCCAGTCTAGTCCGCTGGCACGTCTTTTGACCAGGATGAGAGTGCGTGAGTGATTGCTAGTATCTCCTGCCTCATGTCCACACCGCCTGATTTCCAGGCCACTGAGAGGCAGACACCTGCAGCCTGCTGTCCGTCCGGCATTGCAAGAGAGAATCCCCATCCTGGCACGAGGATGGCTTACCTTCTCCTGGGCGGACACTGTGGCCAGACAGCCCCAGCCGTTGGAGTGGGCCAGAAAGCGGGCCGTCCCCGGGCGCAGGCTCTGGGCGGGCGGGGCGCCAGCTGCCTTAACGCCCTCGCGCCGGTAGGAGAACATGCCGGGCGGGGCGGGGGGCGGCCGGGGGCGGCTGGCGGTGGCCCGGGGCCGCAGGTGCGCGTCCTCCTTGTGCGCCGAGGCCGGGAAGCTCTGCTGCCAGATGCTGCTAGAGTCTTCCAGCAACGCGGGCAGCGCCTCCTCGGTGGAGGCGCTGTCCAGCTCCTCGTCTACCTCGTTAGTGACGGCCCAGGACACTGAACTCACGATCACGTACCCCGCAGCCGAGGATAGCAGGGCGCTGCAGCACAGTAGCCAGGAGAGTCCGGGCCCGGCCCGCGCCAGCCGCTGGCCGCCGCTCACAGACATCTTGCAGCCAGCGTGCCCTGCCGCGGGGACCGCTAGCAGCGAGCCAGTGGCGAGGAAGGGCGGCAGCGCCCTCCTGAGGCGGTTGCGGGAATCTGGCACCTCCCTCCGACTACCCTCAGGATTCCTGGGTGGGGTCCCCAGCAGGATTCCTAGGGATGCCCTTAGAACCTCACAGGTCACCGTGAAGTCAGAGCTTTTGGAAGACCAAATGCCACTGTCGAACGCTGTAGGTACTGCAGCCACCATGGGCAGCATTTCCATTGTGTGTCAGGTCCAGGAATGGGTTCGTTTCATGCAGTACCACACAGGCTCTGCAGCCAGACTGTGGGCATTCAAGTGCCAGCTCAATGCCACTCCTCCACTCACCAGCTGAATGATCGTGACAAGTTACTTAACTTCTCTGTGTGTCAGTTTCTTTATTAAAAAGTGAAGATGATTATAATAGCATCTAGTTCGTAGGGGTGTTGGGAGAATTAAATGTGTTAATATATGAAGTTTAGAAGAGTGTGTATCATGGAGGAAACACCGTATTTTGTTAAACTAACACAAAGTAGGTGTTGTCACCATTTTACCGGTTGCTGTTGAGTGGATTCCCCCTCATGGTGATCCCACTTGTTTCAGAGTAGAGCAGTGCTGCGTAAGGTTTTCAATGGCTGTAATGAACACTAATACATTGTCAGGCCCTTCTTTCTCTGCTGGATAGATTTCATTGCTAGCCTAACTTAACCTTAACGTAGTGCGAACCGTTTTGGCCCCATAGCAGCCTATTGCCATTTTACAAAGGAGGAGATTGTGAGTAAATGGTGAAGACAAGACTGAAACCCACTACATCTAATGCCAAAGCCCATTTTTTTTTCCTCAACATTTTGCTAAGGCAGGAGGGTGTTGCTTCCAGTTCATATAGAAGCAGAATCAAGTTACGTACAAACTAAAATAACCGGGAGCCAGTAGCCAGAATGGAGGCAGCAGGGCAGAAAGGAAAGAGAACTGTAAGATTATACCACAATTTAAAAAATTATCTTACTGATCAAAATTTGGGTTGTTTCCAATAATTAAGTTTTATAGGCAACAAAATAATTTTAGATTGTTTGCACTTTCTTACTTCTGCTTACAGTGTCCACAATTTGCCCTCTGGAAGACATTTTTTGCTCTAGATTTTCGACCTAAAATCTAATAATCTTCCCTAGTTATCTAAATCAAAAACCAAAAACTAAACTCACTGCCATGGAGTCGATTTTGACTCATAGCGACCCCTCCTTGGGTTTCCGATGCAGTATCACTATGGAAGTAGATTGCCCAACCTTCCTTCCGAGGAGTGGCTGGTGGGTTTGAGCCACCAGCCTTCTGGTTAGCTGTCAAATGCCTTAGGCACTATAACAGAAATACCACAAGCAGATGGTTTTAACAAACAGAAATTTATTTTCTCACTGTTTAGGAGGTTAGAAGTCCAAATTCAGAGTGCCAACTCTAGGGGAAGCCTTCTTCTGTCTGTTGGCTCTGGAGAAAGGTCCTCGTCTCTTTGAGCTTCTGCTCCTGGTTGGTCTTCATGTGGCTTGGCATGTATCTCCCTTCCCCCATCTCTGCTTGGTCACTTGCTTAATCTCTTTCATATCTCAAAAGAGATTGATTTGATACACATCCCACACTAACACTGTCTCATTAACAACAGAGAAAACCCATGACCAAAATGGGATTATAACCAAGGGTGTAGGGGTTAAGATTTACAACATATTTGTTGTTGTTTTGCTGCTATTTGTTGTTGTTGTTGTTTGCCATCGAGTCGGACCCTACTCATAGCGACCCCTCCTTGGGTTTCCTAGGCAGTATCACTATGGAAGTAGATTGCCCCATCTTCCTTCTGAGGAGTGGCTGGTGGGTTTGAACCGCCAGGCTTCTGGTTAGCACTCAAGTGCCTTAGGTGCTATGCTACCAGAGCTTCATAAGCTCCTATTTGGGGGGGGGGGGACACAATTCAATCCACAAATATTTTAGGCATTTTCAGAAGTATTCTATTCCAAGGTAACTAGAGAATCCATTGTCTGTCCCAGCCCCACTGAGCCACCTCTTTCTCTTCCATTCAAAGTCATTTTTTTTTTTTTTTTTTGGCAAGAAAGTCTATAAAATCTCAACACATTCCAAACTGGCCCACTCCCGCACCAAATGGCCTTTCCCAGGACCCTGAGGACCTATTTCTAGTCTTTATCTTACTAGAGCTCCCTGCATTCTCTGACACTGCTGACCTCTCTCTCCTCCCTTTGGTCTTTTCTTACCTCTTTGGCTGTACCTTCTCAGTCTCTTTTGTGGGTCCGCTCCTCTGTCTACTACTGGTTATATTCTATGAGGGAGTTCTGTCTTCTCTTCTTGTTCTCTATACTCTCCCTGAGTGATCTTATCTACTCCCGTGGCTTCTACCATACTCTGTAAGCTGCTGACTTGCAGAGTTAAATTTCCAACATAGTGTGTTCTCTATATCTCTCCCTGTTGCTCTTTCCCCTTAGTCTCCTACTCAGAGGAGTAATGTACTCAATGGTCTTGGAGAGGCAATGTAGTCAAGTCATTAAAAACTGTCACAAATTTAAATACTGCTCTATCATGTATTAGCTGTGTTATACTGGGTACATCATTTAACCCTCTGGGACTTCATTTCCTTGTCTGCAAAATGAGAATAGTCACATCTACATCAATTGATTATTGTGATTACAGTAAGGGATATTGGATAAGCAGTACTTCATGATGGGGGCATGCATGTCATGGACTTGTTATGTTTTCACAAAGGAGATGGGACGTTCATTCCCATCTGCTGAAGAGAACATTTAGAGGACTATTGCAGGCTTTAGGTTGTTTTCTTACACATGCCTGCCTTGCCATGGGAGGAGGAATGACTTATCTGATTGGTGAGTTTGGGAAGAGGAACACAAAATGCTGGGTATTCTTTTCCGAGTAACCTGCTCATCTGCTCATCCTTCTCTTCTCTGTGCCCCAGCTGGCCTGCTCCAAGAGGAGTTGTGCTGTTGCCCTGCTCTGTCTATGATTGAGGCATTAAGTTTGGTCACAGAACATATCAGGGGTACTGTTTGGTTAACATTTTCCCAATTAGCTTTCTCTCTATTAAGCTTTCTGATTCCTCTGTTTTTTTCCCAATTAGATCCAAACTCAAAAGGGTCTTAAAAGAGTGAGCAATAGTTACCTCACAAACTCTAAATGCTCTTATAATGGATGGATCAGCCTGGCAACGCATGAGCCCATGAATTGATCTTAATCTCACCAGAAGTGGGATAATGAGACATTAAATATTTCCTGATGTGACACAGTGGATGCAGTAGGAAGTATGCATCACTATCTATGAGGTGTGTGGTGTTTTTTTTTTTTTTTTTTTTTTAAATAATTAAGCCTGAATGTATTCAAATGTCCAGATTTAACTATCAGCTTACAGAAATACAGAAGACAATGGGACAAGTTATATGATTCAGAATACAGAACATCCTATAGGACAAGTAGGCACTCTGGTAGCATAGTGCCTAAGGCATTTGACTGCTAACCAGCAGGTTGGTGGTTCAAACCCACCAGCCATTCCTTGGAAGGAAGATTGGGCAATCCACTTCTGTAGAGATACCACCTCAGAAACCTAAGGAGGGGTTGCTATGAGTCGGGACCAACTTGACGAGAATAAGTTTTTTTTTTTTTTTTTTAAAAAATATATATATAGGACAAGTAACCCAGTTTCTTCAAAAAATAAATGGCATGAAAAATTAGGGGTGTATGGTTGTAGATACGAAAAGAATTAGGAGACACACACAAAAAAATGCAATTTATTGACCTACTATAAATAGCCATTATTTATGTAAGAGGAGAAATCTGAATATAGACCAAGTATTAGATGATACTAAAGAATGATATTGTTAATTTTGTTAGTTTTGTGATAAAGGAGCTTTGATTGTTGTTGTTATGTGCTGTCGAGTTGGACCTGACTCATAGCGACCCCTCCATGGTTTTCCGAGGCAGTATCACTACAGAAGAAGATTGCTCCATCTTCCTTCTGAGGAGTGGCTGGTGGGTTTAAACCACCAGCCTTCTGGTTAACAGTCAAGTGCCTTAGGCACTATGCTACCAGAGCCTCCAGAGCTTTGATTAGGTAAAAAAAAAAAAAAAATCCGGTGCAGAGGTATAATGATGTATTTACTAGTGTAGTATTTGCAAATCATATATCTGACAAGAGATTTATATCCAGGAAATATAAAGAATTCTTACAACTCAATAGCAAAAAAACAAAAAACCCAATTAAAAATGGGCAAAAGTTGGCTAGCATTACTGAACTTTTTCTTTTTTTAACCATTATGGAAGATCAAAAGGGAGGAAAATGCTGAACAGAAATTCACATTTTAATGGAATCTAGACTTTCTGGAGTCATGGAGGCTGGATGGCTTAAGATAATCTTTAAACTTTAAACCAAAAAAATCATCCAAAGTCTTCTAAAAACCAATCAGTAGTTTAGTTTAACTAGTAAAGAATATCCACCTTGAACATTCTAAGAATAATCTATATAGGATCAAATTGACAATGGCAACTGAAAGATTATGTAGGAAACTTAGGGTGAAGTGAGTTTATGTTAATGAGGGAGGAATAATTTGGGTAAGGAAGCTGAGAATAGTTACACAACTTGAGGAATGTAATCAATGTCACTGAATTTTATATGTAGGAATTGTTGAATTGATGTATGTTCTGCTGTGCTTATTCTCAACAACAACAACAAAATAAATTTTAAAAAATGGGCAAAAGATTTGAATAGATATTTTCCCAAAAAGATATGACAATGGCCACTAAACCATGAAAAGATTTTCAACATCATTAATCATTAGGGAAATTCAATCTAAAATCACAATGAGATAACAGATCACATCCATAAGGATGACTATAATAAAAGGGCAAGTAATAAATATTGGTGAGCATATAGAGTAATTGGAACCTTTGTGTTTTGCTGATGGGAATATAAAATGGTACAGCTATGTTGGAAAACATGTTGGCAATTCTGCAAAAGGTTGTATATAGAGTTACCATATTATCCAGCAATTTCACCCTTAGATATAGCCAAGAGAAATGAAAACATATGTCCACCCAAACACTTGCACACAATACCTGAAAACTGCTGAATCTGCAAACATTACAACATTTGCTAATTCAACAATTTTCAGGTATTGTGTGCAAGTGTTTGTGTGGACATATGTTTTCATATATGAAGAAAAAACAAAACCACCAAATTCACTGCCATTGAGTCGGATCCAACTCACAGTGACCCCTTCTTGGGTTTCCAAGGCAGTATCACTACGGAAGTAGATTGCCTAACCTTCCTTCCAAGGAGTGACTAGTGGCTTTGAACCACCAGCCTTCTGTTTAGCAGTCAAATGCCTTAGGAGATATATATATATATATATATATATATGTGTGTGTGTGTGTGTGTGTGTGTGTGTGTGTGTAGTGTGTGTAGATACACACACTACACACACACACATGTATCCACCAGTCACTCCTCGGAAGGAAGATGAGGCAATCTACTTCCGTAGTGATACTGCCTCGGAAACCCAAGGAGGGGTCGCTATGTGTCAGGTCCAACTCGATGGCACATAACAAGAACAACAACAACAAGTAATATTAGCATGCAGCCCTCACATCAGTACTTTAACTCAAAAAGTTGTTGTACAGAGCTCTTATACATACATACATATATATGAAAATGTATGTTTTATTATATTAGTTATATATTAGTTAAGGTTATGTGTCAACTTGGCTGGACCTGGTTTTGAGTGGCTGGGTAACTGGATGTAGTGATTCACCGTGATGAAACTGGTAATCCACTCCATGGTGGAATCTTCTGTAAGCAGCTTAGTAGCTGCCTTAGGGATGTGGTCTGCTCCCAGTATATAAGAAGAGGCTTTGAGAAAAGTCTCTGAGATTTTGACACATCAGAATCTTGCATTTGGCCAAGTCTTCATCTCAATGGCCTGCCATGTTGTCTGCCTATCTTGGGACTGTTAATGGACTTGAATTAGTGGCCCTCTGTGTTGATTGATAATTTTGGGACTGGGCCATTTTACTTGTCAACCTTGGGTTTGTCAGCCTCAGCAGCCAGCAGCTGCCTGAGTGAAGAGATGCCTCCAGCTTCAATGGGCAGGGAGCAAGAAGCAGAACTGAAGCCCAAAGTTGAGGGGCCTTCACCCAGTCCCTAGAGCTAGCCCTTTAAACGCAGACTTCTAGCTTCCTAAATTGTAAGAGAATAAATCCCTCTTTGTTAAAGCCATCCATTTGTGATATTTTCTGTTAGAGAAGCACTAGAGGACCAAAACAATATGTATATATATATATTTACAACAATAAAAAAATTGAAAAAAATAGCAATACCCTCCAAGAGAAAAAGATCTGAAGCAAATGAAAAACAAATTTAAAAAAAAAAAAAAAACCTTTACACAAATGTTTATAAAATCACTATTCTTAGTAGTAAAAAAGTGTAACCAACCCAAATGTCTATCCACTAATAAATTTTGAAATGTGGTATATCCATACAATGGAATATTATTCAGAAGTAAAAACTAATGGAGTACTGATGCATGCTACAACATGAGTCAGCCTTGAAAATGTTATGCTAAATTAAATAAATTAGTCACAAAAGACCACATGTTGTATGAACTCATTTATATGAAATATCCAGAATAGGCAAATCCATACAGTCAGAAATTAGTGGTTGATTAGAGGTTGCCATGGGCTAGGAAGGGGAGAAGAAAGAATGCCTGCTAATGGAATGGTGTTTCTGTTTGGGGTGATGAAAATATTCTAAAATTAGATTATGGCGATGGTTGCACAACTGGAAATATAGTATAAATCATTGAATTGTACACTTTAAATGGGAGAATTTTATGGTGTGTTAATTATATCTCTATAAAGCTGTTTTAGAGAAATCTGCTCTGGGGCACGCTTGTGGTTACAATTTCTCAGGACAGTTTTTCCCCCACTGTATTCTACTCAGCAATTCCCTTTGCCATCTCCTGCGAACAGAGAATTTACTTTGTCTCACCCTTACAAGGAGTGTGTAGCTCTTTGGATGTTCCATTTTATGAGAGAGAGTGTCTACTGTTAAACTTCCTACCTCAGAGGTTGTTGTTGTTGTTATGTGCTGTCAAGTTAGCTTTGACTCGTGTCGACCCTGTGTACAATAGAACGAAGCAGTTCCTGGTCCTGCACCATTCTCACAATCCTTGCTATGCTTGAGCCCATCACTGAACCCACCTTGGATAAGTTCTGGTATTTGAATATTGCCCTTTTGCTCTAAGAGATCATCAAAACAGAAACTCCAGTTGTGGACTGGAAAAAAGTGTGGGTGCACAGTTTATCTCGCTATGTCTCACTTTCTTTGAGATTTATTTATTTATTTAATTTAAAAAATTCATTTTAAGCTTTTATTGTGACTTGGGTGAAATTTTACAAAGCAGATTTGTTTTACATTCAATAGCTCATACATTTTGTTTTGTGACACCGGTTCCATTTGCCTCAGTGTAGCAGCTCACCTCCCACTTGCTCCCTGTGGTTACCCTTTCCCTGTGTCCTTCTTACCTATGTATTCCTGCCTCCCTACTTTTCTCCCTGTACACATGCTTTCTTAATCTTCCTCGGTTGAGTTTTTCTAAGGAATGTGCCTTCTGGTGCAGGTGTTCAGTTTGTAGGTCTGTCTATTGTTTGACTGAGAGTTAAGCCATGGGGGCAATTTCAATTCTAGGCCTGAAGGGTGACTTGGGGCCATAGTGTCGGGGATTTCACCAGTCTCTATCAGACCAGTAAACCTGATCTTTTCTATGATTTTGAGCTTTTTCCACATTATTCACTCACTCTATCCAGGATCTCCAATTTTGATCCCTTTCCAAGTGGTTGACATTGGTAGCTAGCCACCAACTAGTTCTTCTGGTCTCAGGGTCATATAGGCTGAGGTTCTCATAGGCCATTAGTCCTTTGGACTGTTTCTATACATCTTTGATTTTCTTCACACTTCTTTGCTTTGGATGAGGAGAGACCAATAGTTGCCTCTTAGATGGCTGCTTGTAAGCTTTTAATACCCTAGTCGCTACTCACTGAAGTAAGAGGTATTACAATATTTTTGTATGCAATATTGTGCCAGTTGAGCTTGACGTCCCCCATGATCATGATCCCCAGCCCACAGGCCCAGCAAGTCACTTCCTTGAGATGCTTATTTGTAGCCAAGAAGTTATTCTAACTTTGCCTCCTGTGATGTTTAAACTGCACATGGACATTTTTATAGCATACAAATACATATGTAGGAATATCATCTGCCATACCTACATTTGGTTGTGAGTATATTCCCATTTGTCTATCCATACCTGATCTTCTTGCCTGTCTACTTATGTATCCACCTGTAGATTTGTGTTTGCTGTTACTAATGATGCAGTAGGAGCTCTGGTAGCTTAGTGCCTAAGGCACTTGACTGCTAACCAGAAGGCTGGAGGTTCCAACCCACCAGCCACTCCTCGGAAGGAAGGTTGAGCAATCTACTTCCGTAGTGATACGCCTGGGAAACCCAAGGAGAGGTCGCTATGAGTCGGGTCTGACTCGACGGCACATAACAACAACAACAACAACAATGATGCAGTATTGTGTATGCAAAACCTCTTGTGCACCTCTCCATGTCTTCCTTTTCCATAGTGATATTGTGCTGGACAGTTGATCTTTGATAAAGGGCTGAAACTTATTAAATGGGGAAGAGATATTCTCTTTAAAAAATGGTGCTGGCAAAACTGGATATTCATTTGCATAAAAATGAAACAAGATCCATACCTCACAGCATACACAAAATTGAACTCAACATAGATCAAAGACCTGAATGTAAAACCGCTTTCTCTTAGATTTTGGCCTGGAAATTTTTAAAAATCTTGTCAACTTTTTTATGCTTTTAAGGTGTTTATATTTCCCCCAGACTTTTAAATGTTTCCAGCTGATGAATTAGTTCAAATAAACAAGCTTTCCATATTCCTTGAAACCAATCATAAATTTTGAATTCCTTTCTCCTTTTAAATTCATGGCCATTAACTTCAAGGTAACCATTGGGGCTGCTTAGCAGCATACTCCACTTATCTCATCCATTCATTCTTCTACCTTTCTAGAAGACTCTTCTGTTTCCTCAAAATGCACATCTCCTCCCTTCTTTTCCCTCTCATCTGAAGAATTAGCTTATTATTTCATTGAGAAAACAGAAGCAATCAGGAGAGAAAAGTCCTTGAGGTCTTCACCTACTCTGTCACTGTACCTACTTCTGCATTCTTAAATTCAGCCTTCCTTCCCTTATCAAGATTATAATATATGTGTTTCCTTCCATGGTCAATTCCTGCTCTTGTGCATTGGGTTCCATAGCTCGCCCAAGGACATCACTCCTGTAATTATGCCCTTTGTGATAGTTGGAGCTGTGTGTCAACTTGACTGGACCACAATTCTGTGTGGTTTGAGCTGTTGTGGTGTGGTTGTTCCCATGATGGAATCAGATGACTATGTTTTGAGGGGCCAATCTGTTGAAAGGGCGTTTCCCTAGGGGTGTGGCCTGCTTCCAGTATATTTATGGACATCCTGGGAGAGAAGACATTCTTCTGTGGATCGGGATTCTGTTGTGCTGCCTACAACTGTCTGTGAGTGAACAATCTACCATTCGACCTGGAGATCTTGAATTCATCATTCATTAGAGTCAACAGCTGGTGTACTGCCTGCCAGCCTTGAGCTGCTCAGCCCCTGCAGCTGCAAGAGTCAGGAAAAGCCTCCAGCTTGACGTGGAAAAGCCTCCAGCTTGACGTGGAAAAGCCTCCAGCTTGATGTTTGATCCAGGAACTTTGGACATGCCAGCTTCTATAAGTGTGTGAGCCATTTTCCTAAGATA
>NW_006921604.1:13213890-13246440 GCF_000298275.1 Orycteropus afer afer
AAGCCTCCAAATTGTAAGAATAAACTCCTGTTTGTTAAGGCCATCCCATTTGTGGTATATTTCTCATCAGAGTGGCACTAGGTAACCAGAACACCCTCTCTTCTGCTAAATGTCACCCTCCCCATTGGGATCATTATCATTAGTCTAAAACATTTTCTAAAAACTCTTTCTTTCACTCCCATATCAAATTACAACTGCCCCCCCCCCACTACCACACCATTTTTCTGCTCCCTTTACAGAGACATTTCTCTGTATTCCCTTTCTCTACTTCACTTCCCTCTACTTTTTTCATGAACTTACTGCAATTAGACTTTGATGCCTCATTTCCAATGCAACTACTCTTGTCAAGGCCACCAATGACCTTGATGTTGCCAAATCCCAGAGTCAGGTCTTAGTGCTCCTCTTACTTGACTGATCAGAAGCATTTTTCAGTTATTCTTCCCTCCTGCTTGATATACTCATAACTGACATGTAATCTTTGTTACATAATGAGAAAGAAACTTTGCTTTGGTTCCCATTATCTCTGTAATACCTGCCTCCTGCTATTTTCTGGCCTACAAAGCCCAGTAACTTCCCTTTATTGTCTCATAGCACTCCATAGAATGATCTAACCAGAATGGTTTCTTTGCTTGAAAACACAAAGCATGCAGACCAGCAAGCATTTGCTGTTTCCCCTGACTAAAACATTCTTCCTCTATGAACCCCAACTTGCTTAATTTCTTTAGATCTATTTTCAAATCATACCTTGTGAGGCCTTCCATGAAAGCCCTATATGAAATAGCATTCCCCATCCCAATCACTTTCTACCTCCCCCCATTTTTAAAAAAACAAATAATATTTTATTATGTTTTGGTGAAAGTTTACACAGCAATTTAAGGTTCCATTCAATCATTTTTACATTAATTATTTAGTGTATTGGTTATGTCTATCATAATCCATGAACATTCTCACTATTTACATTGTGTTTGTTTCATTTCCATTAGTATAGCATCCTGCCTCCTCACTTTCTTACCTTTGTTTTAAAGTAATTGTTGACCATTTGGCCTCATATAGATGAGTTTTTAAAGGAGCACAGAACTCATTGGTGATATTCTTTGTTTTGTGGTGATACTCTCTATTTTGTGAGCCAATCTGTTATTTAGGTAAAAGATGACCTCAGAGGTGAGTTTTGGTTCAAGGTTTAGAGTGCCTCAGGAAAATTTCTTGGTACCTCCTTACTGTGTTTTATTTTTGCTATTACACTTACCACTATCTAACACATTATGCTTCTGTTTGTTGATTAGTTCAGTGTCTATCTTTCTCTATGTCTTGGTTCTCTAATGCTGCTATAATTATAGAAATACTACAAGTGTATGGTTTTAACAAACAGGAATTTATTCTCTTACAGTTTAGGAGGCTATAAGTCCAAATTCAGAGTGCTGGCTCTATGGGTGGGTGGAGGCCCCTCAACTTTGGGCTTCAGAGGCGTCTCCAACCTCAGGGAGCCGCAGGCTGCTGAGGCTTAGGAACCCAAGAGCGACAGGTAAAATGACACAATCAAAATTGGCTGGCGACATGGCAGACAACTGGTTCAAGTCCAGGAACTGGAGATGAAGACTCAGCCAAATGCAGGATCCAAACATGTGGAAAAGCTAGAGACCTTTCTCAAAGTTTCTCCTTATCTACTGGAAGCAGGCCACACTCTGAAGGGAACTATTTAGCTGTTCACAGCAGATTCCACTGTGGAGGTGATTACAATCTCATCATGGGGAATAACTACACGTAACTGCCCAATCATTCAAAACCATGGCCCAACCAAGTTGATACACACCTTACCAGGAAAAAAAGCTTCATGAGAGTGGAGATTTGCCTGCTTTGTTCCTTTGACCCTCAGTGCCCAAAAGAATAAATAACTGAGAAATGTTTACTTTTGAAGATATTGCTTTCAATTTTAAATCAAATATCTGTTTTGGGAAATCTGTCTTCTGCCAGAATGTTAGTGGGTTCCCAACTCTCCTCATGAGTGAAAATTTATGTCCCAAGATATATGTAGCTATTATTACCATGAAAAAAAAAAATTGATTAGCCTGTCTTTCTGTAAGTGCTATATTGACAATCAGTGATATGTTACACTTTGTGAAAATTTCTGTCTGCACAGGATCTCATTATTAATATCATTACAAATTGCTGTTTGGGAAAATACTATTACCTCTATGCATAATTGAGAACCAAATGTTTATATTCCTTATGATGTCAGGTTGTATAGAGGGCAGTGCTGTAACAATTGCCCACTGTGGGTGATTGTGGAATCTGTACAGATGACTGAAGTCTCGTTGCCTGAACTTCGACCAGTCATTTCCAAAGACTGTCTTTCTTTTTTAAAATTTTATATGTGTGTGTGTGTGTGTATGTATAATTGTGATTTGGGGGAAAGTTTACAGAGCAAATTGGTTTTCATTCAACAATCCACACACATTATGTTTGGTGATATTTACCGCAATCCCCACAGTGTAACAGTATTCTTCCCTGTCCTCCCCATGGCCACCACTTCCCTTCATTATTCCCTCCCTTCTTCCCTACCCACCCACACCTTCCTAGCTCTATCCCTGTACAAATTCTGTCCTCTTGATCTCATATGCTTGATTGGTGTAATGAGTGCACACCCTCCTGATATTACTGTTCACCTTATAAGCCTGCCTATTGTTTAGCTGCCAATTGAGACATGGGGGTTAAGTTCACTTCCTGGCTTGAAAGGTGTCTATGGGCCATAGTCTTGGGGGTTCCACCAGTCTTCCTCAGACTAGTAAGCCTGAACTATTTTTAAATTTTTATCATTTTGAGTTTTGTCCTACATTTTCCCCTACTCTGTTCATAAGACCTCTTATTATGATCCCTTTCAGAGTGGTCAGCAGTGGTAGCCAGGCACCATCTAGTTCTTGTCTCAGGGTAATGAAACTGGGGTTCACATACTTCATTAGTTCTTTGGACTAATTGTTTCCTGCATCTTTGATTCCCGCCCCCCCCCACTCTTCTTTGCTTCAGATGGAGAGAGACCAATAGTTGCACCTTAGATGACTGCTCACAAGCTTTTAAGACCCCTGTCACTACTCACCAAAGTAGGATGTAGAACCTTGTCAGAGGCTGTGTTTCTAACAGAACAATTGAGATTATAATTGAGACATTATTTTGAATGTGTTGAACTCGATAAGGTGTGTGGTAGATTGATTGAATGAATGACTTCAATTGTTCCAGACCTCCCTCTGTTCATAACTTTTAGTGGTTCCCTCTCACATGACTCTGAACTAGGCAATGAGCCTTGCTTTTGCCAATGGGAAAGGAACACACTAATGCAAGTGGAGGCTTGACAAAGTGCTTGTATCTATCCACTTCCTCTCTCTTGGACCCCACATCTGCAGTGAGAACATGTATGGGCTGGCCTGCTAGAGGGATGGGAGGATCACATGGAAGATAGCTAAGTCATCCCAGCTGAGGCTATCCTAGACCTAGGCGATAGCTAGCCCCCTAGTGAACCTGTCAGGAGACCGCAGATGGCAGAGTGAGCCCAGCTGAGTCCAGCCCAGATCAGCAGAATTGTCCAAGCAACCTATATACCAATGAGGAATAATAAATAAATGGTGTTGTCTTAAGCCATTAGGGGGTAGAGTAGTTTATTATGGTGCAATAACTAACTTACAAATGGTGCAAGCAGAAAACAATCTTTGCAACCTGCTATGTGGGTAATTTCTGGCTCTTGGATGAAATTCAAGTTGAAGGTGGGTAGAGGGATTTCATGTTCACTTACAAAAAGCAGAAGTGCACCAGCTAATTTCAATTATAATAACCATCTCAGTATAGTAATTAAAATGTCCAATCTACTGTAATCATCAAAATGTCAAACTTTGTTAAAGATAAAAGTTTCTTTCTCCTGGCTGAGTACTGCTTTAGGATTTGAAGCCTGTTGTAGAAGAGGTGAAAGTGGTTGATTCTTTCTCTTCCCAGTTGACTCCTGCCTCAGCTCAGGGATAGGGGTGGGGGGGCATGAGGAGCAAAGAGGTAGGTGCTATTCTGACCTCACACTAGTGCTCATTGTCTTAGAGGCTGTTTAAACATGCTCTTGGAATCTTTCTGTGAGCTTCTTAGGCATCCTTCCACCAGGAACCTCCAATGCAATTCCCTTGAATGTGGGCAATGTCTTTTTATTTTTTAAAGTACATTTTCATACATAACATATAAAGACAATAAACAAATAGAATCATAAGCCTGGTACATTTTCACAAGGTAATCACACTGCATGACCACCACCAGACCAAGAGTTAGAATGCTACAGAGTTCATGAAAACGTCCCTCTTCCTCCTTGTTATTAAAACCAATTGCCATCAGTCAATTCCTACCCATGGTGACTCCATGTGTATTACTGTTCTCCATGGGAATTTCAATGACTGATTTTTCAGGAAAAAGATTGACAGACTTTTCTTCCCAAGTGCCTCTGGGTGGACTCAAACCTCTCACCTCTTGGTTCACAGCTGAATGCATTAGCCAACCATTTGCACCACCCAGGGACTCCCTGTTATTACCCACCCTCGTTCCCTATCCTAACTTCTAACACCACAGATGGATAGATCAAAATGGTTTTCTTTGGTAAGCCTGGTTGAACTTCTCAAAGACAGAATGCCTAGAATGACCTCTGCTAGCTTGCAGTTAACTAGTTCACCCACAAACATGCAAACAAAATTCACTGTTCTCAGACTTATAAATGCTGTTGTGACCTTTGTTCCCTGACTTGGTCCACCAACTGCCGACTCACATTCGAGCAAATAAATTACATGCAAAAATCACTGAAGAGTAGGCAGAAGAATAAATATCTCTGAGTTGTTCTTTGGTTAGTAACAACTACACCTAGAAAGTTTAAGAAATGAGAGGATATATTAAAGTGTATTAGTAATGGGCTGTAAATTATAACTATAGTGGTTATGTTTGTGTGTCAACTTGGCTGGGCCTGGTTGAGTGGCTGGGCAGCTGGTGGTAGTTATTCCCCATGATGAGACTGGCAATGAACTCCATGGTGGGATCTACCACAAGCAGCTGAGTAGCTGCCTTTGGGATGTGGTCTGCTTCCTGTATAAGGAGAAGCCTTGGGAAATGGTCTCTAGCTTACAGCATGCTTGAACCCTGCATGTAGCCGCATCATTGTTCAGCAGCCTTCCATGCTCTGCAGACCTTGGGACTTTCAGTGGACTTGAATTAATGGCCTGCCATGTGGTTTGATAACATCGGAACTATGCCTTGTTAGTCGTCAATCTTGGGCTTGGCAGCCTCAGCAGCCAGCAGCTGAGTGAAGAAAAGCCTCCAGCTTCAGTGGGCTGGGAGCAGGAGGCAGAGCTGAAGCCCAATGCTGAGGGGCTTTCACCCAGCCCCTAGAGCCTGGCACTTTGAACTTGGACTTAAAGCCTCCAAAATGTAAGAGAATAAACTCCTGTTTGATAAGGCATCCCATTTGTGTATATGTCCTTCAGAGCGGTGCTAGGTAACCAGAACAAAACCATATCACCACCAGCAGTTGCCATCAAGTTGATTCTGACTCATGGCATCCCTCTTTTGTCAGAGTTGATCCATGCTCTATAGGGGTTTCAATGGCTGATTTTTCAGAAACAGGTCACCAGGCCTTTCTTCTGAGGCACCTGTGGTTGGATTCTAACTTCCAACCTTTTGTTTGGCAGCCGAGTGAATTAACCATTCGCACCACCCAAGGACTCCCTTTTTGAACTGCAAAAACTACAAAATTCCTAATGAATCTAGTGATATATATTTCTTATGTTTCTTTAAAGCTTCCAAGAATGTAAACTAAAAAAACCCCAAACTCACTGCCATTGACTCGATTCCGACTCATAGCACAACCCCCCCACTGGGTGTCCAAGGCTGTATATCTTTATGGAAGTGGATTGCCCCATCTTCCTTCCTTGGAGTGGCTGATGGGTTTGAATCACTGACCTGCTGGTTACCAGCCGAATGCCGTATCCACTACTCCATCAGAGCTCCAAGAATTGAGGGAAATTTAACTCATTTCATATGTAATATGTGGTGAATAAAATATTCTCTATTCTTTCCATATATACCAGCAATCATATTAAGCATGGATTTTAAAATTCTTTTTAAATATTGTATCAGAGAAAAATGGATCTGGTCTCACAATGATCTGATTTTAGTTTCAACACTTTTTACAATTTTGCTGCAGAGAGAAATAAAAAGTGATTCAAAGCAGAACAGCATCATTAGTTGCAGACATTGTTGCATTCAAAATCCTACCTCACTTTAAGAAAGTTGCAATGGCAAACCAAAGACATTTAATGGACCACAGAGTGAGTCTAATAGTGGTATTTCACTGAGTTCTGTTCCTCACCGCCTGATGGGGTCTTTCTACAAATTCTGTTTTGATTGAGTATTACTAAGGGGAAGGAAAATATTACCATTAGTATTTCACTGCTTGGACCAATTTGTGTTCTTCAAAACTTGTTATCTTTCTCTGAAGGCTTGTCCATTTCTTTAATCCCAGAGCAAGATTTTTTAAAGTTCTCTTAAGTTCAAAAGTAAAAATACTTGGAAAATCCCAAAAGAAAAGTAATGGAGGCAAAAATTATTCTCCAAATCAGTTTATGTGTTTGATCAAAACTGTTTGAAATACATATAAACATAAAATAGAGAACGCTACATCTATTATGTACATAAAGTCTTCTCCACTGTTAATACAAAGTTTTAGCATTTAACATATTTTTTAAGAATGAAAATCTATCAGTTATCTCATGTCCTATTCAAATAATAATCTTACATATTAGCATTGCTTTCCCTGAAATAAATATTCTCAGAGCTTTGGGGGACATCTGACACATGGATCACAAATTTTTGTCCATCTCTGAGGGTTATGAGGGCTTCTTGCCCTACAGGTAGGCTGAGTCTTGTGCTACTTTTGGTGTCCTTGTCTTCCAATAGTATCAGAATTAGGTACAAGGGGAAATTAAAAAAGAAAAAGATACAAGGAGAAAGTTACACTTTCTGTTGCAGTAACTACCATTTGAATTATTCTAGCAAGCTCTCTTTTCCACCTTGGGAATAAACTGCTGTTGTTGTTGTTGGGAGGAGCTCTGGTGGCACAGTGCCTAAGGCATTTGACTGCTAACTGGAAGGTTGGTGGTTCAAACCCACCAGCCACTCTGTGGAAGGACTATGAGGCAATCTACTTCCATATAGATTTACCACCTTGGAAACCCAGTGGGGGTCACTATGAATTGGAATCGATTTGTTGGCAATGGGTTTGGATTTTTTGGTGTTGCCGGGTGCCACTGAGTTGTCTTTGACTAACAGCAATTCCATGTGACAAAGTAGAACTTTGCCACAGGGTTTTCTTGGCTGTAATCTTTACAGGAGCAGATTACCAGGTCTTTCTGACAGATCTTTCTCCTGTGGAGTGGTTAGGTGGGTTTGAACTGCCAACCTTTTATTTAGTAGATGACTGTTTAACTGTTTGCATCACCAGGGCTCCTTTTATTCCTACTAACAGCAACAACAACAAACCTGTTGCCATGGAGTTGATTCTGACTCATGGTGACCTCATGTGTTTCAGAATAGAACTTCTCCATAGGGATTTCTTGGCTGTGATCTTTATGAAGCTGATTGCCAGCCTTTTCTTCCATGGAGATGGTGCGGGTGGGGTTTGAACGGCCAATCATTAGGTTAGTAGTTGACAACAAACTGCTTTTACCAGCCAGGAGATCTTAATTTCTCCAGGAACACTCAAGGTCTGGTGAGTGTTCATGGGAGAAATCACAATCCAGGGATATACAAGAAAAAGGGAAGCACGGTCCTCAGGGCAGATGGACTTCCTTTAGGAAAAGGAATGGGAAACTGAGGTTGTTCATGAGAAACACCCTCAAGGTACTGTGGAAGCAAGCCTCTTCCTTTAAAGACAGAGAGAGAGTGGATGAAAATCAGAAGGGAGCTTGTGCAATGTAATGCAGGTCTCCATGTGGCTGCAGGGCCCATGGCATTGGCCATTTCTGGATAGACACCAATCCCTGCATCTCCCATCCATCGCTGGTGCAGACACAGTCAGTTCAGGTTCCCACCCAAATATCCCTCTACCATCCACCAAATACAACAACTACAAAGAAAAAAATGACTGTGAAAACAGTCAGTTGATAATTGGTTGAAATGGCATTCCATGTAGTAACAGATTTGAGAGATCCATAGGTTATTGTGTAACTGTGTCAGTTTTTTAGACAAGTTATTTAATCTGTCTAAGTCTTTCCATCAGGGAAACAGATATGATATACCATCTTTCTCTTAGCTCCAGAGGTGCTCTGAAGATTGATAAATCCTTGGACATGATTACTTTAAATCCAATATGAATGTATTGTCTTAATCAGATTTAATCAATAAACAAAAAAGCCTTTGGCATCGAGTTGATTCTGACTCATGGTGACCCCATTTGTTACTGAGTAAAAATGACAATAGGGCTTTCTTGGCTGTAATCTTTAGGGGAGCAGGTGGCCAAGCCTTTCTTCCCTGGTGCAGTTGGGTGGGTTTGAATGGCCAACCTTTAGGTTAGTAGATAAGCGCAAACCACCTGAGCCACCCGGGGACCTCAAACCCTCCATCACCTAATATGATTTCTAACGTAAGTTTAATGAGAGTCAATTTCTCACTCTCTCTACATTCAACAATCAGCATCACAACCCAATAAAAAGATACTTTTCTCCAAAAAAAAAAAAAGTCTTCACTTTAACCCAATAAGTGAAGAATCACTTATTTATAATATTTCTGTTGTGCTTTAGTCCTTGAGCACATGATCCAAGTTGAAAATCGTGTAGGTTATACATTTTTGCTTTTTTTAAAAAAAATTTTTATTGTGATTTGGGTGAAAGGTTACAGAGTAAATTCACTTTCCATACAGCAGCTCACATACACTTTGTCTCATGACTACAGTTTCCCACAATGCAACAGCTCCCCTCCTACTCCCTCCCCATAGTTACCTTTTCCCCGTGTCCTTCCCTCCTTGCACTCCTGCCCCCAGATCTGTCTCCCTGTGCATAAACAGCCTTTCTATTCCCGCATGACTAATCGCTCCAAGGAGCATATCTACCTAACATAAATGTTTAACTCATATGTTTGTCTTTTGTTTGGCTGGAAGCCAATTCCAGACCTGAAGGGCAGCTATGGGTCATAGTCTCAGTGGTTCCATCAGGCTCTATAAGACCAGCAAACCTAGTCCTCCTCCCCCTCCCTTTTTTTTTTTTTTAACATGATTTTGAATTTTGTTCCATATTGTTCTCCCACTCTATCCAGGATCTCCTACCAAGATGCCCCTCTGAGTGGTTGACAGCGGTAGCCAGGCATCATCTAGTTCTGGTCTCATAGTCGTATAGGCTGAGGATCGCATGGTGTACCAGTCACTTGGACTAATTGTTTCCATGTGTTTTTGGTTTTCTTCATTCTTCTTTGCTCTGGATAAGGAGAGACCCATTGTTGCATCTAGATAGGTGCTTGCAAGCTTTTAAGATCCTAGTCACTATTCAAGAAAGTAGGATGTGGAACAATGTTTTGGGTAGCATGGTAGTTATGCTTATGTGTCAACTTGGCTGGGCCTGGTTGAGTGGCTGGGCAGCTGGTGGTAGTTATTCTCCATGATGAGACTGGCAATCAACTCCATGGTGGGATCTACCACAAGCAGCTGAGTAGCTGCCTTTGGGATGTGGTCTGCTTCCTGTATGTAAGGAGAAGCTTTGGGAATGGTCTCTAGCTTATGGCACCTTGAACCCTACATGTAGCCGTGTCATTGTTCAGCAGCCTGCCATGCTCTGCCAACCTTGGGACTTACAATGGACTTGAATTAATGGCCTGCCGTGTGATTTGGTAATATCAGGACTGTGTCTTTTTACTTGCCTCAGCAGCCAGCAGCTGTCTGAGTGAAGAAAAGCCTCAAGCTTCAGTGGGCTGGGAGCAGGAGGCAGAGCTGAAGCCCAAGGCTGAGGGGCTTTCACCCAGCCCCTAGATCTTGGCACTTTGAACTTGGACTTAAAGCCTCCAAATTGTAAGAATAAACTCCTGTTTGTTTAAGCCATCTCATTTGTGGTATATTCTTGTCAGAGCAGCACTAGGTAACCTGAACAGGTAGTATGTTATGCCAATTGAGTTTGATATCCCCTGCGACTATGGTCCCGAACCCACAGGTCCAACTATTCGCTCCCTCTGGGTAGCTGGCTATGGCCAAGAAGTGACTACAACCTTGTCCCTTAGAGTGTACATTTTTTAAAAGAATATTCTTTCTGTAATATCAGTATTATTTTCACATTATTCTTAAGCATGCCTTGGCATTTTACACTCTTGAACATTGTTAGAATGTAGAGAGTGACAGATGGATATGGCAGTCTGGAGTGCTGACTTCATTTGTTATTGGAGGTGCAGGGCACCGCTCAATTGTTCAGAGAATGAGGCTGCCACAGATGTGCAGCTGAATAGTGTGTTAACTCGAGGCAGATGAATGCAGATAGGACAAAGAGGGTGTGCTTTTCTGTTGATCACAAGTGCAAATGCTGAATAATGAACGTAATGAAAACTAGACAAGCGTAACTTTTTGGTGTTAGATTGTTTAAGTCATTATAGCTAATTCAGCAGGCATGAATGAACAGAGGCAGGTTTAATTATTCTCTAATGCATATTACCTTGGATTATATGACACTTAATCTGGTTGCATTTCTTTTTTATGTTGTTCAATTGAGTATCTAATATCATTTCTATTGTTGCCACCAATTAAATATAGGTCAAACCCCATTGCAATAAATTTCCAGGGAGCTAGGGGCTTGGGTAGAGAGTGTTACGGGAAAGGGCTCAGATTAGGTGTTTGCTGGAATAATAATGAGTGGTGGTTAGTGGGGCTTACTCTGTTCTAAGAAATAGTCTAAACATTTTACACTGATTAACTTATTTAAATCTCATAACAGCCCTATAGAATTAGATATTAGATATCAGTATCCCCATTTTGCTGATGAAGAAACTAAGGAACAGATAAGTAACTTGCCCCAGGAAGAGGAGACATTTGAATCCAGAAAGTTATGTACCTGAACTGCACACTTAACCCGATGCTTGTTAATTATAGTGAATGTTACTTAATTAAATGGGAAAAGAGACGTGGCCTGAAAATATTTTGCCATATAATACTGGGACACCCATAACATACCTGACTGGGACTGTGACTAACCTCATTGGCTCTACACAGGCATTTTTCTAACCACAGGATGAAATGACTGCCAGCAGTCCAGTAGAAGTGTAATTATATTTTCCGTGTGACTGAAACCAAAAAACCAAACTCACTGCCGTCAAATCAGATCAAACTCATAGCGACCCCTCCTTGGGTTTCCAAGGTGGTATCACTACACAAGTAGAGTGCCCAATCTTCCTTCTGAGGAGTGGCTGGTGGGTTTGAACCACCAGCCATCTGATTAGCAGTCAAATTTAAATAAAAATTCCCCAAAACTGAAGAGTCTTTTAAATGTCTCAGAGGGCTCCTAAGGAGATCTGCTGGTGTTGTGGTTAAGGAACTGGGCTGCTAACCAGCCCCTCTGTGGAAGAAAGATGGGGCAGTCTGCTTCCGTAAAGATCTACGGCCTTGGAAACCATATGGGGGTCACTATGAGTTGGAATTACTTGATAGCAGTGGGTTTGGTATTTTTTTTGGTTAAGAGGGCTCCTACTTAAAAACGTTTTTATGATACATCTTGTAAAGCTAAGAATCTATGAAGCAAGAAACTATCCCCTAATCTGAAGAACAAATCTTAGAGTGCTAAGTGCATGCACTTTTTGGATGTCTTGGTCTGTCTGGCCAATACAAGTTCAAGACAGGGTGAAGTCAGGAACCTAACGTTCTAAGTAAGGGAGCAGCACATGGAACATGAGTATGAGAGCTTCGATAAGTACGTTTAAAGCACTCAGGAAAATCTGTCCAGGTCCAGGAGTATTTCCAGTTTCTTAGAGACTGTCTTTCTCCTGTTGTTGTTACGATTCCGACTCATAAAACCCCATGCATGCAGAGTAGAACTGCTGTATAGGGTTTTCAATGGCTGTGGCCTTTTAGAAGCAGGTTGCCAGACCTGTCTTCAGAGGTATGTCTGGGTGGGTTTGAACTGCCAACCTTTCAGCTAGTAGTTCAGCACTTAACTGTTCGCACCACCCAGCTGCTGCCTCCTTTCTCCTGTTGTTGTGTACCATTGAATTGATTCAAACTCATACTGACCCTATAGGACAGAGTAGAACTACCCCACAGGGTTTTCTGGATTGTAATCTTTATTGTAGCAGATTACCAAATCTTTTGACCCTCAGAGCCATTGGTGGGTATAGGCCACTGATCTTTTAGTTAGCATCTGAGAACTTTAATTGAGCCACCAGGGATCATTTTCCTTTCTCCAAACACTAAGGATATGGCTTTTCACAGTGATAGTGCCTTGAAGAAAGGACTCACATTAAGACAATTTCACTTTTCCAAAGTTTTTTTTTTTTTTCCGTATTTGACTAAATCGTCAAAAATTAAGATATTTTAATTTACTCATAACTCACCTCTTTTGGAATTAAAGCACATAATATCATACCCTCTGGGGAGAGGGTAAGGATCTCTGGTGGTATAGTGATTAAGGTATTTGGCTGCTAACCAAAAGGTCCGTGGTTCAAACCTACCAGCTGCAATTTGCTTCTGTAAAGATTTATAGCCTTGGAAACCCAATAGGGGTTGCTGTGAGTCAGAATCAACTTGAGTTTTTTTGAGGGGAGAGGATGATGGAAAATGACAATCTGTGGAGGTTTGAATCCCTTCTCTACCACTTATTGGCTAGGTGACCTTGGGAAAATTAATCAAGTCCTCTATGTGCCTCAGTTGTGCCATCTGTGAAATGCGGGTAATGACCACACCTATTTCATTAGGTTATTGTGAGAGAAAGAAGAAATAATACATTTAAAAAGGCCTAGCATGGGGAGACCATCAGTATCTTCTCCACCCACTTCCATCTGTGGCAGAAAAACTAAATGTTTACTCCCAGTTACTTGGCAATTAGGGCATATAAAACTGCCATGCTACATTCCTACCTCTCATCCATCCAGTGACAGGGCCAATCTGCTCACCTGGAGCTGAATGCTGTGGCCCTACACACATTCTTGTTCTGTTGAGGCTCCACAGAGTACACTCAGCTGCTGTCACCATGACTGGGTATGTGCTTCAAACTGTCAGGAGCAAAAAAATTCTCCTGAGCACAGACTGGCCAAGAGGTTCTTTCTTCAGATCTAACTGGGCCTTCTCTCTGACAATAACACTGAAATACTAGGCTCCATGAGTGGCACCTTAACGGCATCCAGCTTTTCCTCTTCTAAAGAGGCCCAGGTCATACTCACAAATTGGGTTCCATGATTTGGGGTCAGAATTTCATGCCTCATTTGTCATGTTTGCTTTCATATACACACCACAAAGGAGTTTTCTTATTTACAGACACACATCTGAATCTACTGCACAAAGGGCAGCAAATGCAGCTGGATATATGAATTTATGATCCCAGCATAAAACTAAGACCAAATATGGTCAAAAAGGGCAGTTTAAGCCAGAAAGATGCATGTTCTTTGCCACTGTTCATATTATTTTTGTCTAAAGCATATCTTGCCAATTAGGTGATTGATAATGGCTTGTATTGGTCCTCAGCAACCTGGAGAACTTGGAATGAAGGCTTTGTTTAGGAAAGGAAGGACCCTGAAAGGTTCTGGTCATTTTGAGGACTGTAGGGCATGAACAAAGGGCTCTGGTGGTACAGTGATTAAGGCATTTGGCTGCTAACAAAAAGGTCGGCAGTTTGAGCACACCAATCACTCCAAGGAAGAAAGATGAGGGGGGCAGCCTCAGTGAAAATGTATAGCCTTGGAAACCCAGGGAGGTCACTATGAGTCAGAATCAACTCAATGGCAATGAGTTTGGTTTGGTTTGAGGGCATGAACAGAGTTATGGATTGACTTTGGCCAATCTATTTCCATTGTGATGTTGTTGTTGTTGTTATGTGCCGTCGAGTCGGCCCTGACTCATAGCGACCCCTCCTTGGGTTTCCGAGGCAGTATCACTACGGAAGTAGGATTGCCCAACCTTCCTTCTGAGGAGTGGCTGGTGGGTTTGAACCGCCAGCCGTCTGGTTAGCAGGCAAGTGTCTTAGCCACTATGCTACCAGAGCTCCTTCCATTGTGATACCTCCTCAGAAACCCAAGGAGGGGTCGCTCTGAGTCGGATCCAACTCGATGGCAGTGAGTTTGTTTTTTCTGGTTTTATATCCCCCCAATTTTTATGTTGTAAATCCTAACCTCTATGCCTGTGCTTTAAGGAGTTCTGGTAGTGTAGTGAGTAAGACATTTGGTGGCTAACCAGAAGGTCTGTGGTTCAAACCCACTAGCTGCTCTGCAGGAGGAAGATGAGGCAAACTACTTCCATAAAAATTTACAGTCTTGGAAATCCAATGGGGGTCGCTAAGAATTGGAATCAACAATGGGGGTTGCTATGAATTGGAATCAACTTGATGGCCATGGGTATGCCTGTGCTTATAATCCCATTTGGGAATGGGTTGTTTGGTATGTTAATGAGTCAGGATTGGTATAAGGTATCTAGTCTATCTCTTTTGTGATATAAAAGAGATTGAACAAGCAAGCTAAGAAGCAGAGATGGGGAAGACTAATGCCAAGCCACATGAAGATCTCCAAGGATCCAGGAAACAAGCTGAAGAGACAAGGACCTTACCCCAGAGCTGACAGAGAGAAAGCCTTCCCTTAGAGCTGGTGCCCTGAATTTGGACTTCTAGCCTCCTAAATTATGAGAAAAGAATTTCTGTTTAGTAAATCCACCCATTTGTGGTATTTCTATTATAGCAGCACTGGGTAACTAAGACAAACACTTTCATATTGTGACTCATTCTGACAGTCACGACCATGATTAACTGACACTGAGGACAACATGCCTGTCTCTAAAGGTCTCCTACTAAGCACAACTTCTCATCTACTCAAAAGGAGGAGACCTAAAGAGAGCCTATGTTAAGTAGATAAACATCCAAAACATGTTTATAGATGTTTTAGAAATGAGTACTAAGATAATTGCTGTCACTAATTTTATTTTTCCTGAAATTAGTCCACTCTCCTCTCCCCAGTGGAGGAAATTCAATTGCTTCCTACATCAGCCCAGTCTCATCTCCTTGGCATTCAAGTATCTGTCTCCAATCTGAGTCCTACTCTTCTCTGGGCTGGGCCCTCCTCCAATTGAAATCAAAGACTTGAGTGTTGTGGGATAGAGTGGACTTGAGATCAGGCAGCCAGGGCTCAAATATCTGTTCCACTGTTTACCTGCATTTACTTGCTGTGTGACTTTGTGCAAATCACTCAGGTTCTCTGAGGCTCAGTTTCCTTATCTAACACATAAAAATAAAAAGAACAGACACTCTGCAGGACTGTATGACTTTGAGATAATATATGTAATGGGTATATCTGGGTGGGTTTGAACTGCCAAACTTTTGGCTAGTAATTGAGTGCTTAATCATTTGTAACACCCAGGAACTTCATAAAGGGTATATAACCTGTTGTCATCAAGTCAATTCTGACCCACAGTGACCCTTTAAAATAGAATAGAAATGACCCACGGGATTTCCAAAGCTATAATCTTTACAGAAGCAGACTGTCACATTTTTCTTCTGTGGAGCTGCTGGTGGATTTGAACTGCTGATCTTACAGTGAGTAGCCAAGTGTTTAACCACTGCATCACCCAGGCTCCAAAGGGTTTATACCAAAAACCCACTGCTATCGAGTTGATTCTGACTCATAGTGACCCCATGTAGTAGGTGCTAAATAAATAGCAATGCTTATTTTTATCTTTCAAGAAATACTCCTATTTAATCTTTTCAAAATCTTTTCTATTCACACTACTCAAGATTTCCTGCCTTTGAACTCTAAAGGCATTTCTAGTCCATACTACTTAGTTTAGCAGTCAGTGATGTTCTATTGCTTAGTTAGAGTAACCATGCCAGCTAGCTGGTGAGCTCTGGGAATGCAAGACCCAAGTCATCCAAACATTTCCCATTTCTCATCATGCCAGGCACATGTCAGTGCTCCATAAACCTAAGCCAACCAGTGATAAACCAATAAGCTATTCTAATCACCCCAAGCAAAATCTCCAGTAACAAAAATGTTTCCAAAATTCTTCATCAATGATTGCACAATGTCATTTTTATGGGTTTCCTAACCAATCTTTAGGAGTTCTGGTGGCACCATGGTTAAAGCATTTAGCTGCTAACCAGAAGGTTGGCAGTTCAAACCCACCAGTTGCTTCACAGAAGAAAGATGAGGCAAACTGCTTCTGTAAAGATTTACAGCTTTGGAAACCCTATGAGGGCAGTTCTACTCTATCCTATAGGGTTGCTATGAGTCAGAATCAACTTGATGGCAGTGGGTTTGGTGTTTTGGTTTTGTTAACTACCTTTTAATTTTTACTCCCTAGAAACAACTGTATGGAAATCAGAATCCTGAGGGCTCTACCTTACTGCCCATGGCAGTGTCCACATGGAAGCCCAGGACCCTTAGAGTCACGCTACTCACACTTGTGGGACACTGGCTCTGGCTTCTATGTTTCAGGATCCTTGGGCTTTTGTTCTCCTGAGTTGCTGATGAATCTGGAGGATGGGAAAGTGCCTGGTCTGGCTGGATGCAAGACTGGTCATCTGATAGCATTTCCTTGAGATTCTCCATGTCCTCCTCCTCCTCCTCTTCTTCCTCTGTGCATGATTGAAGTGTATGAATCACATATTCCAAAAGCAGCAACTGAAACAGATGCCAGGAGCCTATATTAAAATAACAACCAAAAATGAATAGACAGATAGATAGACAGATACTTAAATAAATTTCTGTGAAACTAACAGCTTTTCTGGGGTTTTTAACTCCTATTTACCAGAATCTCATTCCTATAATTGATCCTAAAGAGGCCGGGGTGGGGTCAACCATGAAGGCCACTTTCCAGACCCAGAGAGTCCAAGGCAGGGCAGCTTTTGGACAGAAAGAAAACCAAAACCAAACCAAACCAGTTGCTACTGACTTGATTCCAACTCACAACGACTCCATGTGTGTCAGAGCAAAACTGTGCTCCATAGGGTTTTCAGTGGTAGATTGTTAGGTCTTTCTTCTGAGGCTCTCTGGGTGGATTCAAACTGCCAAACTTCTGGTTACGGGCAAGCACTTAATCATTCACACCACCCGGGGACTACTTCACTATGTCTACCATCTGCATACAGTGGCAACTTTATCAGTCATTATACCTGAAAGTTAAATGTGGGTACCCCAAAGATCCCATTCTTCCTCCATCTTAGTTGTTTCCCCTCGTGCTTTGCTCAAAATGTCACAAAGAACATAATTCAGAAACAAGGGGAAGTTTCCTACATGTCCAACAATGATGATAGCCAAACAAAACATGGTTCATCTTTTGTTGGACCATTATGTTGCTGTTAATACAAAGACTGCTATAGTTTTGTCTGGGTTTCTGTATCTACGTTTTATTTTACACTGAAATGTTAATCACAATGACTATAGATTCTACATAGCAAGAAGGAAAATACTTATGCTATAATAATGTCTTCGAAGGGTAGAATACAAATGTTTTGTATCCTCTGACTTACCAAAACTATCCCTGTGGCAGAGGGTCATAGCTTTGCTCATGGCAGTGAAAAGGAAATTCCATCTTAGCTGGAAGCTGGCAGCCAATTTGATAAACTCCTCTTTGTTTCTGCTTAGCTATTACATTTTTGTGAGAAAAAAATGCTGGGGTTTATGATAAAGTCAAGTGAAACAGCATGCTTTCATATGCACACATTTGTCATGAACAGAAATTTTTAAAGGGGCCAAACGAGAAGAGGAAGACAAAATGATGTTAAGGGCGAGAACTGAGGCAAGTGCATCCGGGCCTATTTCTGGTCTTGCTCCATCCCCTGTGGAGAAGATTCCAGGGCAGACCCTTTGAAGTGGTGGAGAGAGGAAGGAGGAGGTGGGAGATTGGCCTACTTTTTAAAATTCCCACATGATTTTTAAAAAGAGGTCACTTATGAGGTGTAACGGAGAAATGCTGCAAGGGCAAACTCCAGTCTTCTTGGAAATAGCTGTTGAGAGGGTTGGTAGCTGTATTATACTTACACTTCTGCATGCTAAGTCTAATTATAAAAAAAAGGGCACAGAGTTTCATAACAGTGGACATTAACTGTTAATTTCAAAACTCGCCACTGTACATGTAAATTATCACAGGACCAGAAGTCCTGCCCATGTCTCTAGCAGAACCGAGGTTTGAATGGTACTGCTAACAAGGTTTATTTGGATCATACTCTAAGTTTATCACCCAAACTAGTTGTTTTTAAGTAGACTCCAACTCATGGTGACCCCATGTGTGCATAACTGTACTCTCTAGGGCTTTTCATGGCTCATTTTTCAGAAGTAGATCCTCAGGTCTTTCTTTTGAGGCACCCCTGGATGGACTTGAACCCCTACCCTTTTGGTTAGCAGCCAAGCTTGTTAACTCACATCATCCAAATCCAAAGTAAACCTATTACATTAAGCCAATCCCGACTCATGGTGACCCCGCATGTATCAGAGCACAACTGCTCCATAGGGTTTTCTTGGTTGTAATCTCTATAGAAGCAGATAGACTGGTCTTTCTTCCATGGTGCTGCTGAGTGGGTTCGAACTGCCAATCTTTTGGTTAGTAGTTGAGTGTAAACCATTTATGCCACACAGGGACTCCAAATTTACTACAAACCAGTGGAATCATATAGACTTCAAATGCATATGTTGAAATAAATGCCCCTGAAACTTCCTCTCATGATATGCTGTGTGGACCATCCACTGAACTCAAAAGCATTGCTTTGAAGAAGAGATGTGGAGACTGGCTAGAGATGAGGAAATGCCCTTTCTCATCTTTGCTTCTCTTCCCTTCTGCTCCCATTGGAAGGACAGGATGTGCAGAGGGTTGCCTGAACTTTGGTGGCTGTGAACTCCCTTCAGTAGCAGCAATTCACTGGCAGCATCCATCTCCCATGCCTTCTCACTCCTGTTTCTTACCACCTGCATTGGCACTCTCAGGAGGAACCCTGCTGGTCAAGGGGGTGGAGTAGGTTTAACTTGAAGGGACAATGAGAGTACCAAAAACACATGGATACTCTCTAAAAGTATTGGGAAAGGTAGTTCTGGACAATCAGAGCCCTCTCTCTGCACAAACTTTTAGACATGAACCAAAAACAACACTGAGCCCTCTTCTGATCACTACCAGAATGCAGCACTTCCTGGGCCTCCATTTAGAAATTATTTTTGACCCTGAATTGCACGAGAACAGTGAGAATGAAACACATGACAAGGTTTAGCATTTCCCTGTGTTAGCACTGCTACCAGATGCTCCCAACTGAAGCCATTAGTCATCTCCGACAAGCCCAAGGGCTTACATTTTAACAGTCTGAGTATTTTATTGACAGTAGTCTGTTTTTTTTTTTTTTTTTTTTAAATCAGCTAAGCTATTTTATGAAAACAAGTCCTTCAAAGGCATGCAGTTACAAAAACACCATTTTTCTGACATGCCTCATTTGTGAAAGCTGAAGATAGGATTACAGAGGCTTGGGAAACACGTAGTGGTGGTTTAAATAGAGGACAAGACTGTCAGGCTGTTTCTAGGCAGGATTTGTATTAATGATCTCAGTGGGCTTATCTTGGTTAAAGTGATAGGCTGAGTGAGAATCCAAGACAAGTAATAGTCCAAGAAAACATCTATCAGTGATGATTTGCAAGCCTTCAGTTATCAAATGAATACTTGTCTTAGTACCAATGCAACTCTAGATGTGTTACTGCTGTTATAATCAAGCTATGCTTAAGACCAAAAAGGAGGAATAACAATGATAAAGAAGATGGAACAATTATTTTTCAAGAAACAAGAATGGAAAGAGACATCTGCCAAAGGTTGGGATTGACTTTCAAGGTCCTTCCTGAGTTTTCAATTCACCTCTATGAGGTTGATGTCTCTTACAATTTTTGTGGACTCATTCATTATTTCTGCCCTTTACCTGGACTGAGAAGATGGGCATGGACAAGGCCAGGCTGCCATGGGAAATGAGAGTGGCAGAAAGGAAGCTTAAAGGAGAAAGCAGAAATCACATCCCACATCTCCGAGTCCCTGCTGTATGGTCCAGATTTGTCTATTTCTTCTTTCTTAAACAGACATTTCATTCTTCCATATATGCTCACTTCTCACACAGTTCTCTCTCCTGAATGCCTTGTTTCTCTTTCTCAGCTTTTTTTAACCCTCCTCTCCCTTCATGTCTCAGTTTAAGGCCCAGCTCCCTCTGCAAAACCTTTTCCAACTGCTTCAGCCTTCAGGGAAGACAATGCCTCAAAATGTCTGCGGACCACAGTCCCTAGATCCCTAAGGAATCACTGCTCCCTGGTGCATAATCTGAAGCATCCTTAGCTCTTCAAGTTTGATTGTTGATGAAGATGATGTAAAACAAGCCAACAGACCCTACTGAAGTAACTCTTAAGTGGCACATTGATCAGAAGGGCCAAATCCACTCACTTTGGCAACCAATTCATCTTTGATGTTTTGAAATCAAGCCAGTCACTTACCTGTAACATGTCTGGAAAACACCCAGATGACTGCTTTCCTTCCCAACCACATAAAACCCCTCCCCTCCACTCCCAGTTGGTGCACACACATGCTCACTTGCACACACGTTTACCTATACATGCACATTCACCCATGTGCGCACACACACACTCACTTGCACATACATTCACACACACTTCCACCTAAACACAAACTCTCTTGTGTACACAAATGGCCACCCTCACACCTGCACATATGCTTACCCATGTACACTCATTTTCATCTATGTATGCACACACTCAACTTGCACATGTAAGTTCATCATGCTCATCTGTACACATGCTCACCCACACCCACATACATACATGTTCACTTGCACACATATTCTACCCATGCACACCCATGTTCACCCATGCATATATATGCTCACCTGTGCAGATATGCTTAGCTGCACACCATGCATACACATACACTTGCATGATATGCCTGTTCTCTGAGTCTCTGACTTGTTTCAAAAGTAAGAGGTCACTCCCCTGTCGTCCACAGCCATGAAAGCTTTGACATATTCCAACAACTTCTCTAAAGAAATCTCTTTTTCCTACTACAAGATAATGGATATTTGGTGCTATGATTTTCCTAAAATTATCAACACCTACTTCTTTCCTTTTTTTAAAAAAAAAAAAAGATCAGTTTTGTATCTGGAAGACAAATGCTTGGATATTTGAAGACAGACAATTTAGGAATACACTTAGATCTGTGATTGTTCTCAGCAAAGAAATTAAACTGCTTAGACCTATAAAGAAACAGAAGAAAACAAAGAGATGGCATGAAATGTAGGAGAGTTTTTCTGTAGGTATTTGTATACTAGGTAACCTAGGAACAACATCTAAACAATAATGGTTCAAAGGAATTCCCTAAGGCGTCACATTAATTTTGAACACAAAGGATGAATTCTAATGCTGGGTTTGTCACTCCTGTGGTCATCTAGTTCAGAGTTATATGGTTATACCTATTACTAAGCATCTCTGCCACCTGTTGAAATAGAAGTATTTTGAAATAAAAACTACACCTTGTAATTATATAGAACCTGTCTTCAAATGAGCTCATTGCACAGTTCAGACATGACCTCACCTACCTATCCTTGCCATTTTCATAAGAGGTGTAATTTATTAATGCCATTTAACTGATGGTAGAAAATCAAAGCAGTTGAGAGAGTTAAGTGCTTTGCCTGGGGTTACACACTCAGTTGGTGCCTACCTGAGGGTGGGACCTCAGTGTGTGTGTGACATCAGGTCTTGAATCCTCCACCTGGGCAGGCAACATTGAGTGTGAGAGAACAGTCATTGGCTTCTGAACTTTGAGAATGCCACTGTATGCCAGCCAGAGTTTACAAAACCAAGTAGGTTGCTGTGGCCCCAAGTTGAGACTTGGCCAATGTTGGCCAGTGTTCAGGGGCTACTGGTGTGCTGTGTCCCTGCCAGGCTCTGCACCCTCTTGGGCTGGAAGGACACACAAGGATGCCAGTAGGAGCACAGGATTCCCAGCAGGCCAGTTGGCAGTCTGGAAGGCATCTTGAGGGGGCACATGGCTGGGCCCCCCAAGGCTTTGACTAGTGGCAAGAGCAGGGCTTGGGTGGCCATCTAGGATTTTTGGGGAAGCCAATAACCTGGGAGGGAGATCTTTTGAGAATTTAATACTCAGAACTGCTGCCTGTAGCCTATTTTAGGTGTTAACCTTTTAGACACTGCCTTGGTTCAAAGGGGAGGGTTCTAGGGGAAGATCTGAGACAGCCAGAGCAAAGGGAGCAGAAGTGATGATCTCAGGGCAGGAGGGTAGGGGTGGACACAGGCTATGTATTAACCATAGTTATGAATGAATTTTAATATTTTAATAACAGGTACAGCTCTACTTAAAGACCAAAGAGAGAGAATGGGATAATTTATTGGTGGTGCTTTTGTATAGTCCTAAATCCATGTGTCCACCTAGTAACTGGATACTTATTGAAGTGCTACTATGTGCCAGTCACTATGCTGGGTTTATCAAAATGAATAAGGCACAGGTGACAACCTGAAGGAGCTCACAGGTTACTAGGAGGCAGCTTTATACACAACTGGGTGTACCAGGATGGGATGAGAAGTACAGAGGAAGAAGCTATTGAATCTCCCTGGAGCATCTTGGTGGAAAAAGAACACAGGGAGCCCAGTACACTTTCATTAACCATCATACAAAGGCCTGGGCTTTCTGCCCCTTGCCTAGAGATTGGCCCTTAATCCACAGGGAGAGGATTTTAAACATTTTTCAGTTTGTCTCCTGAAGCAGCTCCCTGGTTCTCCTCCAGAGAGAGGGAGATATTCCAAATCAATATTTCCATTGATTTTCCATTGATGCTGTCAACTAACTTTCCCACTTCTTCATGGAAGGGAGTCCCCCCCACCCATGAAAAGTCAGTACAATTATCAGCTAGCAAAGGGCAAGAATAGCCACATGCTTACTATCACTTGTTTGTAAAGTAGTGAAATACATATAGTGAAAGTGAAATTGTTAAACTTCACATTGTTAAAAATAAGACTTGAGGATTCTAACAATACTGACAGCAGAAGCTGGCAATGCAGAAAGCTAACTAAATGCAATTCAGACATGATAGAAGAGACACCATTGAATCTATGCAGCTATATGATAGACATCAAAATTAATTTTTTTTTCCAAATGAGATACCCCAGGTTGATTTCCAGAAATTAAGATTGTCAAGCAACAACCACACTTACATGTTCATTCATTTATTAAACAAATATGTATTAGCATAGACATCATGTCAGGCTTTGGGGGTAGGGCCACCAGGTGTTCCTGGGGCATTCATCACCTCCTGCAGACAAAGATGTCTGAGCAGATAAGATATAAGCCAAAACCCCAAATTTGTTGCCTTTGAGGCAATTCTGACTCATGGTGACCCTGTGTGTTATTGAGTATACTTGAGCTCAACAGGCTTTTTTGGCTGTAATCTTTACAGAAGCAGATTGCCAGGACTTTCTTCCATAGTGCTGCTGTATGGAACTGCCAACCTTCACATTAGTCATCAAGCACAAACTTTTTGCACCACCCAAAACAAAAAAAATTTCTCAAATCCATTGTTATTGAGTCAATTCTGACTCATGGCAACACCATGTGTTACATACATAGTAGAACTGATCCATAGGGTTTTCTTGGCTATAATCTTTGTGGCAGTAGATGTTGTTGTTGTTTGCTGTTGAGTCGGCCCCGACTCATAGCGACCCCTCCTTGGGTTTCCGAGGCAGTATCACTACGGAAGTAGGATTGCCCAACCTTCCTTCCGAGGAGTGGCTGGTGGGTAGATAGCCAGGTCTTTTTTTTTTTTTCATGGTACCACTGGATGGGTTTGAACCTCCAACATTTAGGTTAGAATTTGAGTGCAAATCACCCAAGAACTTTTAATTGATAAATATAAAAGAGTAAATAACATTCTACTTTCTATTAAGAAATTCATAAATTAGTGATGATCACACTAGCCCCAAATATATACCAAACATGTCAATAAACAAAGTTGCAGAAGAAAAATTACACTTCATCTCAGTGATATTCTCTAGTTCATCCATGTCCCTGGTGTTATTTGGCAGGACTTTCTTAGAAATATCCAAAATGCCTTGACTGATAATGGTATGTAGATCTGTCTTCAAAATGTTGACATTCCTATTGTCTTTTAATACTATTCTCATAGTCTACAGATAATAGAAAAGAATAATAGTTAGTTTCAGTGCTACTTTTCATTTTACCTTTGCCTAATCCCCCTCTCCAAATTACCAAGATTTTTTTGTTAAGGGGAAAGAAAAGTGAATTAGTGTAAGAAAATGGAATCATACATGGCAATTTAAATGTTCAAACTTCACACGTTCCAGAATTGCCTTTTTGAAAATAGTCTCTGCTCTTTCTGAAAAGCCTCCTGCTCCTTGTCAGGTGTGTTTTAGGCTGTCAGGATGCTGAAGCTTCTTCTCTCCCTATTTCTGATTCTCTGCACCCCACTCACTCTCAAGAGGAAAACAGTGAGTGATGGATCATTTGCAAGGAAGAGCTGACTGATTCCAAGGGGTGCCTATGGGAATTCAGAATCGGTCTCTATCTTTTCCTATTGGAAGTCTTGGACAATGAAATTTAGTCTCTGTGAGCTGATATCCTCAGCTTTTCAGTGGGGACAGCCTGATCCCTTATGTTTTTTGGAGTGCATATGTTGAACACTCAGCAATCCTCAAAGCAGTCCTATTGTTATTGTTGTTGTTATGTGACGTCGAGTCAGACCTGACTCATAGTGATTCCTCCTTGGGTTTCCAAGGCAGTATCACTACAGAAGTAGATTGTCCAACCTTCCTTCCAAGGAACTACCAGCCTTCTGGTTAACAGTCAAGTGCCTTAGGCACTGTGCCACCAGAGCTCCTCAGCAGTCCTATGAATAGGAATTATTTTCACCCATTGCTGTAGAGTTGATTCCACCTCAGCGACTCCATGTGTGTCAGAGTAAAACTGTATTCTATAGGGTCTAGGTGACTGCTTTTTCAAAAGCAGATTGCTAACCCTTTCTTCTGAGCCCCCTCTAGGTGGACTGAACCCCCAATCTTTCTGTGAGTAACGGAGCACGTTAACTGTTTATACAACCCAAGGACTCCAGGCACTATTATCATCTCCATTTTACAGATGAAGCAGCTTGTCAAGGTTACTTGACACTTTGGGTGTCAAGTGACCTTTCCAAAATGATAGCAAGTATGCCACTTTAGTTGGGTTGAGATGAGGGTCTTGCTGCAGGGCATGTGCCAGGATTGACCGAATCATGAATGTGAAAGTGCTAGAGAATGGACTTGGGCCATGAGTACGTAAGGCAGTGTGAGAATCCTGATGAAATTCAAGTCTAGGGAGAGTTTGTGCTGGGAGGATAGAGACAAGAAGACAGAGGTCTTACTGAGTCACTCTGCTGAGATTGATTTGGAATAGAGTGACAGTCCCATAGCTCTGTCTGAACCTGATGCCCATAGGATTTCAGAGCAGATTCCTAGGTGGCACATGTGCCAGTACTTTAGAATTTTTTTTCCAATCCTTTTCTGTCTTCCTTTAAAACTGAAGCCACCTCAGGAGTGGAAAGGTTAGGGCTGAGGAACATGGCTGCCTGGACACACAGAGGGCACAGGGCCTTGTGCAGTATAAAGGGCCTGTCTGGCCTAGGCTCCGCTATGATGCTCTTTCACTTCTGACCCCTGTCAGCTCAGTGTGGGCACCTCTGTGGAGCCCCCCTGGCAAGTTTAAAACATCAACCTGCTTGCCATGCTTTCTCTTATGCCCAGAGGGAGATGTGGTGATTGGAACCTCTCTGTTGATGGGAAAAAAGGGAGTAAGCCTTTAGCTCAGATTAAGCCAGCCTACATGACCTTCCCAGTGTCAACAAGGTTCTCATGTCTATCGTCCAGGTGGATGGGAGCACCTTAAAGAGGGGAATACCTGCTCTTAGGAGATACCTGCAGCTCTCAGTTTTCACTTCAGGAAACTGCTTTGTTCACTGCTGTCTGGTTGGCTGGCACATACCTTTGCCATGAAGTATGTCTTTCTTCTTAGTCTTTTGACAAACACAGTAACTTCTGTTGAGAAAAATATACATGGCCATTATTGATACTATAACTTCAAATTCTTATGAATGATAGTAGAGCAGAGGTGGTGCACATGGTTCAGAGGGGAAATGCACGTGTCTAAATTGCAAGGGTGGCTAAATTTGCCTTCACAGAGTGAGGTCTCCGGTTAAAGCCACGCATAGTGTCAGAGCATACTCAGCCACACACTGTCCGCCAGCCTTTTCCTGAATGGCTGGCAAAGATTATGTCAGAGACCGATTGAATGAAATATCCTCATGTCCGGAAAAATACATGATCCTAGCATCTGACATGGGTGCTCAAAGGAGTTTAGGATTTTTGCCCAGTGATTCTGAGAACCACTGACTTCCTCATCTCTGCTGTGCTCTTCTTGACAAATGATCAAAGGAAAGGAAAGGATGGGAAAAACAAAAAACAAATAACAACCAGTTGCCAGTGAGTTGGTTCTGACTCATACGGGGACCCCATGTGTCAGAGTAGAACTGTGCTCCAACGGGTTTTCTTTTCTTTTTTAAATTGTGCTTTGGGTGCAAATTTGCAAAGCAGATTTGTTTTACATTCAACAGTTCATGCACATTTGATTTCATGGCCCTGATTACCAACCCCAAGCATAAAAATCCTTCTTCCCCCTGCTCCCTGTGACTCCCCCCTCCCTGTGCCCTTCTTATCTGTGCATTCCTGTATGTCCAGTTTTCCCTTTACATGAATGCTGCCCCTCTGATGCCTCATTGCTGGTTGATGTAAGGGGTGAATCTCCTTAGAGCAGGTGGGTACATCGCCCTGGGGTAGGTGTTCTGCATGGAGGTTTTTCTACTGTTGTGCTGAGACCCAATCCACAGAAGTGAGTCCTTTTCTAGGCCTGAAGAGTAATCTAGGGCCATAGTCTCGGGGTTTCCACTGGTCTCCATCTGACCAATAATTCTGGTCATTTTTTTCCCAACAGGTTTTCAAAGGCTGATTTTTGGAAGTAGATCTCCAGACTTTTCTTTCAAGGCATCTCTGGGTGGACTCAAACCTCTAACCTGTCAGTTAGCAGCCAAGGGTGTTAACATTTGTACCACCCAACGACCCCATAGGATGGAAAGGGAAAGCTAAAAAGAGAAAACAGAGAGAGTGAAGGAGCTCTCCCCTTATATGTATTCATCCATTCATTTAACACATATTTACAAGAGATGACTCTGTATAGTGTGTACCAGGTCTCTGTTCAATAAGTGATGAGTTGCTGAGTTGAAGGATAAAGGAGAACAGCCTCTGCTTTCAGGGGCTCCCCCTTCTAGAGAACGGGTCACCAGATACACAAACAACCATAGGGTTTTCAAGGCTGTGACCTTTTGGAAGCAGATAACCAGGCTTTCTTCTGAGGTGCCTGGGTGGGTTCAAACTGCCAACCTAGCAGTTAGTAGTTGAGCCCTGAACTGTTTGCACAACCTAAGGACTTCTTTAGCTCCTTGGACCTGTCCAAACTCATTTGATTAGTCCTAGAAGGGAGTAGGTTAAAGGGCATGGATGAATCAGCACAAGAATCCATCACTGGCCCTAAAGAAAAAGTCAGACAATCTGAACGAGTCAGGCCTTACTGATTGCAGTTTAACACATGAGAGGAAAAGTAAGTTATTCAGCAGCTGAAATGTCCTGTGCCAGTTTGAAAGTTAGATACTTCTTACACTCCTACAGAACTTACTCTTTTCATAGAAACCTACCTCTGAGTTTAGAAATCTGTAAGAGAGCTGGGAAGCCTTCCAAAACATTAAGTAGCTGCAGCTTTAATTTCTTATTAATAATCTGATAGATTTCAGGTACTGAATAGAAACATCTTCCAAAAAGTCATGAAGGAGAATGTCCTCGATTCCTTGCAACAAAGTATGAAGATACCATAAACCTGCTAGTCAGTGCAGATACTCTCTAATTATAAGTGACCAAAAGACACACGTGTCACAAACTCAAACTCTGGCAGCAACTGGGCAGATTGTGAACAGTCTGAGAACCTCTACCTGGTCTATAGGGGCAACCACCACCCAGCCCAAACCAATCGTTACTATGAAGGAAATCAGGCTGGTGTGGCCAGAATTAGATTGTTTTTTTCAAAGATTTAAAAGTGCTAATAACTGAATCAAATTTTAAACAAACAGAAACAATAGTGCCAGCCAATACTAGGTAAATAAAATTAAACTTGTTTAATGGTTGAACTGAGCCACCAGTTTTCAAGCTTTGTGGTAAGAATTTTTAAAGCACTACATCATTTCCTAAAAAATTAAATAAAAGGTGAGGTTCATGACTAGTTGAAGGAGATAAATTTTCACCGCAGAAATGACGTACTCCTGACCCTTCAAATAAAATGATTGCTTTGGAGATAGATGTTTAAGAAAAAATCCTGGCAATCATTTCTATTCCAAAGCAATTATTCCAATTACTCATTTAGAAAAAAAAGAAAAATCTTTTGTTGAAGCTAACCAGAGAAAGAAATTTGACTTAATTCAGGGTTCACTGGGTCTAGAATCACAGGACACTCGTCTGTTGGCTTTCTTTATCTGAGGTAAATCAGACATTCACTGAATTCAAAAAGAAATTTTTGCTGGATTTTAGGCAGAACTCAAAAAGCTCATGGTCCATCAACCCCACTCTTTACTCCATAGAAGCACTTGAAGTCCACGGAGTTTGCAGAAAGGGAGGGCTGTGGTAGTGACCCCAGCATTTGGTATCAATTTCTAAATAAGGATAGAAACCAGCAGTTCAAACAAACCTCTTCCTACCTTGTACAGCTGCACATCATAGCATTTAAAGAGCCGGCACACGTCAGACGATGACATAAACCTGACTGTGTCTTGCTGCAGAGATTTCCAGAAGGAAGTCAGCAAATCCCCCACCTGATGTAAATAATAGAACATATCACCAAAAACTCATTTGGTGTCTAGTGAAACTAATTCCTCATATGTACTTAATCAATCCCAAATGATAAGGGGATTACATTTTGTTCCAACTAAGGTAAGGCTTTGTCTATATCAGCTTTGCTGAGCTGTATTTTTGAAGTATTCTTTCTAGCAACCCATCACAGAGTGCCTGTCAGTAGGATGGAATAACATGGGAGCTCTGGTAGCGTAGTGCCTATGGCTTTTGACTGCTAACCAGAAGCCTGGTGGTTCAAACCCACCAGCCACTCCTCAGAAGGAAGATTAGGCGATCTACTTCCTTAGTGATACCGCCTCTGAAACCCAAGGAGTGATCTGACTCCACAACAGTGAGTTATGTTGATGAGGAAGTTCTGGAAGGAAAGGTGTTTCTGGCCACAAGGGGGCTCTTGTTGATTATAATAGGACGCAGCTTGGACTGCAGAGGTGAAGACAATAGCTTAGAATAAAGCATATGTTCATTGACTGACTGGCTGATTCCATCACTCATCTTTGAGTTCAGAAAGATGTGTAACAGTAATCTAAGAGGACTTCTCCTTGACATCAAGTCTGTGTAAGCAAAAGGATGGTGAGATTCTACGTATTAGCTTTCTTTAAAGACTGCTAACCAGAAGGCTGGCAGTTCAAACCCACCAGCCACTCCTCGGAAGGAAGGTTGGGCAATCTACTTCCGTAGTGATACTGCCTCAGAAACCCAAGGAGGGGTCGCTATGAGTCGGGTCCCACTTGATGGCACACAACAACAACAACAACAGCAAAGACTTGTGTAGACAACTCTGTTGAGGAACAAAATGGCAGCTTTCATACTTTTCTTTCCCCTCTTCCCAGTGTTGACTTTTCAGACTTCCTTATTTAATCTGGTGGCCAGTCTAAGTTGCCAGGTAACAAAAATGCCTTTTGGGGGTTTCTACAGGCTCAGATATTCTGAGGCATCACAACCCAGTTGTCAGCATCCCTAACACTAAAACCAGGTGCTTCTGAGTCTATTCTGATTCTTGGCGACCCAAGTATGTTAGAGTAGAGCTGTGCACCATAGGGTTTTCAATGGCTGATTTTTCAGAAGTAGACCAGTAGGCCTTTCTTCTTAGGTGCCTCTGGATGGATTTGAACTGTCAACCTTTTGGTTAGTGTTTGAGTGCATTAACTGTTTGGACCACCCAGAACACTCTTTCCTGATGATAGGACTGGCCAATAACCCCAGACAAGAAGTTCTATTCTCATGTGCAGGTCATCAAATACATGAAGGGGAGTTAGGGGGGTCAACTTTTGAGTTATATCAGTATATGTCTCTGATTTGAAATCCTGTTATCAGGGACATTATTTCTCGGGAAGATTTCTCCAAAGAGAGTCATAGATATTTAACAAAAAATAATAGTAGTGCGATGGGCAGGATTTATCCATCCTTTTACTCTCAGGTTGGTAATTTTAGAGTACGGGCCCTTTGGGTTTGGTGGGTCTGAGAGAGCAATCACAGACTCATCTCTGCTAATTCCCTCATTATCCATATTCAAAGGCCATCAAATCCTGTTGCCTCTTTTTCAGATACAGTTCTCTAATCTGCCTCCCTTTCTCTCTGTTGTCACTGTTACTGCTCCAACCCTCATCATTTCTTACCTCGATTATGAAAAACCCTCCTCACAATCCTCTGTTTCATCTTCTTCTTCTTCTTTTTAACTTTTCACTATAATTTGAGTGAAAGTTTACAGACCAAATTGGTTTTCCATTCAACAATTCATACACATTTTGTTTTGTGACGCTGATTGTAATCCCCACAATGTATCAACACTCTTTCCACTTCCTCCCTGTGTTTCTTGCTTTTATTTGTCCTTTTTTTTTTCTATCCCTTCTTGCCTTCTGAGCTTTATCCCTGACAAATGCTGCCCTTTGATCTCACATGGTTATTGTTATAAGGAGTGTATACCTCCCTGGTGTTATGGTTCACCTTATAGAGCTATCTATTGTTTGGTTGAAAGTTGAGCTGCAGGGGTGAATTTAGTTCCAGGCTTGAAGGGTGACTAAGGGCCATAGAGACAGGGGTCCTACTGGTCTCTATCTGACCAATAAGTCTTGTCTTTTTTAATGATTTTGAGTGTTATTCCTCATTTTCCTCCCACTCTATCCAGGACCTTCTATTATGGTCTATATTTTGTGTCTATCTTTTGTGATCTCTTTCAGAGCAGTTGGGAGTGGTTGCCAGTTACCATCTAGTTCCTCTTATCTTAGAGTCCTGGAGGCTGAGGTTCATGGGATTCATTAGTCCTTCGGACTAATTGTTTCCAAGCGTCTTTGATTTTCTTCACTCTTCTTTGATTTAGAAGAGGAGAGACCAATAGTTGCAATTTAGATGGCTGCTCACACTTTTAAGACCCCAGTGGCTACTCACCAAAGTAGGATGCCAAACATTTTCTTTGAGGAGTATGTTATGTCAATTGACCTTGATTTTGCCTGACATTATGGTCTTGAGCCCTAGGCCTGGTGACTCATTCCCTCTAGGTGTTTGGTTATGGCTAAGAAGTTTTCAAAGCTTTGCCCCTTGTATGGTCTACTGTATTTATAGATTTATTTTCAGTACATATAAATACATACGTAGAAATATCCTCTGTCAATTCTCTCTTTCCATATACATACGTGAGTGTTGTTCCATTCACCTTCCCATACCTGTTCAGCTTGCGTGTCTATCTGTGTATCCACTTGTGGATTATAGCTATTACTGTTATTGCAGATTGTGTATGTAATATTCACCTTTGTTGCCTTTAACTCTTATGTTCTTCCCAGTATCTGCCTTTGCCTTGATCATTTTGTGCTGACCTCCCCCTTATTATATATTGCCTTTCTCTTCACCTAACTTAATATGTCTACCCTCAATTGGAGATGTACTCTTGCTTTTCCTCCCACCCCTGGTAAACTTCAAAGAATGTTTCTTTCTGTGTAAACCTTTTCTTGACTTTTTATAGTAGTGTTCTCATACAATGTTTGTCCTTTCGTAATTGCCTAATTTCACTCAGCATAATATCATCCAGGTTCATGCATGTTATGAGGTGTTTTATGGATTCTTCTTTAGCGTTGTGTGGTATTCCATTGTGTGCATGTACTATTGTTTGTTCATCCATTCATCTGTTGATGGACACTTAGGATGTTTGCATTTTTTTGCTATTGTGAATAGCGCTGCAATGAATATGAGTGTGCATATATTTATTCATGTCCTGGCTCTTATTTCTGTAGAACGTATTCCTAGTAGTGCGATTTCTGGATCATATGGTATTTTTGGGAGCTCTGGTGGCGTAGTGCCTAAGGCATTTGACTGCTAACCAGAAGGCTGGTGCTTCAAACCCACCAGCCACTCCTTAGAAGGAAG
>NW_006921604.1:13253377-13254425 GCF_000298275.1 Orycteropus afer afer
TTGCTTCTTTGTGTGGACTGTGATGCTCTGTTGTCTCTGAGGCATTGTGACGTTTTTGTGTTTATATTTAATTGGTGATTGTATGTTGGAGTGACTTGCTCACGATTTTCATTTTCTTTGTTTTGTTTGTATGTTATGTATGCAAGAAGGATACTGTGCTGTGCTCCTCTATGCACTAGTTGACATCACTTAAACACACACCATCTCTCTCCTTTCCTGTCCCTGCCAACCCTGGGAAACAGAGCCTATTCTTAGGTCCCTGGAATCTGAATGAGAATGCTATCACTTTAAAATCCAAAATGGTTGCCACTTGTAAACATTTTAAGTTGCTGCACTCTTGGTCACTTTAAATATCCAAAATGGCTGCCACGTGTAAACAATCAAAATGGCTGCACCCGCTGGACAGTGGAAAGTCAACAGCTAAAGTTGTCTCCCTTCTTGTTTCCCTTACTAGTCATAGACCACCAGCACAGTCATCCCTGAAGCCGTTGGTGTCCAGGGCTGATCTTGAGGCCAATTCTCAGGTCCCAACACCACTTGGAAATATTCAGGTTGTTGGTCCCGTCAGAGTAGCTGACAGTCCACAGCTTCAACCATCTCTGTACTTACTGTTTTTGTTCAGGTTTTTCTATTAGCTGGTGCCTAATCCACTTCTGTATAGTTCCTTTCAAAGCTCAGGGCTCCAGGATTATCTTCTGTATCTCTGTCAATTGGTTTTTCTTTCCTTTGTTAAAGAGGGTCTGTGTCGCTTGTCTGCCTAGTCCTCCATCTTACCGGAAGTCCTGCCGTCTGATGTCTTGACTACTCCTACCATTGGTATTGATTGTAGAACCAAGTAATATGAAGTCCTTGACAACTTCAATCCTTTCTTCGCTTATCATGATGCTACTTACTGATCCAGTTGTGAAGATTTTTGTTCTCTTTATATTGAGATGTAATCCATACTGCAAACTGTAGTCTTTAATCTTCATCAGTAAGTGCTTCAAGTCATCCTCACTTTCAGCAAGCAAAGTTGTATTGTCAGCATATCACAAGCATATCACAGGTT
>NW_006921604.1:13255230-13256253 GCF_000298275.1 Orycteropus afer afer
TGGGCTTGGAACAAGAGCTGAAGCCCAAGGTCAAGGAGCCTTCACTCTGAATTTGGACTTCTAGTGACCTAAATTCTTATTTGTTAAAGCCATCCACTTGTGGTAAACTGTTATGGAAGCACTAGGGAACCAAGATACCAAGTGTAAAATGGTTCATTCTTTCTTGATATCATTTTTATTTTCTTTCCATTTGGAACTATACCATTTATTTCCTCTTTTCACTTTGTAGTTGCCATCATTTACCAATTGATGTCTCTGGTTCCCTATTTTCAGCCTTATTTTATTTTTGAAACTTTTATATCTTTTGATACTATATATTTTTCTGTATCTTTTGATATGCCTATATTTGTGCCCATTTCAGAGAATGGTTATTCAACAGAATGTTGAAATTACCAAACAACATCATTAATATCACATGCAAGTAAACTGTTTGTGAAGATAACTTAAAAACAGTTGTAGCAGTACATGGACAGGGAACTTCCAGAAAGTCAAGCTGGATTCAGAAGAGGATGTGGAACTAGGGATGCCATTGCTCCTATCAGATGGATCTTAGCTAAAAGCAGAGAATATCAGAAAGATGTTTACCTGTGTTTTATTGAATATGCAAAGACATTCGACTGTGTGGGTCCTAACAAATTATGGATAGCATTGTGAAGAATGGAAATTCCAGAACACTTAATTGTGCTCATGTGGAACCTGTACATTGATTGACCAAGAAGCTGTCATTCAAACAGAACAATGAGATACTGCATGGTTTTGGATCAGGAAATATGTACATCAGGGTTGTAGTCTTTCATCACACTTATTCAATCATAAGCTGAGCAAATAATCCAAGAAGCTAGACTATATGAAGAAGAATGCAGCATCAGGATTGGAGGAAGACTCATTAAGAACAACCCATGACATGCAGATGCACACCTTTAGTTACTGAAAGCAAAGAGAACTTGAAGCACTTACTGATGAAAATCAAAGACTACAGCCTTCAGTATGGAATATACCTTAAAATAAAGAAAACAAAATTCT
>NW_006921604.1:13257388-13269614 GCF_000298275.1 Orycteropus afer afer
TTGTTGTTGTTGTTTCTTCCTGTTCTGAAATTCCAGTCACACATAAGTTATTACTCTTGATGTGTCTCCAATAATTCTTAGGCTTTCTTAAAATTTTTCATTCTTTTTTTTCTGATTGTTCCTCTAATAGGTTAGTATTAAGAGACTTGTCTTCAATTTCATTAACTGTTTTCCATTGATCAATTCTACTTCTTTGCCCTTCCAATGCATTATCTCTTTCTGAAAAATAGTAATATTCCCTGTATCATTCTCATTTCAGTATATGTGCTGGTGAAGCAAGCACAATATGGACCACCTCATGTCAATGTCCCCATACTGTCTTGTAAATAAATCAGAATTCCTCACAGGGTGTAAGAGGACCTTTCTAGCACCAGCCTACTTTCCCACGTCACCTCTTGCTTCTTTTCTTTAGAGATAATTAGTCTAACCATAGTGACTTTTTGTCATGCCATGGTTATGATCATCTTGTGCTTTTGCCTACAAAAGTGTTTCTACCTGGAATCTTTTCCTACCCCATATTCTATGTATTGAATCTCTGCTTTTCTTACTAGAGACAGCAGCAGCATGGCCTCTTTTGGAAGCACTCTCCAGCCTTCTCTGTTACTCTTCCTCTGAGCATCCATAATATTCTAACTGTACCACTGTTTTAGAACTTGCCATATGGTGTGTCATATTTATGGGATTGTAATGCTCTTTTTATTACCAGTCTATAAGCTTCTCAAGGTTTGTGGACAATATCTTCCTAGTTTCAGAAATAGTTTCAGTTATAGGGTAGGAATTAAGTAAATATTTATGAATAAGTGAAGATGGGAATATGTCATATAGCCAATGTGGATGGATATTTGTAACATTCCATTTAAATGGTAGGGGCCATTCTGAATACATCTCCATCTCTTTTTCATCACAATACTTTGCACTTTGCACTGAATGTACTAAATGTGCTCATGCTGAATGAATATGTCACCAAAAGTTGAATTGTTTACAACATTAAAACATTGGAAAATGTTTCACTTAAATGTGCACCTGTTTCCTGGATTTTTGTTTAATATTATGGAAGATAAAATTCAGAATTGTTAAAAGATTTATTCATGTTTACCATGGTCAATTCTGGAGTAAAACCCAATCATTACAATATTCAAGTCAGACCACTGCCTTAAAGCCCTGCCTCTTTTTCAGTTAGCATGTACAAATAAAATGGCTCTTATGCACTATTGAAAATTCCAGGGTAAATAATACTAACAAACTTTACTCAAAAACAGCTGGGATTCTGTTCTAAAAATTTTCTGTATCTCTAAAACATAAGTTATGAATGTTGACAGGTTAGAAAATTTCCAAGTTATTAAACTGGAATAGCAGTATCACCTTCAAGACCATTACAAAATTACTACATTATAAGTATTTCACTGCAGGATTGTCACTAGTCACTTCTGGAATGGTCTATTAAAGAAAAATCATTAAGTGTAAGTCACAATTATATTTTATGGATAAACTTTATCCTTGGAAGTTCTTGATTCCTCACATTTTGCAAAATATCTTGACAATAGTTACAGTAGTCATCAGCAAGAAAGGCCATCTAGGAAGGATATGAAAAATCATTCAGCTTGTGGGACATTTGAAGAATTAAGTGATCCTCAAAGATCTTTCTGAAGTCCTCAGAAGCTGCTCTTTTACAATCCCGGCATGATAATAGTTGAACTCTTCACTTGGGCCACATGATTTTAGTTATATGGACCAATGTACACCTTATTGGCCTGTGATTTATGTAGCTTTAATTTCAAAATCATAACTCATATACTTTGAGTCTGATCCACTCACTACAAAGCCAATGAGTTTGACACCTTTCTTTCTAAATTATCAACCCCAATTTTCTCCCTCATATTCTCCAGCCCCAGTATCTAGAAAAAAAATTCATGTATCTGTTCCCTTCTCTGTGATAGAGAGGCTCACACTCTAGAAAAGGGCCTCGAATGGAGTCTTTCTATAGGACATGAGCAGAACACCTGAATTTTCTTACCACCACGAAACCTAGGAAGCAATGTTGGTTTTTGTAGGTCTGGAAGAAGATAACAACTTCTCCATCTTGCACAATCATGACCAAAAGCAAAATAATGCTTTAAGGATCATGTGGCATGAAAAGCTAATCTCCCCATGTATGCAAACCTATCATTTTATAGAAGTCTTTCTTTGCCAGTTCTTGCTCCCAAAATGGACATCTCCCGAATTCAGACAAAGGGGATCCAAATGGGTCTGTCTTTATCATTGAATAGTTTTAAAACTAGAAATCATTTACACAAAGAATTATTTCTTTAAAATAAAATGTATTGTATTGCATATAAACTATGTAATAATTACATTGCTATTGTAAGTTAATCTTATGTGTGACCTTTTATCTGCAGCTCTGGACACAGCTCTGGATCCAGCAACTGTCCCTCCATATTTCATTCTAAATGATGAAGACTCTCCTCCACTCTATAATTCTATAAACTATGGTCATTAGGTAGGAGTTAAGATTTAATATATTATCCAAACATATCACTCTTGTGTTATATTATAAATACTGTATTGTTGTTGATGTTAGCTGTTGTTGAGTTATTCTCTGACTCATGGCAAGCCCACTCACAATGCAATGAAATACTGCCTTGTCCTGCACTATCCCCATGATTGGTTGCAGATCAAATCCTTGTGGTCCACAGGGGTTTCACTGGCTGATTTTCAGAAGTAGTTCACCAGGCCTTTCTTCCTAGTCCATCTTAGTCTGGAGGCTCTGCTGAAACCTGTTCAACATCATAGCAACATGTAAATCACCTCTGACAGATACATAATTATATCTTATGTGGTGCATTGTCTGGGAATTGAACTTGGCTCTCCTGAATGGAAGGTGAGAATTTTACGACTGCACCACCAATATCCCATACTATATAGTAAAGTACAATAAAGATTTTATCTATAAGCAATTTAATGTCACAAATGCATTTCTACAACTCTTGTCCATATAGTTCTTCCCTACTTGAAATAAAACCAAATCCTGTCTGGGTCACATGACTGTATGTGTAAAGACTGTTAGTTGTATCAGAAATCTCAGTGCCATTCTACAGGAGGGGAAGATATTTATTAAGTGGCAAAACAAGTCAGAGGGTTTCTGGTTTGGGGAAAATAATTTAGGAGAAAAGCAAGAAGATAGTGAGAAATTCTATTTAGAATACAAACAAAACAAAAGAAAACACCAAACCAATTGCTGTTGAGTTGATGTTAATTGTGACCCAGTGGTGTGCAGAGCAGAACTGTCTTCTGAATGTAGGATTTTCAAGGCTATGACCATTTGGAAGTAGACTGTCAGACCTTTCTTCCAAGGTGCCTCTGGGTGGGTTTGAGTCACTGAATTTTCAGTTAGTAATCAAGTGTTTGCACCCCCAGGGCCTTCTTTTAGATTTTCCAGATACCATTAAACACAGTTGGGGATTTTCAGGGAACCCAAGAAATATCATTAGAATTGTTATCATTCATTTATTCAACAAATGTTTATTTTGTTGTATCCACTATGTGCCAGCTTCTGGGGATATGATGAGGGACACAATGCTGCCATCACCATGCACATCCAGGTACCATCTGCCTCACCTGAGTTACTACATCAGTACTCCTGGATGTCTTTTGTCCTTCCTGTATCCTTGAGGACACTGCTCTTAGAATTGGCCCCAAAGCAAATGTATCCTGTCATTCTGCTTCTGAAGAATGTCCTACCACCTTGATGGTGTCCTACCATCTCTTGGGTAGAATCCAAATTCTTCAGGCTGACATTGATCAGCTGTCCATGATCTGGACCTCTACCTATCTTACCCAGAGTCAGCTGTTCTCCAACACCTTCACCCTCAGCCCTTCACTGCCCATATATTCATTAACCCTCCCAGCTTGAATGCAGGCTACACCCTCCAGATGAAGACAAACTGAGAAGAAGGATGGGACCATCTACTTCTGAAAAAATAGGCTACTGGAAACCTTATGAATAGCAAAGAAATATTGTCTGATATAGTGCTGGAAGGTGAGCCCTTCAGGTTAGAAGGCACTCAAAATATGACTGGGGAAGAGCTGCTTCCTCAAAGTAGAGGTGACCTTAATGACATGGATTCTGGGACCTTCATTTGGTGATGGGGCATGACTCAAAATTGGAAGAATCAGCTACAAACATTCATTAATAATTGGAATATGGAATGTACAAAAATTCTAGTAAAATTTGAAGTTATAGAAAATGAAATGGAACAGATAAAGATCAATATCCTAGGCATAGTGAGTGGAAATAGACAGGTATTGGCTATTTTGAATCAGAAAATAATATGATCTAATATGCCAGGAATGACAATTGAAGAGGAATTGTGTCACATTCATTGTTAAAAAGAATGTTTCAGGATCTATCCTGGAATACAGTGATGTCAGTGATAGGATAATATCCATATGCCTACAAGAAAGACCAGTTAATATTAGTATTATTCAAGTTTACGCAAGGTTCCAAGAATTGACAATACCCATTGAAATGTTTCAACAAATGCATGCAGCACTGGAAGCACTCATTCGTTTATGCCAAGAAATTTGGAAGATGGCTACCTGGATAACCGACTGAAAGAGATCCATATTTGTGCCCATTCCAAAGAAAAGTGATCCAAAAGAATGTGGAAAGTATCAAACAATATCCTTATCGCATGCAAGTAAAATTTTGCTAAAGATAATTAAAAAATGGTTGCAGCAGTACATTGATAGGAAACTACCAGAAATTCAAACCAGATTCAGAAGAGGAAGTGGAATGAGGGATATCATTACTGATGTCAGCTGGATCCTGGCTGAAAGCAAGGAATACCAGAAAGATTTTTACCTGTGTTTTATTGACTATGCAAAGGCATTTGACTGTGTGGATCATAACAATTATGGATAACATTGCAAAGAATGGGAATTCCAGAAAACTTAATTGTGTTCATGATGAACCTGTACGTGGACCAAGAAAGAGGCTGTTATTCGAATAGAACAAGGGGATACTACATGATTTTAAATCAGGAAAAGTGTGCATGCATCAGGGTTGTATCCTTTCACCATACTTATTCAATCTGTATGCTGAGCAAATAACCCGAGAAGTTGGACTATATGAAGAACAAGGCATCAGGGTTGGAGGAAGACTCGTTAACAACTTGCAATATGCAGATGATGTAGCTTTGCTTGCTGAAAGTGGAGAATACTTGAAGTACTTACTGAAGATCAAAGTCTAAAATCTTCAATATGGGCTATATCTCAACATAAAGAAAATGAAAATCCTCACAACTGGACTGGTAGATAACATCATGAAAACTAGAAAAAATATTGAAGTTGTCAGGAATTCATTTTACTTGGATCCACAATCAATGCCCATGGAAGCAGCAGTCAAGAAATGAGAAGATGTATTGCATCAGGCAAATGTGTTGCAAAAGACCTCTTTAAAGTGTTAAAAAAAAAAAAAAAAGATGTCACTTTTTTCAGTAGCCTCGTATGCATGTGTTTTCAATAGCCTCATTTGCATGTGAAAGTTGGACAGTGAATAAGGATGAAGGAAGAAGAGTTGATGCATTTCAATTGTGATGTTGGTGAAGAATACTGAAAATATGGTGGATTGCCAGAAGAATGAACAAATCTGTCCTGAAAGAAGTACGGCTGGAATGCTCCTTAGAAGTCAGAAAAGCCAGTCTTTGTTTCAGCTACTTTGATCATGTTGTCAGAAGGGACCAGTCCCTGGAGAAGGAAGGAAATCATGCTGGATAAAGTAGAGGATCAGCAAAGAAGGGGAAGACCCTCAACGAGATGGATTGACACGGTAACTGTGAGGATGGGCTCAAGCATAGCAAAGATAGTGAGGATGGCGCAGGACTAGGCCTTGTTTCCTTCTGTTGTTCACAGAGTCACCATGAGTCAGAGCTGACTGGATAGCACCTAACAACAACAACAACAACAATCTTTACTGGAGAAGATTGCCAGGTCTTTTCTCCCACTAAGCCACTAATGGGTTCGAGCTAGCCACCTTTCAATTATCAGTTGAGTACTTTAACAATGACATCATCAGGGTAGGGAGTATGATTTTTTATTTGTTTTTATTTTTCTTTCATACTTCATTCAGCTCTCCAGAGTCGTAGTCACAAAATAGGTTTTTAAAAGATTGTCCATTCAATAACACTTGCTAATAAGACCGTATCAAAATCCTATCTTGTCATCTCAGCCAACTAAAGTAAAATTCAACTTGTGGTGTCATAGACTTAGCTATTAATAGTTCTGGTGTTCTATTTCAAAGAGCTTTAACTGTGATATAGAGATGTTTTCAGATCAATTTGTTAACAACATATACATCCTTTTAAAATTACAGTTAAAGAAACACAGTTAAACAGCTAATATGCAATACAAATTTAAACCTCTTGAAGACAGACAGGAACCATGTCTGTCCCAGCAGACTGTGAGTTATACCATGGACACCCAGCAGTAGTGGTCATGTGGGTGAATACTTGAGGAGTACACATAACAAGAACAGTACACACAGGAAAATAGCTTCATCTAATTAAGCAATTACTGAATATTGCTAGGACTGTCACAGTAAGTCTATTTTATTCAACACTCACTGTTCCTTCTTGTTTGATGATGCTGTTATAATTAGCAGATCTTTCAAAGGCAATGACATCTCCACTGTGACAGAATGGATAACAGAAATAATTTTAGTAAGACACCTGCTTCTGAGCACAAGAATGCAGTTTCTTTTACAGTTAGGCTATTTGTGGGCATACAACTTTTATTTTAAAACACTCCTCTGAGTTTCTATCCACAATTTGTGGTTATCATCTGCTTGGGGTTTTAAAAAATCCATTTTTGTAACTGGGACAGTGACATATTTATTTTTAAAGGTTTATTCCCTTCAAAGCAAGGATATGATATCATCATGGGTAGAACTTGCACCTGTGAGAAAAGAGAAATCCTCATGTAAACTAAATCTTCTTACTTTCTGATTTCTGGGCTTTTAGAATTATTAATTCAGAAACCATAATCCTCTGAGTAGATGGATGTAGCAGAGCACCTCCACAGTCTAGGAAAACTGGTCATTAATAATAGAGATGTAAGTTTCATTTCACTATACCTCTTGGATTTAAATTTCATAGTGAAGTCATTTATACATAATGGAGAACAGATTCAGCCCTATCCATGCAGTTCAGTACTTTTTTCTTCAATTATGAGCATTTGAGAAAGTAGGAGCCCAGGGACCTCCACTTTGCACCAGGGAATACGTAGTCTCTGGATGTCACACAGGTCGTGGCCCAGTTTCTAGCCAGTCAGCTCCAGAGCTGTGCTGAGCCAAGTGCAGTCATGACTTGGCGGCAGTACTGTCCCTTCCAAGTCAACTCACATTCTCATAGTTGATGGTTTCAATGTAAACATGACAAGAGAACAGTCAAGCAGCAGAGTTGTGCTCTACTCTGGAAGCAAGGCAAGAGCGGTCAAAGCAGGTGGGGGTGGGAGCTGGAGGGGAGGTGGAGCGAACAGCTCTCATCTCACACAGAAGATTCTACATTCTAACCCAGCCTCTCAAAAGCCCCAAGGAGCTATATCTTCTGAAGGTTTGTGTCTGTCCATTCTTCAACCCAAGACATGGAAAACTGGGTGTACTACTTGTTAATCATCTGATAAATGCTTCCCTATCATACTTGCGAAAACGGCAGGGTGGCCACATGTCCTGACCTCCTCTGATCCCACAAGAGGAAGGCAGAATCACTATCAATAGCCCAACGCCTATTACTGCAAGGCCAGACATGCTGCCTCCCCCCAGCCCTTTCTCCAACCGTTCCTCCCAAAGCACCCACCACCTCTCTCCTGGGTTCGATAATTCGCTGCAGTGGCCACACAGAGCTCTCAGATTATGGGGTTTATTAGGGAAGCACCACAGGCTACAATTCAAGTTCAGGAAAAATGCTCAGTCTCTCTCCCAGCCCACCGTCCCTCAGCCAACTGTCTCTCACAGTCTCTTTCCCAGCAGTGCTGGTCCCTCGGTGTCTCACTCAGCAATGCGTGCCTCTTGCGCCTCTTTCCGAGCAGCACGTGTCTCTTTCAGGGGTGCGTGTCTCTTTCAGCATCACGTCTTCCTCAACCAGCAGTCAGAGAGAGTTCTGCCTCTAGGAGGCCTCCTTTTGAGTCTGGCAGGGTGGTCAAACTAGCCAATCATAGCATCAGAACTCTAAGCACCTGAGAGAGAGTGGGAACCTCCCAGAACATTGTTTTGTGCCACTCCCAACAGAAATACTCCAGGTGGGCAATCAGGATCTCCTCAGTTGCTAATAGCAATTCCCACCTTGGAGTTTACAAAGACTTATCGGTAGAAAAGCCACACTAAGTAATTTACTACACCGCAATACTCTAGTTCAAAACAGGGCAGATAGAGTAAGAGTCTTAATAAAACTCATTAGAAAAATACCCCTTTCATCTTATCATCTTTCAATAAGAGTTGTTGTCACAACTGAAATTCTATGTTGAACTTTTCAGTGGCAAGAGGGTTGTGGGACATGACATCAGTTCAACCTGGAGGGTTATATGGGTTGATACACATAGGCGGATGAGCCATGCAAGGACAGACAAATGTGAAGAATTTGAAATGCCCTAGGAATCCGATTGCCATGGATAAGTATGACAATGGCAAGGTTTCTCTAGGTAAAATTTATGAATATTCCACTGCCACAGATTCGAGGATATCATACCAACAAAAACAACAAACAATATATATTAAACTAGGAACAAAGCCTAGAATGAAATTAGAACAAAAATCAAAGTAATGAAAGTTCACTTAATAAAGGACTGGTAAAAAGGAATTTGGAGTCCCTGGTTGGTACAAAGGCTTAACACACTTGGCTGCTAACTGAAAGGCTGATGGTTCAAGTCCACCCAAAGTGCCTTGGAAGAAAGCCCTGGCAGTCTACTTTCAAAAAATTAGGCATTGAAAACCCTGTGGGTTTCAGTTGTACTCTGCACACCTGGGTTTGTCATGAGTTGGGATCAACTTGACAATAACTGGATGATTGGTAGAAAAGGAATTTACTTAGAAAAAATGTGGTCATTACCTTTTAAATCACGTAAGGCTTTCTTCAACATAACTGGAGGGACAGAAACTTCTCAATAATCCCACATTGTTCCAACATGCTACTCCTACTATGTTTTTTTTTGCAAATTGAATACAACATGGTATGATCATAATTAGTTTCTTCCATCCATCTATCTATTTAATGTCCATTCATTGAGTGACTACTGTATGTCAGTCACTGTGCTAGGCCCTGGTAGATATAGCTGTGGTCAAAGGCAGACAAGGTCTACTCTCCCAAAGGTTATAGTCTATAAGGAATTTTGGATGTTATGCAAATAAGTGTGATGATGTTATGTGAGGCTTTGACAGTAGAAGTATAGCATGTTAGGGGAACATATATTAAAAGACCCACCCTTATTCTCTTGCTAGTTCAACAGTGTACATGTCTGTCACTTGGCAGCTGGATAAACTCAGGAAAGCTTCATTTGTGGTTAGTAAGCCTGATAAGGTTCTTACTTATCACATTGCCATTCTTGGACAGCACTCATTAAACTCTTTTGATGATAATTATCTTCACAGAACACTCAGAAATATGAAAGCTAGAAGATCTTGTTTCAGACTTAAAAGAATGACAAGAGAAACTTTCCACCTTATCACTCCCCCTCATTCTTAAAACTCTCAGTTTGGCAAATTTGGAGGCCAAGTGACTAAGTTATGCTCTCAATTATTTTGGATTTTTAAATAAAACTCCCAAGTTTATGCCACTTGTTCAATGTAGAACATGAATTTAATCCAACAGCAATTTAAAAGAGAGTGGAATTATCCTCCTCACCTTTATAAAAAAGACTGAAAGGGAATCATTGTAACACAGGGGCCTGTATGATAAATAGGAATCCTAGATGGGTATGCTTTTGTTGTTTGTTAGCATTTAATTGGGGATTTTATGCATTGAAACAACAATAGTAGGGATAGAGAAAATATTTCCATAGAGTCATATATTTGAAGAAAACCCTCATCTCCACTTGGCCAAACAGTGACAGCTTGGTTGTTCAAAGAAGCTGCAAGAGTGTTGCTTACTTCTTCTGGAATGCATTGATTTAAGTCAATAACTCATTAACATGGGTAAACATGTAGGTTTAGTAAGATCATATTTATTTATTTTTAAAAATTATCTAAGCCCCATGCAAGTAAAGATCAATGAAATTAAGCATGAATTAGAGGGTGAATTTGATTGTGCAAATCATAACACATTGTGGATGACACTGAGAAGAATGGGAATTCCAGAATAGTTGATTGTGCTCATGAGGAACCTGTACATTGACCAGGAGGTTAACAGAACAAGGGGACTCTGTATGGTTTAAAATCAAAAAGGGAGTGCATCAGCATTGTATCCTTTCCCCATATTTATTCAATCTGCATGCCAAGCAAATAATCTGAGAAGCTGGACTATATGAAGAAGAATGTGGAATCAAGAATGGAAGAAAAATCATTAACCTGCGATACACTGACGACACAACTTTGCTTGCTGAAAGTGAGGATGACTTGAGACACTTACTGATGAAGATTGAAGAATACAGTCTGCAGTATGGATTACATTTCGATATAAAGAAAACAAAAATCCTCACAACTGGACCTATAAGCAGCATCACAATAAATGGAGAAAAGATTGAAGTTCTCAAAGACTTCACATTGCTTGGTTCTACAATCGATGCCAATGGAAGCAGCAGTCAGGACATCAGACGATGTATAGCACTGGGTATATTGGCTGCAAGGGACCTCTTTTCATCTAGGATGTCTCCTTGAGGACTAAGGTGCGCCTGACACAAGCCATGATATTTTCAATCGCCTCGTATGCATGTGAGAGCTGGACAATGAATAAGGAAGACTGAAGAAGAATTGATGCTCTTGAGTTGTGGTGCTGGTGAAGAATGCTGAAAGTACCGTGGACTGCTAAAAGAACTAACAGATCTGTCCTGGAGGAAGTACAGCCAGAATACTCCTTGGAAGTGAGAATGGCCAGACTTCGTCTCACCTACTTTGGTTATGTTGTCAGAAGGGACCATTCCCTGGAGAACGATGTCATGCTTGGTAAAGTGAAAGGTCAGTGAAAGAAGGGAAGGCCCTCAATGAGATGGATTGACACAGTGGCTACAACAATGGGCTCAAGTATAGCAAGGATCATGGAGCTGGCGCAGGACTGGGTGGTGTTTCATTCTGCTGTGCATAGTGTTGCTATGAGTCGGACATGATTTGACAGCACCTAACAACAACAACAACAGAGGGTGAATAGGAGGCAAACTTAGAGTTAGGCTACAAGGCAGATAAACAGAATCACTACTGGGAGACAAGCTTTACCATATGATGGGGAATCTTGGAAGTCCAAGTCCAGGGCATCTGTGTCCAAAGGATCTGGGAGACTTGGGCTAAGCAACTACTGCTGGCTTTGGCTGCAATTTAATCTTGCAGGCAAGAGGGGGAAGGCCTAGAAAGGGAGGCTGTGATAACAGGTGCTCCCCATCAAAGGCACTCCCGCACTGGGTTCTGTTACCCAAGAAGTAGGTGCTATAAGGGTGAGGCCAAAGCAGGATTTGAGGTCACTGTTTCAGATGGAACTAGTCAGGATACCAGCCAGATGGCCTGTGTCCTGAGGATCAGTGCCCCATGAGTCATTTCCATGTGTGGTTCTGATTCAGTCCTTTGGGACATTTATTAGGCCGTGATCAAAAGCACAGTCATTGCTAAAATTCAGCTTCAATAAAACCACAGAAAGCACTCAGAATTACCTTTGCTGTGAAGGAAAGGCTTCCAGTCTGTTCTAGCTACCTAGTACCACTCTGACAAGGATATACCACAAATGGGATGGCCTTAACAAACAGGAGTTTATTCTCTTACAGTTCAGGGGGATAGAAGTCCAAGTTCAAAGTGCCAGGTTCTAGAGGCTGGGTGAAAGCCCCTCAGCCTGGCGCTTCAGCTTTGCCTCCAGTTCCTGGCCCACTGAAGCTAGAGGCGTTTCTTCACTCAGACAGCTGCTGGCTCCTGAGGCTGCCAAGCCAAAGGTTGACAAGTAAAAAAGGCACAGTCCCGATGTTACCAAACCACATGGCAGGCCATTAATTCAAGTCCATTGTAAGTCCCAAGGTCGGCAGAGCATGGCAGGCTGCTGAACAA
>NW_006921604.1:13270504-13273931 GCF_000298275.1 Orycteropus afer afer
CACATAGGGACTCCTATAAAGAAAGAAGATAGAATTTGATGACCCCAAGATCGTTTGCAGCTTCAAGATCCTCTAACCTTTGCTAACTCATGGACTCAGAGTCCCTCTAGGGATTACATGGTGGTTAGAAGATTCTTTCTGGACTTCACATGGGGAGAGTGGAGGAGAGTCCAATCTTCTGGGCAGCCAGAATTTGCACTTCACTCAGTTCAGTGTAGATACAGCATGAGAGCCACATTTTACTTTAATTAGTTTTTATGATCAATTTGGCTAAAAAAGAATCTGGTGTAAAGAAGACTGTGTGAGACATAGTTATATAGCATGCAACTCATCTCTCTCTTTTTTTCCCATAAAATCTTCCAAATGTAATGTTAGCTTAATACTTTTTTTTTTTTTTTGGCATTTAGCATCTTTCTTGACTAACTACAATTTGCATTCACATTCTTAGGTTTTGACATCATTTGTCATTAATCCCGGCTTTCATTTACATCATTTTGGCATCGTAATTTGCCCTCGCAAATCATTCTTACAGCTGTGAAACAACTTGAAGCAATTACAAAGGTAAGAGGATAAAAATGTAATAAAATCTAATTCATGTACCATACTTGTTCAGTGTCAGATTTCAGAGCAAAGGTGCTTCATCTTCCAATAATTAAATGATCTAATTTCAGGTCTTACTCAAAACACATGAAATAATTATTTTGGTTTTGATAAGAAATATACCCTTAACTTGATGAATACAAGGAAAAATGTCATTATGATTGCATAAAAGCTTTAATATAATTTCAATTAAACAAATAATGCTAATAATTAAAATGTATTGAGTACTTAAAAGGAGCTCAGGTGGCATAGTGGGAAAGGCATTTGGCTGGTAACCAGAAGGACAGAGGTTCAAAGCCAGCAGCTGCTCCATGGGAGAAAAATGAGGCACTCTACTTTCTTATAGATTTATAGCCTTGGAAACCCAATGTGAGTGTCTATGAGTTGGAATTGACTTGATGGCAGTAGGTTTTATTGAGTGCTTACTCATTGCTAAGTGCTTTAGTTGTTTTAACCTAACTCTCACAACAACTCATTTGTAGGTAGATAATAATTAATTGGGAGCTCTGGTGGTGTAGTGCCTAAGGCATGTGACTGCTAACCAGAAGTTTAGCGGTTCAAACCCACCAGCCACTCTGCAGAAAGAAGACTGGGTAATCTACTTCCATAAAGATTTACTGCCTCTGAAACCCAAAGGGGGTCACTATGATTAATTATTATCCCCATTTTGCAGATGGGGAAAGTGAAACAGAATTCGTAGAGCTAGAACCTGATCTGACCTCAGAACCCAGTCTCTAGGACCTACACAATTATCCTGTTTTTTAAAAATATACCCATGTGTGATAAAATAATAATGTACACAACAAGCATAAAATAAGCCATATTTTTTTGATACTTAAAATAGAGTTGAGTGACTGAGGAAATAGACAAAGGAGTCCCAGTGGCACAATGGTTAGTTACTCGGCTGCTAACCCACCCAACAGCTCTGAGAGGGAAAGACCTGGTGATCTAACCCTGTAAAGATTACAGCCTAGATAACCCTACAGGGCAGTTCTACTCTGTTCCATAGGGTGGCTATAAGTCTAAACTGACTCACCATCACCTAACAACAACAACAAAATTGACAAGAATAACTTTACAATGCACTATCTTATTTTTTAAATTCATTTGCTGAAAATCATGGATGAGTGGTTTTCTGCATTGGGGGCTGCTGCTCCCAATACACTTAACTGTGTCCCAATCCATCGTAGCTCAGATTTTGCAAACAACTTATTTGCAAAATGATGACCTAAGGGGAAGTCTTCAGTAGTGCTGAACATGTAATTCTTTTCTGTTCACCTTCTCAGGACAAAACTCAACAACTTGCAACTGGAAGTGAAGCTTCACTGGCAGTCAGTATGCTGCACTGCAGTGGACGCCTCCCCTTTGGAGATGGGCAAGTTAGGGATGCTTTGACCGACTGATACCATTCCTGATATTATGGGGCTTAGGATCTTTAAAACCAAAATCAAACCCATTGCTGTTGAGTTGATTCTGACTCATAGCAACTATACAGGACACAGTAAAATTGAGCCATAGGGTTTCCTAGACTACTACAGCTGTTTCCTGCTGAATAGCTGGTGGATCTGAACCACCAACTATTTATTTGGTTAGTAGCCAAGCACTTTAACCACTGTATCACAAGAGCTCCTTAGGAACATTACCTGTTTTAAAAACCTTTCCCAAGCTTGGGTGCATGCTAGGGCTTCATTCTCCACACATATTTTTTTAAGTTGCTATACAACAACAATGTAATACATAATTTTTAAAACCTTAACAAGTTCTAACCAGCCTTAGAAACCATAGGGTGGACAGGGCCAAGAAGCGGGTTTCAACTTGGACATCTTATTAGTATCTCAGAGTTAGGCCCTCTGGGGCTTGTTAGAGCCCTCATAGGGGCCTTGGCCACAGGAAGGCTCAACTCCTGCTCTAAACCCCTCAACCCCATACCACGGCTGCACAAGTTCTTGGGGCTGAAGGCACAGCTGTTGCCCTCCCTGACATCATGAGGTTTGTGGTGCTCACAATTGCTGGGCCAGTGGCATCCTGGGAGCTGGCTTTCCTCAAGGGCAGTGTGGTCTGGAAGATGAACCCATTGCCTTTTCTGCTTTGTCTGCACAAACTGGCCAGCTGTAGGCCCACAGCCCTAGATTCTGTAGGCGCAGGGCCCCACAGAGGCAGCCCCCTGAGCTCATGCACTGGCAAAAGAACAAAGGAATTGGAGAACAAAGGAATGGAATGTTGAAGGCACAATTTTAGAAGCTTTTTAAAGGCTTTTAATACACTAAGTTGGAAAAGCTGAATGTGTGTGTGTGTGTGTGTGTATTGGGGGTAGGGCTGAGGGGAAGGATTAATTTCCAAATATTCTAAAAAGTAACCTAAAACTCTGTGCAATTGATTTCAGAATTTACATTAGATAGAACAGGCATTAATATATTTGGAAAATGACAAAAAAAGATTTTCCTTGAAATGTGTTCACCAGGGATTTTTGCAAGAGGCAAAGAATAAAAATGGGCTAAACAGTGCCGTATCCCTATATGTGGTAACTGCACACACACAGACACACACACACTCACATGTGTGCGCCTGCATTCTCCACTCTCCTCCTCCCTCAGACAATAATGAAGTATTTTGGCCTCAATTCTTTGGTGAGTTCAGCAATGATGCCTGGGTCCAAGTCTCAGTCTGGTTGCCAACTAAACAAGAGTGGAATCTGGGGGAGGCCTATTCCTTGTAAAATTATGTGACCCTGGAGAGGGGAGCAGGGAGGGAAAATGTTCTGGACTTTGTGAGGGGTTCTGCACATTTAGAGTAATTTCCATTAAAAAAGAAAAAAAAAAAAAAAAAA
>NW_006921604.1:13282210-13284773 GCF_000298275.1 Orycteropus afer afer
TTTCTTTTTTTTTTTTTTTTTTAGTATATCCACAGTGTGGTTCAACTGTGCAGGAGAGATAACATTACAGACATGAGACTGCTTGCAAGGTTGGTCCTTGGCTGGCGTCTGGGAATTTGGCTCTCACAGCATTCCCAGGCAATAGTTAAATGATAAGGGTAGTCCACTGTAATTAGAATGTGCAAACAATCTGGGTTACATGGACCACCTGATTTCCTTCTGAAAAAAAAAACACAACAGAAAAACCTCACTGCCATCGAGTCGAGTCGACTCATAACAACCCCTCCTTGAGTTTCCTAGGTGGTATCTCTAGGGAAGTAGATTGCCCAATCTTCCTTCCAAACCCTTCTGGAGGGTTTGAACTGCTAGCCTTCTGGTTAGCAGTCAAGTGCCTTAGGCACTATACCACCAGAGCTCTATAATTTGGTATACACTAGGCAGAGTCACCACCCATCTGTCAGTTTGTCATACTGTGGTGGCTTGCGTGTTGTTATCATGCTAGAGGCTATGCTACCAGTATTTCAAGCACCAGCAGGGTCACCCACAGTGAACAGATTTCAGTGGAGCTTCCAGACTAAGACAGATTAGGAAGAAAGGCCTGGTGATCTACTTCTGAAAATTAGGCAATGAAAATGCTATGGAGCACAACAGAATATTGTCTGATATAGTGCTAGTAGGTTAGTGCTTCTAACCCTCTAGGCTAGAAGGCACTCAAAATGAACAGTGGCTGCACCGATGGACTTGAGCATACCAACAATGGTGAAAAAGACACAGGACTGGGCATCATTTTGTTCTGTTGTGCATGGGGTTACCTTCAGTCAGAGCCAACTCAATGGTAACTAAGAACAACAAGGCAGAGAGGTCCTATGTGACCATCCCCTAGTAAAAGCCTTGGACGCCAAGTCTCTAATGGGCTTCCCTGGGCAGAAACATCGCTCATGTGTTGCTGCATTTTTGTTGCTGGGTGAGGAGAGTGCTCTGTGTGATCTTTTGTGAGTGAGCCTAAGGAAGCCTGCATATGGATTGCTCCACACTCTTCCTATTTTTCCCTTATGATTTGGCTGTGTATCCTTACTACATCGTTGTACTAAATCTTAGCTGTGAGTACAGAAATATACTGAGCCCTGAATGTCCTTCTACTGAATCTCTGAACATTGAAATGGTCTTGTGTAGTATGTTATGCCAATTGGGCTTGATATTCCTTGTGATCATGGTCCTGAGCCCATGAACCCAGTGAGTCACTCCCTCAGGGTGCTCCCATAAGGTTTTAATATGGTGTTTGCACAATATAGAAATCATGTAACATCCTACTTCCCAGATCATATCATGGACCTGAAGGGACACATACCTATATTTCTTTGTATAGTGTTTGTAGTGTTCACTCTCAGTATTGCAATATACATATGTGATTTTTCATAGTCTCCTGGTATCAACACTTTACCATTTCTAGTGAGGTGTATAAGGAGTTCTGGTAGCTCTGGGGTTAAAACATTGGGCTGTTAACCAAAAGGTCAGGGGTTTGGTCAGAAATGACTTCATAGCAGTGGGTTTGGTTTTTTTTGGTAGTGAGGTATACAGGGAACTCCAGTTCCATTTAGGCCCTTTTACTCTCCCATTTTTAAATATTTTTGTCTTAAGAATCAAATGGTGTTATAATTTTTGTTTTGATCATCAAATATGATTTTAAAACTCATAAGTCTATTGAATGTACCCATATTTCTGTTCTTCTCATTGTTCTTTTTCCTGATGTTCCAAAATTCCTTCTTTTATCATGTTTTTTCTCTTTGAAGAACCTCCTTTAGCCGATCTTTAAGGGCAGGTCTGCCAGCCACAAATTCTTTTAGGTTTTTTTTTTTTCCCCATCCAAGAATATTTTTATTTCCCCTTCATTCCTGAAGAATAGTTTCTCTCTACATAAAATTTGTGGTTGTGATTCTTTCCTTTCAGCACTTGAAAAATATTGTGCCACTTCCTTCTGGCCGCCACAGCGGTTTCAACGAGAAATGCACTGCCATTCAAACTGGTGTTCTCCAATAGGTAAGGGGTCATCTGTCTGGCTGATTTCAACTGTTTTTTCCTTTGTCTTTAGTCTTCAAAAGTTTAATTTGCAGAGCCTTTGTGGTGTTGTTTTGGTTTCTTTGGTGCCATAGGGCTTCCACTGGTCCCTGTTGGTGCTGCTGAGAAAGGGGCAAGGCTTTCCGCAGCTGGGCTGTTGGATTTTTTTCTCTCTCTCTTGGTGGAGAAGGGTTTTCTCCTACTGTTGCTCCTACTCGTGTCCTTGGCTGCCTCAGGGCTGGAGAAAAGAATCTTGGACCTTTTATGACAAAAGTGTTTCTAGACCAAGCTGCTTGCTATAGCTTCATACATCCCTTTTGCTGGTCCTGCCTGCCCATTCCAGTGTCTCTGGGTTGAAGAGGAGAGTCTGGAACTGCAGAGGCAAGGGGGTTTCCCGAACGGGCAGCTTGTTGTACAGCTGGGCCTCTCTTGTTGACTGGCCTGCCCTCCTCAGTATTCCTTAGACAAAAAGGAGATTCTTAGGTCCAGGGAGGAAGAAGGATACTTC
>NW_006921604.1:13285648-13286431 GCF_000298275.1 Orycteropus afer afer
ACACACACACACACGTAATATATATATAATCTGCTTTCAGAAAGTAACTGAAGTAGCTTGTGTTAAAAATTGTGTATAGGGAACAAATTGGTATAGACTCACTTTTCCATGCTCCTTCCCTCTAGGTACAGCTAAATAGCCTGGAAATTACCTGTCAATGAAACAAGGACTCTGAAAGTAAGAAAAAAGAAGGTGGATTGGCTAAGGGCATCAGGACTAAAGGAAGGACAGTGTGTAAGTTTCTTGGGTTTTCTTTTTATCTCCTATATGCCCCTGGACTGGACATTGGAAAGACCTGCAACCCAGAACTGTCAATAGGTATAGACAAAGGACCAGGGCAAGGAAAGCCCAAGAGAGATGTAGTAGGGGCCCAAACCCCTGCTCCATACCCAGGGCACTGGCCAGCTGGCTGGTCCACCTGCATAGGGGAGTCAAATGAACCCCTGTTTCACACCTGGGACACCAAAGGCATTGCCATTCTACCCACAAGGGGCAGTGTCAGGAGAGTCTGGACTGTCCCTGCTCTTTATGAAAACGACATAAAGAGACACGGGCCCAGCTAACCAACTCTCCCCATCTCTTACAGAAGGCGGTCAGTGACATGAAGTAGCCCAGGGAAGTGCATTCCACCCCAATTGATGGCACCAGCAGAGGTTGATCAGAAGTCTCAGCAACATCAGGAGGAGGGGGAAGTACACTTTAGATCATAAAAACCAAACTCACTGCCATTGAGTTGTTCCAACTCATAGCAACCCCTCCTTAGGTTTCCAAGGCAGTATCACT
>NW_006921604.1:13287496-13296571 GCF_000298275.1 Orycteropus afer afer
GGGTTTGAACTGCCAGCCTTCTGGTTAGCAGTCAAGTGCCTTGGCACTATGCTACCAGAGCTCCCATGGCTAGGTATAGGCATACTGATATATGGGTAGGTACCAGTGTGTACACAGGTGAGGACTGATAGAAATATTTATAGTTCTGTGCAACTAATATGAAGGTGCAGGCACATATATTCATTAAAGACACAAGTACAGATACTCCACAATCATAACCAAACTCCTGACAAGATTGGTTTTCTGGGTTTGAAAGCTTAGGACTACAGTCTCATGGGACAATTTAGTCATTTGCCATAACATAGTTCACAAAAATCATGATCTGCATCCTAGTGAAATGAGTAGCATCTGAGATCCTGAAAGCTTGTGAGCAGTCATCTAGGACACAACTATGGGTCTCTACTTGCCAGGAACATAGGAACATGTCTACATGAACCACAACCTTATCTATCCCGAGACCTGAAGCAATAGATGGTGCCCGGCTACCACCACTGACCCTTTTGACTGAGGTCACAATAGATGTTCCCAGACAGAGTAGGAGAAAAATGCAGAGCATAACTCATTTCTTACTTTTTTTAAAAAAAAAAAAGGCTAAATAAAATGGAACAGTAGAGAACAGAGAAGACTATCACCCTGAGACATTCTTTAAACCTAGAACTGAGCCTATCCCTTGAGATTACCTTTTAGTGAAATAGCAGAGTGTCACACAAAATAAAGGATATTACTTGTAAGATTGGGGCTCTACTTAAAAATCATCAATATGAGACCAAAAGGTCAACAATTACTCACAAACAGAGATGAGGAGATAAAGGGGCAGGGAAACTAGAGTACCAGAAATGGAACAAACAGAAGACAGTTAAAGAGACTGTTGACACAGTGTGATAAATGTAACTAATGTCATCAAACAATTTGTGTGTAAATTGTCAAATGGGAACCTAACTTGCTGTGTAAACTTTCACCAAAAACTCAATAAAATATTATTAAAAAGAAGAAGAATGACAGACCAAAGTAGAATGGCTAGGGCTCAGAAAATTAAACTGTCATTGGCCCACAAAAGCAGGCCAGAATCTATAAGCCAAAACCTAAATAGGGTGACTGCTTAATAGTATAGAAGATTTTAAAAAGATGAAGAGTCTCCTAACCTAATAAACAAAATATCCAAGATACAACAGAAAATCACCTGTTATACCAAGAAGTAGATAAGCTACAATTTGAATAAGAAAAGACAATCAACTGACACTGATTACTAAGAAGAATCAGATGTTGGAATATTCCAAAGAGGATTTTAAAGCGGCCATCATAAGGATACTTCAACAAGTAACTACTAATTCTCTTGAAATAAATGAAAGAACAGAAAATCTTACCAAAGATGTTATATAAAAGAACCAAATGGAAAATATAGAACTGAAAGAATATAATAACTGAAATTAAAAATCCTATACATTATCCTATGATAAAAAAAATCATCTAAATATGTAAATAAATATATCAAAAGCTAGAAAAATATGTTTAGGAGTCTTTTTGAATGTTTGCTATGTGCTAGATGCTGTTCTGAGTAATCTTTGTATTAATTCATTTAATTCTCAAAACAGCCCTATGGAGTAGGTTCTTTTATTATCCTTGATTAATGGAAGAGCAAATTGAATCACAGACAGGTTGAGTGACTTGCCCAAGGTCATACAACTTACTAATGGCAGAATCAGCCAGTCTGGTTCCAGATCCTCTGTTTTTATCCATGTATAGGGAGTCCTCTTGTTACAAAGATCCGACTTGTTCTTTAATGTTATGTATACTTGCCATTACTTTGAAATGATTGAATCAACCCCGACTCGCAAAAAATTCTTCATCACAATCACCTTCACTTGTTGTACATGCAGCTTTAAAATCATTGGAAAGGCTTCAAGCCTTCTCTTGCCTAAACCCACTGCCATGGAGTTGATTCTGACTCATGGAGACTATATAAGAGACTAGAACAGCCCTGTAGGGTTTCCAAGACTGTAAATCTTTACAGAAACAGACTGCCTCATCTTTCTCCTGTGGAGAGGCTGGTGGTTTTGAACCACTTACCTTTCGGTTAGCAGCTGAATACCTTAACCACTGCACCACCAGAGTGCTTTTCTTGCACTGAAGTAAGACTAAATGAAAAATGTATGCACCTGTTCGAACTTACCTACAAATTCTTAAAGACACAGTTAGGAAAGGATCTCATTCATAACCTAGGACTGCCTATACAGTGTTGAACAGTAGTCTTTCTCTCTCTCTCTCTCTCTCTCTTTGGAGAATTAAACTGATTTCAGCAGAAAACAGATCTCAACGGACTATCACCTATGGGGTCTGGGCAGGCAAAGGCCTCCTAATTGGTCTCTCTACTCACTCCCCTATCACCTTGTGCGCCAACAGTCCAGTCGCACTCAGCACAGTAACCTGAAGGATCTCCATTTAAAATGCAAATAAGATTGTCTTCAGACTCCTCAACACACTCAGAAGAAAATTCCACTCTTTTCTAAGACTTATAAAATCCTGACTATGTTTTCTTGTTCTTTTCCTCCTACTCTCCTGCTCATTTACCAAGCTCCACCCTAAGACTTTACTGCTGCTCTTTGAACTCATCCCGCCTCAGGCCCTTTGCACTTACTTTTTCCTCTGCCTGGAAAGTTTATTCACCAGACCTTTACTTAGCTGACTCCTTTACTCGTATTTTTGCTCAAATGGCACATCCTCAGGGAGTCTTTCCATTATTCCATTTTGTTGTTTGCAGCTCACATCTCCATGTTGTTCCTTTTTTATTATGTAAATCCCCCACTAAAACATGATGAGAGAAGAGGTATTATTTATCCTGTTCACCAGTTGCTAGAAAAGAACCTGACTTATTGAAAGGAACCCAAATATTTGTTGGATAAAAAAATAAATTAATGAAAGATAAGTTGTATATTTTTTTATTATCTGACCATCAAAGAGATGAACCTCTTATTTTCGAGAAACCTTTTTTAACAGAAATTTATTTCACAAGTCCTTATATAAAAGATACGCAGCTATGGTGGCATAGAGTTTAAAGCATTAGGCTGCCAATCGAAAGGTTGGTGATTGGAACCCACCAGCTGCTCTGTGGGAGAAAGATGAGACAGCCTGCTTCCATAAAGATTTACAGACTTGGAAACCCTGTGGGGTAGTTGTACTAAAGGGTAGCTAAGAGTAAGAATCAACTCCACGGCAGTGGGTTTTTTTTTTTTGTTGTTGTTATATAAATGATATATACTAAAACAGATAGTTTGATAAATATATTTCAAAGATTATTAACAAGCTCTGGTGGTGTAGTGCCTAAGGCATTTGACTTAACTGGAAGGCTAGCAGTTCAAACTCACCAGCCACTCCTTGGAAGGAAGATTGGGCAATCTACTTCCGTAGCGATACCACCTTGGAAACCCAAGGAGGGATCTTTATGAGTCACAATCGACTCGACGGCAGTGAGTTTGGTTTCTTTTTTTCTTTTATATACTGTTTTTATTTACTATGAGGAGAAGCTTTGAGAATAGTCTCTAGCTTATGGCATGCTTGGACCCTGCATGTAGCCGTGTCATTGCTCAGCAGCCTGCTATGCTCTGCCAACTTTGGAACTTAAGTTACAATGGACTTAAGTCATGTGGATTGGTAACATCAGGACTGTGCCTTTTACTTGTCAACCTTGGGACTTGTCAGCCTCAGCATCCTACTAGTAGCTGTCTGAGTGAAGAAACACCTCTAGCTCCAGTGGGCTGGGAGCAGGAGGCAGAGCTGGACCCTATGGTTGAGGGGCTATCACCCAGTTCCTAGAGCCTGGCACTTTGCACTTGGACTTAAAGCTTCCAAATTGTGAGAATAAACTCCTGTTTGTTTAAGCCATCCCATCTGTGGTATATTCTTGTCAGAGTGGTACTAGGTAACCAGAACACATATTTATAATTATAAACTTATAACATGCACTTACACATTTACTATAATATGTATACATTCATTATAATTTTTGCCTTCTAATGTATATATGCAAGAAGCTCTGGTGGCGCAGTACCTAAAGTATTTGGCTGCTAATCAAAAGGTTAGCAGTTCAAATCTACCAGCCGCTCCACAGCAGGAAGAAGGGACAATCTACTTCTATAAAGATTTACCTGCCTTGGAAACCCAGTGAGGGTCTCTGAGTCAGAATTAACCCAAAGCCAGTGGGCTTTGGGTTTTTTAATATATATATTTAGCATTTCTTGAAATGTGGAATTAATAAGAAATGTACCCTTAAATCTTGATGCTGTAAACAATCTTTTAACTGGCCAAGACTTTAAAGTTTATTTATCAATGATCAAATATTTGTTAAGCATGGAATATATGAAAAGCATCTGCTGCTGAGCTTATCTTATGAATGAGCTAATGTTGCCTTTGCCCTTATCTTTGTTCCCTGGCATCCTTCCTCTTCCTTGCTGACGATAGAACCTATTTTCTTCCCACAAAGACCACCTTCAGTGCCCCTCTCCCATGACATCTGCAATCCCATATCTTTAGGACACTAGTGGCTTCGCACACCTGCTGAATGCCTGCTCTGTGGTGCTTATTGTCGGGTGCCTGCAAGTTGATTTCAACTCATTGACTCCATGTGTTATAGAATAGAACTGTCCCATAGGGTTTTCTAGGCTATAATCTGTATAGGAGCAGATTACTAGGCCTTTCTCTGCCGAATCAAGTGCTTAACTATTGTGCCACCAGGGCTCCTTGCCTGACCTGTTAGTTCTTCTTTTTGTGTATGTGTGCATGGCTCTTCAAACTGTCTGCTACTTGATGGACTACTTTGTTCTGAATGAACAAAGTAGAGTAGGCTATGGGCCCAACTTATCAGGCATGCACAGGTTACCAAGTGAGAAAATACACTTGCAAGAGGAAAGTTCTAATGATAACTGAAATAAATTTCCTCACATCTACTCCCTTTCCTAAGGCCTCTATTTTGTTGTCATTTATCCATCCTGTGACTAAGAAATGAATAAGAGATATAAGAGAAAGAACTGTTTTGGAGCAGAACATAATGAATTCATTTGAGGTTTGGTTTGAGGTTTTGTGGAACAGGCTAGGCTGCGTCATCTTTGCTCCCCTCCATTGACACTGACTCAATCAATTGCTGACTCCTGAAGACCCTTCCTCCATGAGGTCTTTCAAATCTATCGCCTTTCAGTGCAGGCACTTATTTAAGTGACTACAGCAGCCTCTGAACCAGCTCTAGTTCCATCACTTTCTCCTTCCCAATCTTTTCTCCTTAAACCCCAGTTCCAAGTTTTCAGTTCTTCAACAGCTATTTCAGTGCCTACTCTGTGCTACCATGGTTTTTGGCCTTGCAAAGGTTTCAGTGATGATATTATCCTACTCCTCAAAGGAGGCTTCCCTTGGCTGTGGATTTATAAACACTCTGTGCCCCAGCCTGGAGTTCAAGGCCCTCTGAGACTTTCCAGGTCTAACTTCTGCCACAGGTCCATATACAGCTTCTACTTCAGGAAGCCTGTGCCTTCATAACCCTTGTCTTTGCTCATAAATCTCCCTAAGTCTGGAATGTCCTCTGCTCTCCTGCCTCGCTCTCCCATAGCACCTGCCAAAATTCTAATCTGTCCTTCATGACTTAGTTCAAATCCCAACTCTATCATAAGCCCTTCATGATGCACTGCACAAGATGTGTGCTCTCCTTCTCTGGTTTCCCATGAGACATTTTTAGACCTCTGATACCCATCATGTTATACTTTCTATCAAGTTAAATGTACATCTGATCTATCCTATTAACCTATCCTAGAGAAGGATCCATGTCTTAAACATCTTTGTAGGCTTCTCACCTCTCCACCTCATAGCTACCTTACACATGGAGTATCTTACACAAATTATGGCTATATAGTTTATTTTCCAAACCAGAATATTTTTGAGACTGAAAAGGGCACTATTAATAATTACACTGGGTTACAAGTACAACTCAAATCGTCCTTGGCTACTTGGACATATGGTCACCTTATTTATGTAAAATGAAGGCTCAATGAATAGTTTATGAATTTAGGTGAAATGCTAATTGTGTAGATAGATAGTGTGGAATGTGATAGAGTGGAGGCAGGAGTCCATATTGGAGCTGGCATTGTTAGGGATGGTTCCACTGAGCAGATGGTCCTTAGGGGTATGTCCAGAGAGAATGAATGGGATTCATTAGACAGAGAGAAGAAGGAATGACATTTTGAGAGAATAAAATGATAGGAATAAAGGCAGAAACACATTTGATATATTCAGAGAAAAGTAAGTATGGCTGAAATTAGTGGTTTACATTGGAGAGAAACAGGCCACATGGTTGGAAAGTGGGGTAGGAAGGAACTAGGGCTCTAATACCTTTGTAAGGGGGGCAGTATTTCTGAGCAAGAAAGAGACAAAGCAAATGTAGAATTGCAGGGAAATTAGTCTGGTGCCCATGTATAGGGTGGATTGGAATGGAGAAAGGCTGAGGAGAGGGAGGCCTTTGGGTGACTCTTTGTACAGATTCTATCTATTGATATCATAACTTGATAGCAGGAAGTCAACAGGAAGACGCAATTTCCAAGATGTTGAGTGTGAGGTACTAGTGGGTCATCTAAATGGATATACCCAGTAGATAGGAGAGCCTATGTGGTAGGTGGGATAAGGACCAGTAATAATTATTTAGGAGTCATCCAGAGGAGGTGAGAGGTGAAAGATAAGAAAGGATGAGGTGTCTTAGATACAAATGGTATGAAGAGTGCTGTTGAAGATCAAGGGCTGAATCTTGGGAAATTCTTGCACATAACAGAGAGGGGAGAGAAAAGGGATCAGAGAAGGAGTCACCATGGGGAAGAAACTAAGTAATAAAGAGTCCCAAGGACTAAAGAAAAGTTCAAGAAGGAGGTGGTCAATTGTGTCAAGTTTTGCAGAAAAGCTGAGAAAAACTGCAGAAAAAAGTCGAGAAAACTCACTCAATGGAAAATGGCTTTGGTCATTAGGATAATGATCTAAACTGTCTAAAGAAATGAACCAGAAATGGATTTATTTGGTCAATGATGTTGACAAAGGTTGAGTTACCACACAAGATTAATACAAAGATGTGTTAATGTATCCATCCTTAAGACATACTTACTGGCAGAGCAGTCAAAAAGTCAGTTAGATACAACTAAAATCTGAATGGTTCTAATATTAACCAGGCTTGTGACCTGTGACCAAAATACCCCAATGATACTAACCTGTTTTATCTCTTTTCACCGAGAAGGTAGTGATATTGTGCATAGAAGAAAGAACTTTTCTTGATACAGATTCCATCATAATGATACCTGGAAAAAAAAAAAGTTGTTTGTCTCACAAATAATGTCAAACTACCCCCATGCTTTTTATTTATGGATGACACAGAGCAGGCTAGTAAATTGGATTCTCTGGGCTTCATCACTGATCCCATTTATTATCAAAAGTTAATCAGTCATTCAGCCTGTTCAAGCTCTATTATGTAGACAAACAACTTCATACTATTTCATACATGTCATTGTTAGCTGCTGTTGAATCTTCCTCTGACTCATGGTGATCCCATGCACAATGGAACAAACTGCCTCCTGGTCTTGTGTCATCCCTATGATCGACTGCAGATTGGAACTTTGTGATCCATAGGGTTTTTCATTGGCTGACTTTTGGAAGTAGATTACCAGGCCTTTCTTCCTAGTCCTTCTTAGTCTGGAAGCTCTGCTGAAACTTTTCAGCATAATAGCAATATGCAAGCCTTCAATGACAGCAGCAGAACATAAAGTGCATCAGCCAGGAGTAGAACCTGGGTCTCCTGAATGTAGACTGCAAACTCTACCACTGAACCATGAATGCTTCCATTTAATACATATACCAAACTCCAAACTCACTGCCGTCAAGTCGATCTCGACTCATAGTGACCCCTCCTTGGGTTTCCAAGGCAATATCACTCTGGAAGTAGATTGCCCAATCTTGCTTCCGAGGAGCGGCTGGTGGGTTTGAACCACCTGCCTTCTGGTTAGCAGTCAAATGCCTTATGCACTAAATCACCAGAGCTCCCATTTAATACAGACTAGCCTTGAAATGGGCTTGAGAATACCTATTCTAAAGGAACCCTGGTGACAAGATAGTTAAGAGCATTGGCTGCTGAACAAAAGGTTGGAGGTTTGAAATCACCCAACAGCTCTGCTCCCACAAAGATTATAGCCTAAAAGACCCTATGGGGCAGCTCTACTCTGTCACATGCAATTGCTGTGAGTTGAAAATTGACTCGAGGGCACCTAATAACAACAATCTTACAGAAAGGAACCCTAGTGAATGCAGGATTTATTGAACAATATCATTAATATCATATGCAAGTAAAATTATGCTGAAAATAATTCAAAAATGATATCAGGAGCACATCAACAAGGCCCAGTCAGAAATTCAAGTCAGATTCAGAAGAGGATGTGAAACAAGGGATATCATTGCTGAAGTCAGATGATTTTGGCTGAAAGCAGAGAATACCAGAAATAGTTTTACCTGTGTTTTATTGACTATGCAAAGCCATTTGACTGTGTGGAGCATAAAAAATTATGGATAACATTTGAAAGAATGGGAATTCTGGGACACTTAATTGTGCTCATGAGGAATATCTACAAAGAGGCAGTCTTTGGAACCGAACAAAGGGATACTGTATGCTTTAAAATCAGGAAAAGTGTGTGTCAAGGTCGTATCTTTTTACCATACTAATTAAATCTGTATGCTGAGCAAATTATCCAAGAAGCTGGCCCATATTGAAGAATAATGTGGCATCAGGATTGGAGAAAGACTCATTAACAACTTGCAATATGCAGATGACACAATGTTGCTTGCTGAAAGTGAAGAAAACTTGAAGCACTTACTGATGAAGATCAAAGACTACAGCCTTCAGTATGGATTATACCTCAACATAAAGAAAATAAAAATCATCACAACTGGACCAACAAGCAACATCAAAATAAACAGAGAAAAGATTGAAGTAGTCAAGGATTTAAATTCACTCGAATCAACAATCAGTACCCATGGAAGCAGCAGTCAAAAAATCAATCAAAGTATTGC
>NW_006921604.1:13297126-13298671 GCF_000298275.1 Orycteropus afer afer
GGCACTACATCAGACAATGTAGCAGGGCTATTAATAAAGTTTTCCAGTAATATATCAGACAGTGTTTCACTGCTATTAATAAAAATTGTTGCCTTGGAAACCTTATGGGGGAAGTTCTACTCTGCCATATAGGATTGCCATGAGTTGGAATTGACTGGAAGGCACACACAACAACCTTAGAGAGATGTGACAGGAAAAGTCTCCTGTTGCCACTGCCATTAATCTTTTTAAAGTGAGGTGGAAGGACACCTTTCCTGTATTGAGAACTGGGCCCAGGTTCTCAGAAACCCAGTAGGGAAGCCAGGTCCTGCTCTGCAGCCAGGTCCTCTCTGCTATCGAGCCTGTGGAACTACAGCAGCTTGTTCGGTCTCATCACACGCAGCAGACTAAAAATGTTTTAAATTAATTGTTACCCAATGCTAAGTTTGGCAACCTCTCCCACTAGCCTCAGTTCCTTCATGGGTGGCAGGCCTCTTTCCTAATTTGGCTTCACTCCCTTCTTGCTGATTTCCTGTCTTGATTTATAACAAACAGTAATAATGGAGTGACAATTATGACATGGTGCACCCAATAGCACTGGGAGTGCCTTTTGTATGTTAAAAACATAGCCTTAGGACCAGTATCCTGAATATAATTCAAATACACTAATTAGATAGATACTCAGAACTTTTAGTTCAAAGAGTAATTAAGATTGTTTCATTACTCTATGTGGGTAATTATCTAAGTATTTCAATAATTAGATGCTTATATGTTTAAATGTTTAAGGTGTTGAAACAAAAATTATATTGTGACTATTGTACTTGAACAAAATCCCAATGAAAATGGAGACCTGTGTTTGGTTCTAGTATTTTTTTTTTTCAGGCACAAGGATTTAATCTGAATTATGAGAACTCTTTGGTAAGAGTCATTACTTACAGTTTGTTTTGTTTCGAATTTTCTTGTCACCCTTTTGTGGTTTTTCAAATGCTCGTGTTTAAATATTTTTAAATTAAAAAGTATTCAGATAAATCTACCTGGCTTTTCCTCTCGGACGCAGTCTTCTGGTTCCAAGATCAGGAAAAACCAAGCACACACGCTGGAAAGAAAAAGAGGAAAAAAAGAAGCCACACTTAAAGTTGTAATTGAAAATTTAGAAGTAAAATTTTCTTCTTTTCTCTTACAATATTTAATTTCCTCTTTCTTAGTTATAATGAGCAGATATATAAATGAAATTTGGCAAAATCAGACAAGTATAAAAAAGACAAGTATAAAGCAGAGATAATTACTACTTAAACTTTAATGTTGTTCCTTCTCGTTTTTTTCCAAAGCCTCAATATATATTTGTATGATATACATATACATGTTAAATAATTGGGATTGCATAATTAGTATGTCTGCAGTTTTGCATCCTACTTCCTTCCTTCAACATTGTGTCATAAACATCCCCCCATGTTATTAAAAATTCTCTGAAAACAAGATTATGAGCCGCATAATTGTCCATCATATGTTGTTGTTAGGTACCGTGGAGTCGTCTCTGACTCATAGCGACCCTATGCATAGCAGAAC
>NW_006921604.1:13302026-13303141 GCF_000298275.1 Orycteropus afer afer
CCTCACAACAATACGTGAGCCACCACAGTACGACAGTTCATCCAACACATGAGTGTGCCCTAATTAACCATTCTTCTTCCAATGTGACGTTCATTTTCACTTTTCAGTATTTGTTTACCTAATTTTTTCATTTCAAAAGTTTTGTTAGTAAATGCTCTTAAATGTTGAATTACAAATCTACTTCTGATTCAATTTCTTATCTTCCAGTTATCTTTTTGATGTACATTTTGTTAGAGAGCACTAATACTTTTCATGATCAATTACATTAAGAAAATAAAAGTTTGTTCTAGTCTCTCAATTAGAAGAGAAACTGATAACTAAATGCATGCCTATTGAAAGTAAAATCCTGGAGTGTGGTGAAATGACAAAAATGCAAAGCAAGTAAGGCACAATGTGGGGTGTTGTCAAGTATACTCACTCCTCAGTTATCAACATGGTTAGGTTCCAAAGATCAAGCTGTTATGTGAAAATCACCATTATGCAAAAATGGAGGATGACCACATTAGATCACAAAATGGAGGATGACTACATCATTACATCACTGCCAAATTACATCATTATGTAGCCGTCAAATGTCATCAGTACGTAAACACCAAATTACATCATTACATAACTGCCAAACCACTGAGTATGATGGCACAGCCACGTTGACACATAAACTTAGCCATCACAGCCAGCATTATTCATGCATCTCAGCATTCCTTACTGCCAGATGTATGTCCTTAATGTGCAAAACAGTCAGATAGTAGTTTTTCACTATTTTTGTGAATGTGAAATGTCCGATAACAAGATACTTGATAAGTAAGTGTAATGATTTCTTTTAGTTTTCTACAATACACTTCAGAATTTGCTTCTGCTTTGTTTCATGTTGCATTCCTTTCATTGTTGCTGTTGTTAGTTTCTATTATGGGTTGAACTATGAAACAATTCTACTCTGTAACACATAGGGTCATCATGAGTAAGGGCTCAACTCAACAGTAGCTAACAGCAAAAACAACATTGTAGTTTGAATTGCATCTTCCAATAAGATATGTTAAAGTCCTAAACCCTGACACCTATGAATGTGACCTTATTTAGAAATAGGTTGTTCTGGTTACCTAGTGCCACTCTGACAG
>NW_006921604.1:13303786-13328280 GCF_000298275.1 Orycteropus afer afer
CAGAGAGCTGAGTTATACTGCCACAAACTAAGGAACACCTAGGACTGAAGCTGGAAGAGATGAACAAGGATTTTTCCCTAGAGTCTTTGGAGAGAGCATGGCCCTGCTGACACCTGAATGCAGACTTCTAGCCTCTAGAACTAGGAGAGAATAAATTTTTGTTTTAAGCCTCAAAGCAGGATTTGTCAGAAGCATTGTGAATTGCTTCTCCTTCTGTTTGCCTCTTCATATATGAGGCCAACACAAGAACCAGTGTGAGGAGGCAAAAGGAAAGAGCAAGGAAGGCAAGTCTTGCACAATTGGAAAACACAATAATAAGTGCAAATTGAGAGGTGCCTTCAGGGAAGGAGAACCAAAATTTACAGAATACAAATAAATGGTAGGGGATAAAAGAAAAAGTCAGCTTAATATAAATGTAGAATTAGAAGCCAGGAATTCCTACTTTCAACCACATATTCTGGTAATTTTTTGTTCTTCTACTTAATAAAATCACTTAAAACTTTGTGTATATGGCTAGTTGTAAAATGAAATCAAGGGGCAAACAGTAGGTACCTAAAGGTATTATTATAAAATATATAGCAAGCTCAGATTCAAGACTCTGGGGAATAATTTGGTGTTATGGAGTCTGGTAGTTAAGTTTGTGTGTCATCTTGGTTGGGCCTGGTTGAGTGGCTGGGCAGCTGGCTGTAGTATTCCCCATGATGAGACTAGTAATGAACTCTATGGTGGAATCTACTATGAGCAGCTGAGTAGCTGCTTTAGGGATGTGGTCTACTTCCTGTATATAAGGAGAAGTCTTGGGGAATGGTCTCTAGCTTATGGGCATGCTTGAACCCTGCATGTAGCTATGTCATTGTTCAGCAGTCTGCCATGCTCTGCCGATCTTGGGACTTTCAATGGACTTGAATGAATGGCCTGCCATGTAGTTTAATAACATCAGATCTATGCCTTTTTACTTGTCAACCTTGGACTTGTCAGTCTCAGTAGCCAGTAGCTGTCTTAGTGAAGAAAAGTCTTTAGCTTTAGTGGGCCGGGAGAAGGAGGCAGAGCTGAAGACCAGGGTTAAGGGCTTTCACTCAACCCCTAGAGCCTGGCACTTTCAACTCAGACTTAAATCCTCCAAACTGTAAAAGAATAAACTCCTGTTTGTTCAAGCATCCCATTTGTGGTATATTCCTGTCAGAGCAGCACTAGGTAACCAGAACATGGAGTGAGTAGCAGAAATAAACCACTTCGTTTTCTGACAACATCACAATCTGCATACTTTTTTTTTTCTTGAGTAATACCAACCCTGGGTTATTTGCTAATCCACAGTTAAAATGAAAAGATTAAAACACAAGTGGGATGATTATTTGAAGAAAAGAAAAAGGAAAGAAATTATATCCTTAATATAGAAAGAGGTCACACGCAATTCAATAGGAAAACTGCTAATACCCAAGTAGAGAATGGTTTGGTGATAAAATATACACAAACAAGATGTTGTTGTTGTTAGCTGCCATTGAATTGATTCTGACTCATAGCGACTCCATGTGTTACAGAGTAGAACTGCTGCACAGGGCTTTCTCAGCTATAATCTTAAGGGCAGCAGATCATCAGGACTTTTCTTCCACAGTATCAATGTGTGGATTTGGAACGTCAGCCTTTAGGTTAGCAGTTGAGTGCAAGCAGTTTGTGCCAATGTTATGGATTTGATTATGTTCCTCCAAAATATGTGTCATAAATCTTAACCTCTACGCCTTTGGTTATGATCCCATTTGGAAATGTCTTGTTATGTTAATGAGACAGGATTGGTGTAGGTGTATCTTGAGTATCTTTTTTGAGATATAAAAGAGATTGGACAACCAAGCAAGAGAGGCCGAGATGGGGAACAATAGATGCCAAGCCACATGGAGAGCTCCAAGGAACCAGGAAAAAGCTGAAGAGACAAGGACCTTCCCTCAGAGATGACACAGAGAGAAAGATTTTCCCTAGAGCTGGCACCTTGAGTTTGGACTTCTAGCCTCCTTACTGTGAAAAAATAAATTTTTGTTTGTTAAAACCACTCACTTGTGGTATTTCTGTTATAGCAGCACTGAAGACAGCCACTTAGGGACCTCCACAGACAAGATATGCATGACCAACACATATGCAAAAGTGCTTAACTTCCCTAATAATATAATGAATGCAAATTGAAACAGCTCAATAGTTTTCACCCAGCAAAGTTTCTGGGTTAAGAGTACTGTGGATTTGGAATAAGAATCCCATGAACTATTATGAAGAGTAAATGGTTTATCACTGGTAACAATTGGTTATGGAAAACAATTTGGTATGCTGTATCTAAGAATCTATCCTAAGTGAATTTCCAGATACAGAGTTATGTCACTTAGAACAGAGAAAGAGTTATATCACTTAGGATAGGGAAAAATTATGAATGACTTAAATTTCCAATCCACCATTTCTCTATCAGCTTGTCATACTGCTGTGGCTTATATGTTACTGTGATGCTGAAATACCAGCAGGGTCACCCATGGTGGTTAGGTTTCAGTGGAGCTTCCAGACTGAGACACACTAGGAAGAAGGATGTAGCCAGGTCCACTTCTGAAAAAAGCTAGTCACTGAAAATCTTACGAATAGCAGGGAAACACTGTCTGATATAGTGTGGACATAGTGTGGAAGATGAGCCCATAAAGTTGGAAGCTACTCAAAATACAATTAGGGAAGGGCTGCTTCCTCAAAGTAGAGTCAACCTTGATGGTGTGGATGGAGTAAAGCTTTTGTGACTTTCATTTGCTGATGTGGTACAACTCAAAATGAGAATAAATAGCTACAAACATCCTTTAGTAATTGGAATATGTAATGTACCAAGTCTGAATCAAGGAAAATTGGAAGTTGTCAAAAGTGAAATGGAATACTTAAAGATAGATATCCTAGGTATTATTAGTGAGCTGAAATGGATTAGTATTGACTGTTTTGAATTGGATAATCATATGGTCTACCATACTGGGAATGACAAAATGAACAGAAACAGAGTCCTATTCATCATTGAGGAAAAAAAAAAAATTCAAGATCTACCTGAAGAAAAACAACATCAGTGGTAGGATAATATCCATGTGCCTACAAGGAAAAGCAGTTTATACAAGCACTATTCAAATACATGCACCAATCACTGAAGCCAAAGATGAAGCAATTGAAGATTTTTATGAATTGCTACAGTCTGAAATTCATCAATCAACATGTATTGATAAAAATTAGTGATAGGATTATAAAAGTTGGAAATAAAGACATAGGACCAGTGGTTGGAAAATATGGCCTTGGTATAGAAACATTGTTGTAGATCTTATGATAGAGTTTTGCAAGACCAATGACTATTCGTTGAAAATGCCTTTATTCAACAATGTAAATGGTAACTATACATGTGGACGTCACAAGATGGAATACATAGGAATCAAGTGGAATACATCTGTGTATGTTTACCTTTGTTTTATTGACCATGTAAAGGCATTTGACTGTGTGAATTAAAACAAATTATCAGGAATATTGCAAAGAATGGGAATTCTAGAACTCTTAATTGTGCTTCTGAGGAACATGTACATAGACCAAGAGGCAGTTATTTGAATAGAACAAGGGGATACTGTGTGGTTTAAAATCAAGAAATGTGTGCATCAGAGTTTTATCCTTTCATTGTTCTTATTCAATCTGTATGGTGAGCAAATAATCCAAGAAGATAGACTATATGAAGAACAATGTGGCACTATGTTGGAGGTGTCCAAAGTGTGAAGTCATGAAGTAACAACTTTCCAACTCCTCTTACCTCCTTCTCTCTCACAGTGGCTAAATAACACCTGGGGAAGGGAAAGCAGGGAGTACCACAGGTCCTAAACCTAGTGCTCTGACTGTAAGACACCAAGCTGGAGGAGGTGGGGAAGAGATTCAACTTTAAACCAAGTTTAGAGCTTCATTGATTATATATGATTGGACATTCTAAGCATCAGATTGGTACTGTTTGGTAACTTAGAGCAACAATTGGATCTTGTCTAAACTTCCAGATTTGGTTTTTGTGTTCTTCCTTCTTTGGACCTAGAGATGTAACAGCCCTGGTACCGCATGAGCTAAGAATTTCTTGAGAGGTCATACTACCTGCTCAAATGCTTGTATGTGAGCAAGGGAAGAACCAGCCCATGACCAGGTCTAAAAAAACGTGGGAAATAAAAGATGAAGTAGCTTTTCTGATTATTCCCTTGACTCCTGCTGGTTACATGTGCATGCACGAGTGTGTGTGTGCATGCACGAGTGTGTGTGTGCATACACATGCCCAAGCAAATGAATTACAAACATGTGGCTATCTCTGGACAGTGAGGCTGCAGCAGATATTCATTTTTTTTTTTTCCTTTTTATACACTTATTTAATTTGCACATTTTCTGCAAAGGGACATATTACTTAATATCAGAAAAACATCTGTAAGTGTTATTTCAAAAGAGAAAGTCACCCTTTGAGAAATTCCCCAACTCACGTAACACATAGTTCCACCAAGAATGAGCACTACCCATCACATGCCCAACACCGCCAAAAAGAGCAAGAAACATCTGCACAGGAACTCAGTGTGGAATCAACTCCATTCCCAGGGGAGGAGGGAGGAAGTAAGAATTAGGTATTTTGTTGTTTCTCTTGTAAACATGCTTTGTGATCATATCCTTTTCCCCTTCTCCTCCCCCTCCATTTTTAATATCCTATAGTCACAAGTTCAGCAGCACAGGGTCCCTTCCCAATACCAGCTCAACTGAACTGGCCATTCTTCAGGCAAATTAGCAGTCGTGTCTGGGGAAATGGATTCTAAAGGAAATAGTATGATGAAAAATGCTAAAGAAATGCAAATCTTTAAACACTGAAATCTCATTTTAAATTTGTCTTTGGAATACTCTTCAGTGGGACTGCTCTAGGGGTGCAACAACCTTATGACAAGATCTTAAAAAGATCTTGAAAAAGAGTTTTTTATTTCTTAGAAAAGGAAGTAGGGATTATAGAGAGCCAGCACATGTCAAGCTAAACTTACCCACTTCCCCCTGATAAGGCTGCTAGGAGGGTAGATAAGGAAAATGCTGTACTGCCAGGATCCCCAGAACTCAGCAAAGCCTTTGATGAAGTTTCCTAATATTCTGAGTGATGAAATGGCAAAATCTGGGCTGAACGATAACATAGCTGGGGGAATTCCTGGCTGGTTGGAAAACCTTACTCAGAGACACCTGGTGAGCTCCAGAGTATACTTGAGGCCTCCCACGTAGCCATATGGCTTTTGATTTATTTAACAAGAATTTGAATGGAGAGATAAGTGAAGTGATTTTTAAATGTATGTGCTTTGCCAAATCGAGAAGACCGAACAACGTACCTAAGATCCAAAAGATATTCATAAATAAAGCTGGAGATCAAAGCCAAGAAGGTAAAATGTAACAAGAACAAGGAAATAGCTACTCTTGAGTTCATGTAGTCAACTGATAATGATAATCTGAGAACAACTATCACAATATTTAATGTTTACATAGGGCATTTTACAATTTACAAAACATTTGGAAAGCTAGCAGAGTTTCAATTCATGTGAAAAAATACTTAAGGATTATTTTTGTTGAGGACAAGCTTAAAATGGAATCAACAGAGTGACATGAAAGGATAAAAAATTAAACTTACATTAATGGAAGCACAAAGTCCTCCTGTCCTCTGAGAACTCCTGAGGCACTGGGTTGCAACCTTGGGTCCACCTTTTAAAAGGGACATTCACAAATTGAGTGTATAATGAAACAGAGGGTCAGGAAGTTGATGGATGGGGAACCAACCATACTCAGTGTGGAAAAGGAAAGATAGGGAGGCATGAACAATTATTTCAAATATTTGAGCAGTTGTGGTATTAGATGATTCTCATACATGTTCTATGACTGTCAAAGTGCAGTGTTTTCACCAGTGACTGGATATTTCAGGGATAAGGATTTCGGCTATATATAAGAAGAATGGGTCTAAAATTTTAATAGTAGAAAACAAAATTAAAATCTAGAAGATTGTTGTAAGAGGGTGAATGAGTAATTTCATTTGTAAGGATCAGCACAAAACTGGTTCCTATGAACTAAAAAACCAAACGAAACTCACTCCCATCAAGTCTAGTCCAACCCATAGGGACTCCCATCGGGTTTCTGAGTGGTAAATCCTTATGGAAGTAGATTGCCCCATCTTCCTTCCATGGAGTGGCTGGTGGGTTTGAACCACCAACCTTCTGGTTAGTAGTCAAATGCCTTAGGCACTCACTGTACTACCAGAGGTTCTTATGAGGCAGAGGTTAAAGATGTCTCAAATGTCCAGCTTTTCCAAACTATAGTACCACTCCCTCATCTCTAACATCAACTACTTCTCTTCCCCTCAGTACTCTCCCTCTCGTCTTTGGGTTCTATAATTTGCGGCAACATCTCACAGAAATCATGAATGATGAAGAAAATGGTTCATGTGGTTATGGAAGCTAGCAAGGCCAAAATCTGAGAGTGAGGTGTCAGACTTCTCCTGACTCACATGGTTGCAGGGGCTGATGAACCCCAATTGGCAGGTCAGATGACAGGCTTCTGGCTCTCAAGGCTGTGGAAGCTGGTGAATCAAGTCAGATGATAGGCTTCTGGCTCAAGAACCAGAGGTCAGATGATGACCAGCAAGATGCAGGATCCAGAGCAAGAGAGGGAACTTTGCTACAACATTCATATATATATGCACACACACACATACATATATACACATGTGAATGTGTATATATATGTGTGTGTGTATTTATGTATGCATGCATGCATGTATGTATGTATATGCAGACCATACCCTCAAGGAAACCCCACTTGAATAAGGATGGAAAGGGTGGCGACTGGGGTTAGGGGGTGACTGGAGTCACACCCTCTAGTAAAACAATGACTCAAGATACATCCCATCTTAATCTTGCCTCACTACCATGACAGACAACTCACTCCCAAATGGGACCATAACCATAGGCATAAAGGCTAAGATTTACAACACGTTACAAAATGGAGGATAATTACATCAGACCACAAAATAGAGGGTGACTACTGGTAGCATAGTGGCTAAGGCACTTGACTGCTAACCAGAAGGCTGGCGGTTCAAACCCACCAGCCACTCCTTGGAAGGAAGGTTGGGCAATCTACCTCCATAGTGATACTGCCTCAGAAACCCAAGGAGGGATCGCTATGAGTCAGGTCCCACTCGACGGCACAAAGCAACAGCAACAACTTCATATATAGCTGTCAAACCACGAAAAATCATGGCCTAGTCAAGTTGACACATACCTTTAACCACCACAGGTTACATGTACCTTAATTTGCATTAACAGCAAGATGTCCAATCTCCTTGGTGGGGCATAAGCAACTTATTTGCATAGTTCCATCCAATCACTTTGTGGGAGTCACAAAGACTATGGCTAGAAGAGCCATATTAAGTAATTCACTGCACCACAAGAGAATAACTTGGTAAACAGTGTGAGAGACAGTTTGACTCCGTCTCCTGAAATTGCAGGATCACAGATCTCCTGATCCTGATACTTGACTCCTGGATGCACACACCCAAGTGAAAATCTTCACATGTAGAATAGGAGACATGTACAAGAATGTTCACAATAACAAAATTGGGAAACAATCCAAATGCTCATCAATGGGTGTGTGGGTGAATAAAGTGTGACATAGTCTACAACAGTCAAATAAATTTAGATGAATCTTAAAAATATAATATTAAGTGGAAAAGTCCAAAGATTACAAACAACACATACTCTTTTTCAATAAAGTTAAATTACAAAAATAAAAATATGCTTTTTAGTAATACATATAAATGCAATAAAACTCTTCTTAAAAAAGCAAGATAACGATGAATAGGGTGATGGTTTCCACCAGTGGGAAGGATGGGGAGATGGGATATGAGGGAACCAGCAATATGGTTTATTGTGGGTGGTGGGCTCACAGATGCTTATCACATTGAAAAGAACTAAACAACCAAATAGGAGCAGGCATGCATGGATCAGTAATGAGAGTGTGTCATGAACCAGTCAAATTCTGTCCACCTGAGGACCACTAACAAGAGGGAGAAGGAAAGAAGGAGGGAGAAAAGGAGAGAGAAAACTGACATAGCAGCATTGTGGCACATTAAGCAAACTCCTTGTCACCCAAATCTTTTCAGCCAAAACCAGATGGCTACCCCAAGCAGCAGGATATGCAGGTTGGGAACTGCACCAAGCCCCTGAGGATGAGGCTAGTGGGTTGGGAAGCCAGCCTGTATGTTGCTTGCCAAGCCACAAATCTTAATGTGGGGCTACATTTGTCCAGAGGAAGAAGTTGCAGAAATGTGCTTTCCTCTCACCCAGCTCTCTGCACCTGGAGTTGTCTTCACCTGGACAGGGCACTTCGTTCCACTATGAAGCTCCTAGACACGGGTGCTTTAGATGGGATCTTGCCTTGGGTATGGCGTTAGACCAGGTGATCTCCAAGGTCTATTTGAACTCAAGAACCCTTTAGGGGGAATAGCAAGGTAACCACTCTTCAGGAGACAGAATTTCCTGCTCAAGCATTGGAACTAGCTGTGGAACCCTTAGCCCTAATCAGTCTAGGTTTGTTTTCTTGTCCACCTGATGCTACCTGCCTGAGCTAGGTGGCTATGAAAGTAGACAAAGCACCAAAGATGACAATCACTGCCTCCCCACCTGCACGCCCTTTCCAGAGTGCTTCTCCTAATCACAGCTGGGGTGGACTGCCTCACAGACCTGTTAAGCACTGGAGCAGAAGGTCAGGGAGTGTAGGGGACAGAGAAAGCATCATGGCAGGCACCATGTAAGACGTGATTATGGGAAATTGGAAAGCTGGTAGAGGAAGCTAGAAACTAGCTTCTAGGGAAAGGAATGGAGCAAGCCAGTAGGAAAAAAAGCTGAGACTCAGTGGTTTAAAGACACATCAGAGGGAGAAAGAGGACAGACTTGTGTCTTGAGATCTACTCCTTCCTGTGCTATAATGAAAACCACCAGCCACATTTAGCTATAGAGCAATTGCAATGTGCCTCATTGTAATTGAGATGTCCCATAAGGATAAAGTACACACTGAATTTGGAAGATTTAGCATGGGGGGAGAAAAAGAAAGGAAAAGAAAAAAGTCTTAATGGTTTTTTAGTATTTATTCTATGTTGAAATAACAATTGTTTGGATATTTCACATTAAATAAAATATGTTAAAATTAAGTTTGCCTTTTTAAAAACTTTTTAAACTGAGGCTATGGGAATAATTTATATTACATTTATAGCTATGAGTCGGGTCCGACTTGATGGCACGTAACAACAACAACAACAATTACATTTCTGTTGGGCCATGCTGGAGCAGATTCTGTGAGGCCCAGGCAAACTTCTTACAATTCAATTAGATAAGCTATGTCCCCTTTCCTTTAAAAAATGCTCCTTTTAAATAGATCTGCTTTGAAGAAAATTTAAGAAGGAAAAATATTTTTTTGCTCAGTGTTATTTGTAAACTCAAGATACGAGTTTGTATTTGCAGCATGATATAAACGATCCAACCTCCACCCCAACACACACTGTTTTAGTCTAAGGAAAAATCTGCTGGGTTATTTATAATTGACAGTATTTTTTCCCAGAAAAAGAGAGTAAGAATGGCACTTGTCATAAAGTGCATTAATAAAACCACATTCTAGAATGTTTTTAAAAAATCTTCTTTTAACTTGTTTTGAATGGGTGTCTATTCCTGAAAACTAGATGGAAAAGGGCCTTAAAAAATAAAAACATAGCTGAAGGTATTACCGTTTTAAATTTAACAAGTCTATTGATTTATTCATTCTTTCTAGTAACAAATCCTACTGACTTCACCCCCTTCTCACTGCCTCCACTGTTATTCTTGTCTGTCTCTCCCTGCTCATGCAGGCTCCTCTCACTTCCCTGATCTGACCTCCCATCCTTTCTCCTGGTTGCCTCTCTTGAGATACAGCAGCCTCCTTGTTGCTCAGGCTCCTGCTGCCTTAGCACATCTGCACTGGCTCTACCTGAACCACTCTTTCCTCAGACAACCACATGCTCACTGCCTTACTTCTTGGAGGTCTGGACTCACGTGTTATTTTTCAGTGAGGCTTTCACTTGCTGTCTTTTCTAATATTATAACTCTTTCCCCTAACACACACATGTACACACACTCATGTACACACACACAGCCTTATCTTCTTTTCCTCTGCTATTTTTTCTCCTTACCCTTTGTCACTAATATACTATATCTTGTTTATCTGTCTTCCTCAACTGGAAATAAGTCATAGAAGGGCAGGTATTTTTATTGGTCTTGGTCCCTTTTGTGTTCCCAGTACCTTAAACAATGCCTGGTCCATGGCAGATAAACAACAATTTGTTGAATGTGGAGGTCTCTGAGAGACTATACTTGTGCAAATGATTGCATTTGTTGTATATTGAATGCTTTTCAACAAGTTTATGGATAGAGTTCTTTACTTCCAGAGGATATCTTTAAGAACCAATGAGTTTTGTAAGTACAACCAAATTATCAGCAGCATCAGTTTTTTGATGCCAAAAAATGGCTCATAGGGCTTGTGCTGTGGTTAATTTGGCATTTCTATGAAGAGAATAAAGGCCCAGCAAATCTGGTTCCTGGGGAGTGTTTGGTGCCCTCATAGTCATATTCCCTTATGTACCATCTTCTCCTTACCTCTTCTGGCTCCTCACTACAAAGTGAGGAAAAAAAAAGAGCTTTTTGAGAGAGTTGAAGTAAGTTTACCATCTTGTTATGTTGCCAGAATGAAGCCAGTTATGCTTACTGAGAACTCATTAGCCCCAAATAAGTTTCAAATTTTTCTCATAAATTAATTTGCTTACAGTTTTACTCAATGACTTCCCTGATTTTCATCTTCACACTCTACCTTCCCTAACATTGCTGAGTTGACTTGATTTTGGGCATTTCCCCCCCTGGTTTCCATGTACACCTCATACACTAGACAGTGAGGTACACTGCACCCTTCACAAAGGTTATTCACATAAATTATCCACCAACCCGTGGGGAAAGGAGGACAAGAAGTAATGGTCAGCCACAATGTGGGATCCAATTAAATAAAATATGTCTAATTTATTGACTGGAACCCAGAGAAAGTTCACCAGCTGGCACTGATAACTCTTGTTCTAAGCCCAGTGTTAAGTGTATTGATTATGGGCTTTTGAATTATCAGCATGATGGATTTTTTAAAAAACTATTAAATAATATTTCTGGGGAGAAGAAAATCTTAAAAAGAACAAATTATTGGACTCAGGGGACACCATTTCATATACCATTAAAAAGGTCATAGCCAAGAGCTAAAATCATAAAGTAGAGAACTACTTGCTAAGACACAAACAAAACCCTCTTTTAAAGTCTATTAACTCCACAAACCACATGGAGAGTCCCTCAACTCTGCAGGCTCCTCCAAGAGTTGAGTGTGGCTTCCTAATTCCTGTTCGCTTATGATGGGCATGTGGTTCACAGCTGCTCTTCCATCATCCCTCTACCCCAGCACAGTTTCTTGCACTGTTTTTAAACTGTGTCATTTAGGATCAGCCATTATATTTTGATTCTTTGAATTGCAATGAGATTAAAAAGCAAGATGCCAGGAGACAGAGAGGAAGTAAACTTTCACACTCCTTTATTTCCTGTTCAGTGAAGATCCAAGCAAGAGTCCCTGGTACAAATAGTTAATGCACTTGGCTGTTAACCAAAATGTGAGAGGTTCAAGTCTACCCAGAGGTACCTCATAGGAAAGACCTGGCAATCTACTTCTGAAAATTCAGCCACTGAAAACTCAATGGAGCACAGTTCTACTAGGACACATAAGGGGTTGCCATGAGTTGGAAATTACTCAACAACTGGGTTTTCAGCTAGTATACAGAACCAAGCAATATTTCAGTATTTCTTGCAGTGCTTGTGGCCACTGCTCAAGGTGGGATCTTTGTCTAAATACTCTTGGGTCTTGGGGTTAGTGTATGTACCCTGGCAAAGAAGGTGGACACGAGGGACTTTGCCTGCAGTTCACATATCACAGCTCAGTCCCTGTGGGGATAGCCAGGGGGCTGTTCCAACAAGAGGTATAAGAGAGAGCGAAAGTGTGTGTTTGTGGGGGGCGGGGACAAGTGGTGAGGATGGTCTGGGTCATGCAAACAGTTAAGCAGTCAGCTACTAACTGAAAGGCTGGCACCTCCAAGCCACCTAGAGGTACCTCAGAAGAAAGGCCTGACAATCTCCATCTGAAATGTCATAGCCACTGAAAACTGTACAGAGTGCAGTTCTATTCTAAAACAGACAGAATCCACTCAATGGCAACTGGAACTGGCAGGGAAACAATCTCCTTAAAAAAGAATAATCCATAAAGAACATTGGCCTTGAGCACTGTGCTCTTATAAAATATATGTATATGGGATCACATTGACAACAGCAGCTCGAAAGATTAGATAGGAACTTCAGGGGGTAGTGAGTTTATGTTAATGAGGGAGGAACAACTCAGAAAAGGAGGGTGAGAATGGTGGCACAACTTGAAGAATGTAATCAATGCCACTGACTTGTACCTGTAGAAACCATTGAATTGGTGTATGTTCTGCTATATATGTTCACAACAAAAACAAGAAATAAAATATTAAAACAAAAGCACTGCACAAAATACTAACTCTTTAAAATGAACTCTAGTTTAATTTTTGTTAATTGTTCTTTCTGGTCACAGACATTCATTTGTTCTAGGCCTCTATGAATTATTGTTCTATTTCAAAGTGACATTACTGAGTGGATAAATAACACAATAATAGTAACAATAATGATACAGATCTGTGGTCAAGAGTGCTTTCTATGCCATGCGCCTAGAGGGCTGCCTTCTAAGTTTTGAGCCTTCTGTTTCTGCTTGGTGACTCTGCTTCTCCAACAGATTCACCCCATTTCTGACTATCTGCTTTTAGTTGTTTCTCTAAAGTTCCCAGCCATATCTCAGAGACTTGCCTGTAGCAGGCAGTCAGGATACACTGACTGGACAAATTAATGGTTTTAAATTGGGCTTTAGTTAGTCCTGCAAGAAAGAGCATCTCTATTCAGGTTCTTGCTTTTCCTTCCACTCAAACAGTAGCTGTCTGAGCCTTCAGCCTCCACACACATAGGAAATTGATCGTGACCTCATACATCCAGGTTTACATCCTGACTCTGAAACACCTCATAGTTTTTGTGACTCTGACTTATGGTGACCTCATGTGTGTGTGAGAGTAGAACCGTGCTCCATAAGGTTTGCAATGGCAGATTTTTTGGAACTGGATTATCAGGTCTTTCTTTCAAGGCACCTCTGAGAAGACTCAAACTTCCAACCTTTGGTTAGTGGCCAAGCATGTTAACCATTTGCACCTAGGAACTCGCTTTGGGTGATACTTGATTATACATGTTCAAAGCTGGAGTGGAACAGGGTCACTAAATTCCTTGCATAGCTGCATAATATCAGTATTTTCCAGGTCTGGCAGTCATATGAGGTAGATGGCCAAGATCTTGGGAACATTCATGATACCTTCCTTATTTGGGGTGATGGATAGTGCTGATGCTCACCAACTGAAGAGGACATTTACCTAGTCCAAGGAGCTTGGGTGGTGCAGCAGTTAAAGCATTTGGCTGTTAACCAAATTGTCAGTGGTTCAAACCCACCAGCTGCCCTGCAAGAGAAAGATGAGGCAGTCTGCTCCGATTAAGATTTATAGCCTTGAAAACTATGGGGCAATTCTATTTTGACTTATAGGTTGTTATGGGTCAGAATTGACTTGATGGTAGTGGGTTTGTTTTATAGTTTTCTATACCTAGTCCAGTGATTCCCATGTTTTCTGAGTACTCCTTTTCATCATAAAGAAAAACGTCGTCAACTCCTATGCACTAGGGATTATAGTACCCTTTGATTCAGCCTGGTCAAAAGCTACTATGAATTCTGTACTTTTCAAAATAAATTTGCATTTTATTAATTGCAGCAGAGTCTGTAGAGATTTCAAACTATCATATTTATGTGCAGGAGACAGTTACTTAGTCTGCAGCCAGTGTAGATGCATGCATGTGGATTTGAAGCTCAGGGTTTCCTCTGGGGTCGGTAGGTGGTGTAAGCTGTTTCTGTTTGTTTCTACTAACAGAAAGTCTGGCACTTTGGACCCACACAGCAGCGCCACATAAGAAAGGCCTGGTAATCAGCTTTTGTAAAGATTACCGCCAAGAAAACCCTATGCAGCAGTTCTACTCTGTAACATGCGGGGTGAGGCTTTAGGCTCTCTTCTGAGGTTTGAAGCCAGGGATCCCATGCAGTCAGACCTGTTGGGTACACACAGCCCCAGCAGGGGAAGTCAGTTCACCACTCTATGTCATCCCTTTTACTCGCTGGATGGCTGACCTCTTCTCTCTCTGTTTCTGCAGCCCATGAGACAGAAACCTTTTATTACCATGCAGATGTTTCACTGTTCCCAAGACTGTCCAGCTTACTATGAGACCTTTCTTTCTCCTCAGAGAATTTATTATGTGCTGATGACAGTGGCACTGATGTCTCTAAGAAACTTTGGGGACTAACAAGTGGAACAATTGGAAGTATTACTGTAAATGGAGCGTTTCTTCCACATGACAACAATCGGCTCCCTCTTGAGTCTTTCACTGAGAATCAGGGTGAGTGTGCCCAGCTCTCTCTGTGTCTGCACAGCTAGCCTGTAACCACTCCTATTTCTCTGGGTAGCTGGTCTCCTCAGTCATCTTGAACATCCTTAGGATGTCAGGATCAACTCTGACCCATAGCAACCTATAAGTCAAAACAGAATTTTTTCAAGGATAATAAACTGAGGAGCTATGTTTTTAATGCCAATATTAAAACCATCAACAACAATGATCTGTTAACTATTCTACCTTAAATTCTGGATGCCTAAAGACCAACCAAGGAGCTCTGGTGGCATAGCGCCTAAGGCATTTGACTGCTAACCAGAAAGCTGGCAGTTCAAACACACCAGCCACTCCTCAGAGGGAAGATTGGTCAATCTAGAGATACAGCCTTGCAAACCCAAGGAAGGGTCGCTATGAGTTGGATCCTACTTGACCGCAGTGAGTTTGTGAAAGGCCAACACTCCATGATGAAGTGATTTCTCTCCTCACCCTCTCCCCAAACCTGAAGTACATGATGCTTAGGTCAGAGGCCTGTCAGAGTAGGAATTTGTGCCATGCGGCTTGAATTAGTTGGGGCTCACTGTCAAAATGGATCTTCAGTTACCATTTGAAGTGATTTAGGGCAACTGCAGGAGTCCCTGGGTGACTATTCACCAAAAGGTTAGCATTTGAACCCACCCAGAGGCTCCCCAGAAGAAAAGCCAGGTGATCTACTTCCATTCTGTGAGTCCACCAATGACCCTTAGTAGGACATTTAGGTATTTTTATTTATTTCTTTGAATTACTAATCGTATTTTCAAGCTTCTGAGTCATATTTCAAGTCTTGGAAACTAATTTTCTAAATGGTGACTTGAAATAGTTAACAAAGCCATATTCAGGAGTTTGTTTTTGTTTTTTTTTCTCTGTCACACTGTGAAAAACACGATGTTTCGTTATATATATATATATATATATATATATATATATATATTCTTTTTCCTCATGTATGATAAAATGCATCAAAGATTTTCTTTTAGGGGGAAGTGGTAATCATTTAGGCATGTTAGGGTTATAATAACAAACACACCCTTCATTTTTCTACTTCACTCACATAACTTTCTGAGAGTTTTTCCCGAGAAATATTCTTTGAGTCTTAAGAAAAATAATGTAGTCTGATATCTAATAGTTATTCACCTTATAAAACTAAAGTTTTAGGACTGGTTTAAATTATTTTCCTGTTTATAGGGAGCTAAAAGCCCATGAATTCATCAACCCCAAGTGCTAAGGGTATTTTCCTTTCCAGGTTTTTTCCCCCTATTTAAATAGCCAGATGTTAATTTCACACACACAAAAGTGTAATACATTCTTAAAACTAAAACTTGCTTTAAGTTAGAAAACATCCCACTTTGGGTTTCATGCTAAAAGAAAACATTTCCTTGCTTCGCCAACGCCAACGTGCTCTCAGATGTATATGTAAGCACTGGTTCAACCAACAAGACTCCTGGTGGGGCTCAGCCTGGATTGCTTCCAACAGGAAGTGGGACCATCAGGGAAGCCCACAGATGGAAAAACAATACTGTCTCAATCCAAACTCTCAACCAAGAGGCTGTGTGTGTGTGTTTGCATGCGCTTGTGTCCATTCCTATCGCAGCGGGTCAGCATTAGAAGATGCTGGTCCTGGGATGAACGGGTGTCTTTTAAATCCTATTTTAAGGCCCATGAGCGCAGGCTGTCCCTCTTCACACTTGACATTGGCCTAAGGTCCTGAGGGGATAGCAGAGCTGGGAGCCAGGCTTCTCCCTTTTTATGCCCCTTTTCTTCAACCCCATTGGCCCAGAACTTCTCTGTCCCAGCTACCTCGCCCTGCAGTCCCGACCTCGCTACCGGGATCCCAGTAGAAGGGGTAGCCTGGGGGCGCCTGGCTGCTCACCACTGGATGACGGCGCTGTGCAGGCCCCAGCTGCTCCCGCCGCTAGAAGGCGAGGCCAGCAGACTCTCGTCCATAGGTCGAGAAGCACCGAGACGGGGATCGGCGTTCGGCGAGTCCGCTGGGTTCGGGCTGCACCTGTCCCGGCCGCGGCTCCTGGGTGTTTATTTTAGAGTGAGGCGCGCGGCCCAGATGCAGGATAGGGGCAGAGCTGGGCGCGCGACCCAGGACTCCCAGCCGCTCCTACAGCAAGCTGTGAGGACGAGGTAGTCTCCTCTGGGTCAAAGGATCCAGACACTGAAATACACACAGAGCCGTTCCCACTGTTCTATCAAACAAGCAAGCAATAAACAGCGAACAAACACATTTCCAAACAGGCCACATTTATTGATCTAGCAGCGGTGGTCAACCCTGACTGTGCATGTGAATTACTTGGGCAGTTTCAACAATAGTGATACCCAAGCATCATCTCTGACAACTTTTAAGGGTCCTCTGTGAATGGAGAAGGAGTTCTGGGGACACAGTGGCTAAAGTGTTTGGCTGCTAACTGTGAAGGTCATTGGTTCAAACCTACCAGCTGCTCTGCAGGAGCAAGATGAGGCAATCTGCTTCTGTGAAGATTTACAGCCTTGGAAATCTAATAGGGTTTGCTATGAGTAGGAATTGCCCAGATGGCAGTGGGTTTGGGTTTTGGTTTGGTGAACTGAGAGAAGGGAGGCAGCAGGTAATGCAGACACCCTAATTGCTTCAAACGGTAACTACAGAAGGTCCTTAGGATGATGTAGCCCATTTTAGCAGTGAGCCCAAACTAATTCAAATCTCATGTCAAAATTCCCAGTCAGAGGTAATTGATCTTTGGGGACAGCCTGGGCAAAGAGGTCATGCTAGCGTGCATCCGGGACTGAGAACTATGGGATTTAAAAAATCTCCATGTTCAGAAGCTCTGGCAGTTGGGCCTGACATCAGGATTTTTACCAGCACCCCCCCACCCCACTCCTGCCTTCCAGCATACAGCTCTGGTTGAGAACTACTGCTCTGGGGTGATCCTGAAAATCTGCAGCCAGACTGTGGCAGTCCTTGCCCTCAGTGTTGTTTATATTAATGTTGTTACTGGGTGACATTGAAGGAGATACTTTCTCCTTGCCTCAGTTCCTTATCAATAAAATGTGTTTGTTGTATTAAATGAACTAATATATAGTAAAGCATGGGGAATTAATACCAACCATGGGCTCCTAGGTAGCATAAACAGTTTAGTGATCAGCTGTTAACTGAAAGATTGATGGCTTACGTCCACCCAGAGTTACCTTGGAAGAAAGGCCTGGCTATCTACCTTCAAAAAATCAGCCATTGGAAACCCAATGGAACACAGCTCTCCTCTGACACACATGGGGTTGCCATGAGTTGGAATGGACTCAATGGCAACTGGTTTAAAATCAGTCATAACTGTGGTTGCTAGACTGTTCAATGTCACCTCATAAGGACTTCTTAATCTAGATCAAAAACATATTTGAAAACCACTTCTGGAGGCAGGGCAGAGATTCGTTCAACAAATAGCCCTGCCCGCTTCCCACGTGCCAGAATGCAGTTGTTGAGGCTCAAGAGAGGTTGCTGAGCCATGATCAGCAGGACACCAACATCCAGGGTCAAGTTCTGAGGGCAGTTCTGGGTAGAAATCATAGGATATTCATTGAGGAGGTTTAGGGGAGTCTGAGCCCTGAAGTTTGACCAGATCCTGGAGCTGACCCAGCATAATGTCAGGTTCTTCTTTGGAGAGCCGCACTGGGGATCACAGCCTCAGTGTGGCCCTGAAGCTTTGGGAGTTATCTGGGGGATGGAGCAGCCAGGTAAGTGGGAATGACCAAGTGATCAGGGCCTCTGCTTACTCTATCTTCTCAGCTGAGTTTCCCAGTTCAGGGGAGGCTGCTTTAGAAAGTCATCTACGAGGGAGAGTTGACCCTATTTCACTCCCTCTCAGGCCATAAGCCAAGGAAAAATGTCCCTTGAGATAATCCCTGGGTAGAAAACACTATAAGGGTGGGAGGCCAATTGTGTGGGTAAAAAGCAGTTGGCAGCAGCTGTCTTCAAGCAGTGCTGGGAGACACTGTTGAATAGATAAAGCTGAACGGCAATGACAACTAAGAACTAGCAGGAAGAGAGAGGAAAGAAGAAATAAGATGAAGTGCTATGACAAGGAGTTCCCAAGTCAACTCTCTTGAGTGCAGCCCTCCTTCTTTGGTTGTTTCTAGAAGTTGTAGGTGCCTCTGGAATCAGCAGGGAGGCTTGGACGACACCTTCATCTGCTTTGCTTTGCCTCGACTGCTCAAATCCTGGACTTCCTGCAGTGGGATGAGTAGGCCCTTCTCAGTGGCCTGTGGAAGCTGACCTGGTGCCTTCTCACCATCCTTCATACTGGTTCTGCAGCAGCTCCCAGCCACCCCAAAAAATTTCCCATGCACCGCTCATTTCCACAGAGACCAGCCATGATCAAGGGAAGAGCCAGCCTACTGCTATTTAGAGCAAACTTATTGTGTCAGTGCTGGTTAGGTAATACTTGCATATTTGTTGAGCACCGACCATGTACCAGGCACTGGAACAGGCCTTGTAAATACAGTAGTAACCATGACCCTCTGGTTGACCAGTGGTCTCGTTGCCTGTTTATTGTACCAAATGTTAGATACTATGAAATGCAAATATTATCTCACCTTGGCCCAGAGCTATTGAGGCCTGTTGTTAAAAGACTATAGAAATGAGACTGTCAGCTCAGTTCACCAAAGGGTCAGTTAATTTAATCTATGACAGGTGACATCTGATGCCCCTAGTTTAATCAGCCATCTTACAGATGCAGACTCTGAGTGGGCACATGCTCATGCAATGACACTTTTAGAAAATGTATTTGCAGCTGTGCCTTCCTAAGGCCTGTCTTCATGTACAAAAAAAAAAAAAAAACCACTTATTTACCTCTGTACATGGCTTTTTCTTAGCACCGGAATTAAGGTAATTAAGGAAGGAACCCTGGTGGTTTAGTGGGTAAGTGCTTGGCTGCTAACCAAAAAATTGGTGGTTTGAACCCACCAGCCACTCTTCAGGAGAAAGATGTGGCAGTCTGCACCTGTAAAGATAACAGTCTTAGAAACCATAAGGGGCAGTTCTACTTTGACCTGCAGGGTTGCTATGAGTCAGTTCTACCCTGACCTATAGGGTCACTATGAGTTGGAATTGACTTGATGGCAAAGGGTTTGGTTTTGCTTTTTATTAGGTTGGGTATATACTCATGTAGATCATGAAGTAGAGTTAAGTATAAAATCTATTATTTTTTTTTCCCTCAAATATATTTAATTGCAATCAACTAACAAAAAACTTCATTACACGGGATTCACTGAGACAGCCAGACTTGTGCATATGTTCTCTCACACCTGAAAAATCCAGTATGTTCCTTTTCTTCATTCAACTCCAGGTTCAGCATCTTCACTCTAATGTCTACATAAATGTTAACGTTTATATCAAGCAGAGAATTCCAACTCCTCATTCTCATTTTATGCACACAAAACTTTTTCACCCTCTCCCAGAGAATACATCTCTTTCAGCTGAACATTGACTTCTTTTGCCTACTTAGGTCTAATTGGTTTCTGCCTTATTCAGTTAGTCTCAATTCAGTCTTCTAAAAGGGCACCAGCTGTGCCTTATCTTTGCATAAAACCATCTCTGCTCCTGGGTGCTTAATTTCATTCAGTTCAATTCTTGCAGTTTTTTCACTGTCTGTGGATGTACCCAGGTGTCTCCAGCAATCGATGCACTTTTAAATAAGCCTAACGTGTGTAATAGCATGCGGTCAAGAACACAGGTGGTAGTCAGCATCTTCCCAGGCAGAGCATTATAGAGAGCAGAAAAATTGATGTTCCATTTTAGCCTGGGAGAAATGCTCTAAAACTGTTGGGCTAGAAAACAATAAACTGTGGAGGTTTTCAAACTTTACTGGAGCAAAATAATGTCATTGGAGAGATTCCAAATCACTATCATATGTTAACGTTTTCTTTGGTCTAGATTCACCTTCTGAGTATCTGGCTCATCCCCCAGTTGAAATCAATGGGAACACCACACTGACGAGCATGTGTGTAACGGGAAAACTGAACCCCACATAAAGCACAGCTCTGTCATTTCTTGATCTAAAAACCACAATTTGGGACACTGAGGAGACATGTTATTGTTGTAGACATTGTTTTTCCTGACTCACAGTTTTCCTTTTTTGCAGAGGTCCATGGAAGGCCGGCCACATGTGGCAGGACAAACAGCATTATAAGCAGAGGAACTCTGAGAATGTGTGGAATGAAAAGAACATTCTTAACTTGCCACAGAATGCTGGAAAATTAAAATTTGTAGGGTAACACATTTGAACTCTTTTGTCATTGTTTAAAGTGGGTTTTTCTGGAAGTCTGATAGAAAACCAAGCAAAAGCAAAATGAAAATTAGTTTCCTTTTCCACAGAGGATTAGTAAGAATTAAGTCATTTTATTAGAGCTGTCACATCACATTGATTGGCACTTTTCCAGAACATAATTGTATGCAAAGTCACAAGTCAAACTCTAAATCATTTAACAAGTTTTCAAAAGAATGGACAAAGGCACACTAAAGCAATTATGTTGGGTTTGTATAAATACTATTTTAAAGGTTATTTGTGGGTATAGGGGATTTTTTTTTTTAAAAAAACAGTTTTAAAATTATAGCATTAGCAGACTTTTAGTGTGACAAACCTTCATCTTTCCTCACAGTTCATATTATTCCTTGCCAAAAACATACCCAAACAGCTGCTTCTGCCCGCCTTTCTGCATGGAATTATTTCATGAGATCATTCCCCTCCATGAAATGAATTTCTCTATAGCATCCGCACACAAAATAAGTTATACACATTTGCTACATCTTTCTGAAAGAAGCTAAAGGACATCAGACTGCCGTTTAGTAGGTCAGGTGACCCCTTCTGCTAATGTACTGTTGCTGTCCAGTCGAATTCCCAGCAGAGAGACATCGGAAGACTGCTTTATCAAAAGCATCTGTCTGCACACTCTGCTGGAGAACACGGGGTGGCCATGAATTGGAAATGAGTCAACGGCAACTGGTTTGTTTTTTGTGTGTTTTGCTGGAGAACGAAAGTAAACCCATTTCAGTAGGTGCTTCCTGTCTAGTTGCTGTCGAGTTGATTCCTACTCATGGCGACTCATGGCAACACATGGGTGTCTCAGAGTGGAACTATTCCATAGGGTTCTCAGGCTATAACTCTTCAGAAGCAGATTGCCAGAACATTCTTCTCAGGTGCCTCTGGGTGGATTTGAACTGCTGATCTTTTGGTTAGTAGTTGAGCATTTAACTATTTGTGTCACCCAGGGACTCCAATATATGCTTAAAGACTATTAAGTTATATTTTATAAAAAGAAAATTATTTCACTTGGGTTAAAAATCACTACTACTAAGATCCCAAAAAGCCATTCCAGGATGCAAACTGTTGTCAAGATTTTCTTTCTCAAAGACAGTTTTCACATGTCTTCACATGAAAAACTTGCCCAATGTCTCTCAGCCATAGTCTATGCCTGGCTGAGTATGCCAGATCATACCTCTCCTACCTGCCTCTTGTTATCTCAGGTCAGAAATGGCAGATTGGCAATACTTCTTAGAACCTTGTTCAGGAAGCAGATGAGCCAAGATAAGCTAAGGTGAGAAGCCATGGGAATCCTGGTGAGGACAGCTGGAATAGGGAGACGCCTGAGAGCTTCCTAGTTCCTGTGTGGCTCTGGGTCCTGAACCTGAGTTCTGCAAGATTCCTGAGTACTCCATCAAACTATCTTTTCACTTGAGTTAATTTGAGTACATTTCCTTTTCTTATAATGAACAGATATGTTTCTAATACATGTCATTTATCTTCTTGGTGAGGATTCTGGGAGAAGCAGGCTGCTTCCACCAACCTGGAGATGACCATTTCAAAGTGTGTTTGTTGAACCACGGCTAAGAAGAGAGAGGGCTAGAGCTGAGTCATTCATTCAACAAATATTTATAAAAAACCTATATGAGCTATGTGTATGCTTGCTGGTGACACTGGTAAGGGAACACTGGTGGTTCCCGCCCTCATGGCACCTATATTAATCACTGTCTTTGCCAAAGACATGGGAATGAAAACAGGACTACCCCAAAAGCTTCTGTAAAATAAAACACATCAAATAGTTGAAGGGCCCTTGTCAGAGGAGTCTTGCAGCTGAGGGCCACAGGAAGGGCCACTTATCAAGCATCAAGGGGAAGGCCCAGCCATATGCCCAGGGGCCCACAGAACCCACAGGGAAGTGGTTGAGGTCCAGTCACAGCCAGCCACAGACATTGGCCATGGCTGCCACTAGCTAGAGTAATCAGCACCCAGGAGGACAAAGGGCATTGCCTGAGAGTCCCAGAGGCACTAGAGAAGAATACAAGGCCTGAGATGGGATCCGGGGCTCTGTTCCTTGCTGCTTCCATGGTACATGTACATGAAGAATTTACCTGTACCGGTCTGGTGGTGTACTGCCTTTAGGCATTTGACTGCTAACCAGAAGGCTAGCAGTTCAAACCCACCAGTCACTCTTTGGAAGGAAGGTTGGGCAATCTACTTCAGTAGTGATACTGCCTCAGAAACCCAAAGAGGGGTCACTATGAGTCGCATCCAACTTAACGGCAGTGCTTTGTTTTTTTGGTTTTTGGTGTATGCCTGGTGCCCTTGTGTAATTCCTTTTAGTTTGCTTTTTCACTCTGAAGAATGCCCTGGTTTGGACAATGAATTATGTGGTTCCTTATACAGTAAGTCTCCCTCTTCCCTATACATCCTGGTATTATCTTGAAGAGAGAAGGGGGAGGTAAATAAAAGCCTGAGAGATACCACCATGTTTACCTAAGGAGACTAGGTATGATCTCAGAGCACTAAATCATTACATCATACTAACTTTACCAGATAGGATAAAATTAGACTCCCTCTCCCCACCCTGGTATTTAGCACATGCAGAAGAAAAGACTTCTTAAGATCTTATGCATAGTTTTGTGAGTCCACTACAGCTGGATTTTATTGCTTGCCACATTTTACAGAGAAAGAAAAGATTGAAAGAGATTTTAAAGAGACTTGAAGTGACTTTGTCCAAAGTCATAAGGCCAGTAAATGGAGGATCACATAAGGTCACATGCTTAACCACTGTGGGGGTGGGGAGAGTGTTTTGTTGGGCAGTTTCCTTGTTTGTAAAATTAGGCACTAAAGTCTCTACCACACAGTGTAGTTGTGAAGAATAAAAGAAAGAAAGTTGGCACAGCATTTAGCACAGTGCCTGGCACATAGTAAGTGTTCAATAAACTTTTGACTATTGCCTATTTTATAGCTTCCCTTGGAAACAAATAGTTAAAACAATTTCAGTTATTTAAAATTTCTGGTATGGTAGTAGTATTAAGGTTATATATATTTTTTAAAATCTTATCCGGTTTTGAGATACACACTCAAATATTTGCAGATGACATTTAATGATGTCTGAGATCTGCTTCAAAGTTTACAGTTGGCAGGGGTGGGAGGAGAATAGATAAAATAAGATTAGCAGATACTGATCACTGTTGAAGCTGGGTGATGGGTAAAGGGAGTTCACTGTATCTTGCTATTTTTTATATGTTTGAAATTGTCCATGAAAAGACCTCTCTCTCTCTCTCTCTGTCTCTCTCTCTCTCTCTGTCTCTCTCTCTCTCTCTCTCTATATATATATATACACACACCATAAAGTTAATTTTAACTCATAGCAACCCCCATTGGGTTTCCAAGGCTGTAATTCTTTATGGAAGTAGATTGCCTCATCTTCCTCCTGAGGAACAGCTGGTGGGTTTGAACTGTAGAGTAGTGCCTAAGGCACTTGACTGCTAATCAGAAAGCTGGTGGTTCAAAC
>NW_006921604.1:13328965-13335095 GCF_000298275.1 Orycteropus afer afer
TTGGAAGTCGGTGTCCTCAAGAATATGTTTCTTTTTGTGAAATTTGCAAATACTATATTTCTACCTTGGTGATAAAAGGAGCCCTGGTGGCACAGAGGTTAAGTACCCAGTTGCTAACTGAAACATGTGGCAGTCTGCTTCTGTAAAGATTCATAGCCTTGGAAACCCTATGGACATTTCTACTCAACTCAAAGGAAGTGGGTTTTGTTATCTTGATGATGTATTGGCTCATTATTATATTAAAGGAGCTGAGAAAGTCCTACAGTAAATTAGCCTGTTTCATTAACTTAGTGTTTCCTGCTAAATTAATTTAATTTTCTACAGAATTCCCCTTTCCCCTTTTTTCATAACACTGATTAGCATTGAATAAACATCTTGTTGAACACTAGGGTTCCATAGAACTTAGTTTGGGAAATGTGGTATAAGCTACGTTGTGGAATAAGTTGGATTTTGTAGGCTGTCGTGGAAGTTTAGGCTGCTAATAAATAAATAATAAGTTTAGTCTGGCTTCTAAAGTTTAAGAAGGAAGTTTGGTGTCCTTGTCTCACTGTTTCATTATCTGCTTTTCCATCTCCCTTCTCTCCTTCTTCATCTCCCCAACCTTGAGAAGAGAACAGGGTAGGCTTAGGAGCACATGTCCCTCACCTCTCCCCACAGGAGCCGTGTCTCTGACTGTGACTATAGAAACTATAGCAACATTTCCAGCTCCTTGAGGTCTCTGCAAAGGCTGTGCACCGTGCTTCCCTCTCCACAACTACAGTAAAAACTCTGTCTTTCTTTCTTACGTCAGGATGAGTTAAGTCAGGTGTTAGTTCCTAAATCAGAGGTTAGCTCTATCCAAGGAGGGGTGATACATGAAGCTAAATATACAAAGTTAATCATGACTTACACATTTGGTATTTTTATGTGATTCAAATGAAGCTTCCCTGAATTTCCTCGTAGCTAGCACTTGAACTTATATTTTAACTGTGCAATGAAAAGCACTATGAAATCTGAATAGACTTGGTAATTTAAGATTTCCTTGCTCTGGAAGTTTTATTATTATTTTTTTAAAAGAGTGTGATCATAACTTTACAATGAGTGTGATCACAACTGCTGAAGCATCATAGAATGTTGGTTCACAGACACATTTATTTATCCGCCTACCACACAACTAGCCACTTCCCCTTTCCTGACCTTCTGCAGCCCTGCTAAACGCCCCCGCACCATTCTACTCATCCTTCAGGCAGACTTGCCGCTGTCAATATCCCCTCTGGGCTCTGGGGTTCTGGAGCCACTCATCCTCCTCCTTCTACTCCCTTTCATTTTTCCTTTTCTATTCCTTTTTCTCTTTTTCTCTCATCACGCAGAGGGTTAGGAAGAATTCTGACTTTTGGATGATGATAATAATGCTAATTCTAAAAAACGCTGTTCCTTAATATAATCGTTATTACCATTACATCATGTTTGCTTAATACTTAATAGCTGACAGAACACTTTCATTTCCATTAACCAATGGAGTAGCATTTTTATTTTATAGATAAAGAAATAGAATCCCAGGGAAATTCAATGATTTGCTCAAGATCATACTATTGCAATTTTTAGAGTTTGAATCACTAAATCTGTTACCTGCCTAAATTTTCACAAGCACCCACACTTCCTCAGTTAACCAAAAAGGAACACAGCAACATAGCCATCCGCCTAAAGAGTTCTTTCCTTTCCAGAGGTGTTGGCCTACAGTTCAAATGTTCTTACAGAAATTATTCAGATTTGAACAACTGTATCTCTAGCCTCATTTCATTCCCCTCCCCTCTAGCTTCCTGACGCAGCATTTTACAGTTCCTTGAGAGGCATGTGTTTGTGTGTTGCAGTGCCTTGGCACATGCTGCTGTTTTTCCATGGCATCTCAGGACCTCCTCTCATATTCTTCTGGCTACATGCTGCCTAGCCTACCACAACTGAATCTCCCCTTGTCCTGGAAGCCTTCCCAGAGAACCCCTCTTCTTCTTAAATGGGGGTTCCCTAATGCAGCAGTGTCACTAGGTGGAGTATAGGGGGAGTGGACTGTATTGGATGACATTGTCAGATGAGGTGACACAAAATTACTATTTATAATATTTTTGTGCAATGTTTCAGTGGAAATTTATTATTTTTAATAAAAATACCCCTGTAGTTAGTTTACCAACGAAAATATTTTTTGTATGCCCAGTTTACATGCGTCGTACCTACAAGGCTAAAACTGTAAGCTAATTTACTTTTTGAACCTTCTAACATGCTCCAAGGAGCTCTAGTGGCTTAGTAGTTAAAGCATACAGCTGCTAACCAAAAGGTCTGCAGTTTGAACCCACCAACTGCTCCATGGGAAATGAGGCAGGCTGCTTCCATAAAGATTTACAGCCTTAGAAACCCTATGGGTCAGGTCTACTCTGCCCTATAGAGTCACTAAGAGTCAGAATCAATTTGATGGCAGTGGGTCTGGTTTTGGGTTTTTGGAATATGCTCCAGTCAGAGCTGTCACTATTACCCAATTACAATAATGCTTCAAGTCACATGCACTGTGCTACTGAAACTTAAAGGTGTAATTTAAATTTTGATAGTTGTTTATGTCACTGTTATTGCCATTACAGGAGCTCTGGTAGCATAGTGCCTAAGGCACTTGACTGCTAACCAGAAAGCTGGTGGTTCAAACCCACCAGCCACTCCTCGGAAGGAAAGTTGAGCTTCCGTAGTGATACCACCTCAGAAACCTAAAGAGTGGTCGCTATGAGTCAGGTCCTACTGGACGGCAAATAACAACACCAACAAAATTGCCATTACACTCATTGGAAGGAAGATTGGTCAATCTACTTCTGTGGTGATATTGCGTTGGAAACCCAAGGAGGGGTCGCTATGAGTCGGGATCGATCAGATGGCAGTGAGTTTTTTATTGCCATTACATTCAGTAATGTACAGGAATTATGATTTACAAGTAACATTAGTACAAAAAACATTACTAAGAATTCTATATGGTCTGGTATGGGAGGAGGTCTTTTGGGGCATGTAGCACCATTAGTTATCTCACTGGGTGACACCAACCCTAGTGACACCACTGCCCCAATGTCTTCCCAAAGCACTTCCTGTGGCTGTCCTCCCTCTATAAAGTGAGTTCTCCAAAGACAGGGACTGAATAATGGGCAGATACTGGTAGATGTTGAATAAATGTTGGTTGAATGACTTAAAAAAATAAAAATGAGAAATGTCCTCAAAGAAGAAATCAAAGAAATTTGACTTTTGTATTTCTCAAGGACAATTTCTTTCATCTTTTGCTATAACATAACTTTTTCTATATAATAATGTGAGGGCAGTGTTTTTGTTTAGACCCATCCTAGGAGCCATCACTTGAACTTCCTGACTTTGTTGCTTTTACCACATCAGATACAGCCCATCATAAAGAAGCCTGTTACATTTGATTTCCTCTGCAAGGAAGAAAAACAAAACAAAACAAAAGTCTCAATTTATCACAAAAACCAGCACAGGAAAGCTTAAACAATGGCTCCCAAGTTCAGCTCTCATGTTGCTAAAAAAAAAACTATTTGTCTTACACAAGGAAGAGAGTTTCTCAAATCTGACAAAGGCAACTCTTCTTCCTGGATAGAGAAACTTTGCCAGTAATGAGAGGAACATTCACAATGCAAGCTGATGGTAAAGTGACTTTTGTAACTCACAGGCTAGTCAAAGGAGGAGGGACTGTGGGGGTCCCACTGGGAAGTGGTTCCATTTAGTTTTGATGATGTAGATGGACAACAGCCAATGAATTGCAGCATCTTTGGACAATGCACATGCTTGAAAACATACCATGTAATCATCAAAAAGTCTCAGCTTTATGGAGGAAGGGTTTCCCATAAAATAAACATTACCCTGGTTGGGCCCTGGGTGTTGAGTTTTCTCTTATTGTACTATGAGACTAAGTAAACGAAAACTCAATTTTGGCCAGATTGGCAGATTCCCCAGGGCAGAAAGAACATCAGAGTTTCAGTAAACTCCCTAGGTTTCTCCTTGTATGTAGATTTTGGCTTGGTAACTCTTACTATCTCATCAGTTCTTTGATATTTTAAATATATTTTAAAATTTTAATACTTTGTTTCCATTGTTTTTCAGCAGGAATAGGTTTCTGAGCAACCTAAAAAAAAATAAAAAAAACCTCACTGCCATCGAGGCAATTCTGACTCATAGTGACTCCAGTTGAGTTTCCTACACTGTAAATCTTTATGGATACAGTATGGCTCATCTTTCTTCTATGGAGCTGGTGGGTTCAAACCACTGAACTTTGGTTAGCAGCCAAATGCCTTCTGAGAAACCTAGGCCACAATATTTCAAAAAATAGAAGTTTCCTTTTACATAGACTGACTCCCACTCATCCATCAAGACACATTCAGGCATCAAGTCCCAAAAGTATTTACTTACACCCTAAGCTCTTTCCATGTGATCCCATAGCCCTTATCATGTGACACCAAAGCATTAAGCATAAAATTCAACTTAACAAAGTAGTGTAAATCAGGGGTAAACTTTTCCTATAAAAGGCCAGATAGTAAATATTTTACATTTTATGGTCACATGGTCTCTGTCAACTCTGACACTGTAGCACAAAAGCAGTCATAAATAATATGTGCCCACCAGCCACTCCTCAGAAGGAAGGTTGGGCAATCCTACTTCCATAGTGATAGATACTGCTTCAGAAACCCAAGGAGGGGTCACTATGAGTCCAGGCCGACTGGATGGCACATAACAACAACAACAACAAGATAATATGTAAATGAATTGGCATGACTATGTTGCAATAAAACTTTATTGGAACAGGTGGCTGGCAGGAGGAATTAGCCCAAGATTGTACTTTATTGACCTCTAGTACTTCATTCTAAGAAGCTCTGGTGGTGTAGTGCTTAAGGCATTTGGCTGCTAATAAGAAGGTTGGTAGTTCAAACCCACCAGCTGCTCCATGGAAGAAAGATGAGGCAGCCTGCTTCTGTAAAGATTTGCAGCCTTGGAAACCCATTGGGGGTTGTTATATGAGTCAGAATCGCCTAGATGGCAGTGAGTGTGGCTTTTTGGTGAATACTTTATTCCAATACCTTATACTAATAAGTAAACATTCTTGTAACCACCAACTAGGTTAAGAAATGGAATATTACCTCTCTTGGTCCTTCTCTGTCATAATTCTTCTCTCCCAGCAAAGATAATCACTATATTCACTTTTTTTTTTTTTTTGCATCAGAATTTTTTTTATACTTTATTGTTAATAAATAGAAATACATTTACTTGCATGTTGATTTTTTATCCATTTTATTGTGTTATAATTCATGTCTCAATAGCATATAATTCACTCATTTAAAATGTACAATTCAATGGCTATTATTATATTCACAGAATTGTGCATCTGTCATTACAGTGAACTTTAGACTATTTTAATTATCCCCCAAAGAAAACCTGTACCCCTTAGCTGTTACCTTCAAATTCCCCCACAACTCCTAGCCCTAGGCAACCTCTTTCTGTTTCTATGGATTTGCCTATCTGGACGTTTCATATAAATGGGATCATACAATAGGTAGTCTTTTGTGACTGGCTACTTTCACTTAGCATAATATTTTCCAAGTTCAGTGTTGTAGCATATATCTGAACTTCATTTCTTTTTATAGCTTAATAATATTCCATTTTGTACATTTTATTTCTGTATTCATCAGTAGATGGACATTTGAGTTCTTTCTGTGTTTTAGAATGTTATGGATAATACTGCTATAAACATTCCTATATAAGTTTTTGTGTGGATTTTTTTTTTTTTAATTTTTGTTGTGATTTGTGTGAAAGTTTACAGAGCAAATTCATCTTCCATACAGCAGTTCATATACACTTTGCCTCATGACATTGACTGTAATCTCCCACAATGCAACAGCTCCTCTCTCACTTCCTCCCCATAGGTACCTCTTCCCTGTGTCCTTTCTTCCCATGCACTCCTGCCCCACAAGCTGTCTCCCTGTGCATACACAGCACTTCTATTATTCTGTGATTGATCTCTCCAATGAGTGTATCTACCTAATGTAAATGTTCAGCTCATATGCCTGTCTTTTGTTTGGCTGGAAGCCACAGGAGTGGGTTCAATTCTAGACCTGAAGGGCAA
>NW_006921604.1:13342565-13349970 GCF_000298275.1 Orycteropus afer afer
CCCAAATCCCAATAAATAAAAAATTAATTAATTAAAAAAAAAGTGTTTCAGTTGAGGATAATGCGAGTTTTTTTTTCTTTCTTTTCTATCCTTATATATATATTTTTTCTTTCCTTATATCATTATTACCTCAGTACAATATCAAATCTACCACTTGTCTGTCAGTTTGTCATACTGCAGTGGCTTGCTGTGATGCTGGAAGCTGTGCCACCGGTATTTCAAATACCAGCAAGGTCACCCATGGTGGGCAGATTTCAGCAGAGCTTCCAGACTAAGGCAGACTAGGAAAGAGGACCTGACAATCTACTTCTGAAAAAAAAATTGACCAGTGAAAATCTTATGAATTGCTGTAGAACATTGACTGAAATAGTGCTGGAAGATGAGTCCCTCAGGTTGAAAGGTGCTCAAAATATGACTAGAGAAGAGGTACCTCCTCAAAGTAGAGTCAACCTTACTGATGTGGGTGGAGCAAAGCTTTCAGGCTTTTATTTGCTAATGTGGCACAACTCAAAATGAGAAGAGACAGCTGCAAACATCCATTAGTAATTGGAATGTGGGAGGTTGTCAAAAATGATATGGAACATATAATGATCAATATCCTAGGCATTAGTGAGCTGAAATGGACTGGTACTGACCATTTTGAATCAGACAATTGTGTGGTCTGCTATGCCAGGAATGACAAATTGAAGAGAAACAGCACCACATTCATTGTCAGAAAGAACATTTCAAGATCTATTCTGAAGTACAATGCTGCCAGTGATAATATTCATATGTCTACAAGGACGAATAATGAATATGACCATTACTCAAATTTATGTCCCAACCACTAATGCCAAAGATGAAGAAATTGAGTATTTTTTCCAAGTTCTGCAGTCTGAAATTGATCAAGCATACAATCAAGATGCTTTGATAATTACTGGTGATTGAAATGCAAAGTTGAAATCGAAGAAGGATCAGTAGTTGGAAAGTATGGCCTTAGTGACAGAAATGACACCAGAGATCACATGATAGAATTTTCCAAGACCAACAACCTATTAATTGGAAATACTTTTTTCAATGACATAAATGACGACTATACACGTGGACCTCACTAGATGAAATACATAGGAATCAATCAGCTACATCTGTGGGAAGAGACAAGAGAGAAGCTCAATATCATCAGTCAGAATAAGGCTAGGTGATGAATGCAGAACGAATTGCTCATATGCAAGTTCAGTTGAAGTTGAAGAAAATTAAAAGAAGTTGATAGACAAAGTATGACCTTGAGTGTATCCCACCTGAATTTAGAAACCATCTCAAAAATAGATTTGATGATTTGAACACTGATGACAGAAGACCAGATGAGTTGTGGGATGGCACCAAGGACATCATATACAAAGAAAGCAAGAGGTCAGTAAAAAGACAGAAAGAAACAAAAAGAACAATGTAGATGTCAGAAGCGACTCTGAAACTTGCTCTTGAACATAGAGTAGTTAAAGTGAATGGAAACAAATCATGAAATAAAAGAGCTGAACAGATTTCAAAGAGAGCTAGGGAAGATGAAATAAAGAATTATAATGAAATGTGCAAAGACCTGGAGTTAGAAAGGCATAAGAGAAGAATGTGCTTGGTATTTCTCAAGCTGAAAAAGCTGAAGAAAAAATTCAAGCCTTGAGTTGCAATATCGAACAATTCTATGGACAAAATATTGGACAAATCAGGAAGTATCAAAAGAAAATGGAAGGATTACATAGAGTCATTATATCAAAAAGAACTGGTTGATGTTCAACCATTACATGAAGTAGCATATGATCAACAACTGATGATATTAAAGGAAGACATTCAAGCTGCAATGGAGGCATTGGCAAAAACGGGCTCCAACAGTTGATAGAATACCAATTAGGATGTTTCAAAAAACAGATATGCCACTGGAAGCACTCACTCATTTCTTTGCCAAGAAATTTAGAAGACTGCTACCTGGCCAACCAACTCAAAGAGATCCATAATTCTGCCTATGCCAAAGGAAGGTGATCCAACAGATTGTGGAAACTATTGAATACTATTATTAACATCACATTCAAGTAAAATTTTGCTGAAGATAATTCAAAACCAGTTACAGCAGTATATCAATATCAAGCAAGCTAGATTCAGAAGATGATGTGGAATGAGGGATATCATTGCTCATGTCAGATGGATCTCAGCTGAAAGCAAAGATGATCAGATACATGTTTACCTGTGTTTTCTTGACTATGCAAAAGCATTCAACTGTGTGGATCATAACAAATGATGGATAATATTGCAAAAAAAATGGCGATTTCAGAACACTTGTGCTCTTGAAGAACCTGTACATGAATAAGAGACTGCTGTTCAAACTGAACAAGAGGATACCACATGGTTTAAAATCAGGAGGGGTGTGCATCATCGGGTTGTATCCTTTCACTATACTTATCCAATCTGTATGCTAAGCAAATAATCCAAGAAACTGGATTATACTAAAAGTACACGATATCAGGATTGAGGAAGACTCATTAACAATATGCAATACGCACATGACACAATTTTGCTTGCTGAAAGTGAAGAGGATTTGAAGCACTTACTGATGAAGACCAAAGACTACAGCCTTCAGTATAGATTATACCCAACATAGAGAAAACAAAAGTCCTCACAACTGGGCCAGTCATGATAAATGGAGAAAATACTGAAGTTGTTTCATTTCACTTGGATCCACATCAATGCCCATGGGAGCAGCAGTCAAGAAATCAAATGACATATTGCAATGGGTACATCTGCTGCAAAAGACTTCTTTAAGGTATTAAAAGGACCCCTGGTGGTACACTGGTTAAAGTGGTTGCCTGATAACAAAAGGTTGGTGGCTCAAACCCACCAGCTGCTCTTGTGGAGAAAGAAGAGGAAGTCAGCTTCCATAAAGATTTACAGTCTTGGAAACCCTATGGGACAGTTCTGCTCTGTCCTATAGGGTGGCTATGAGTTGGAATTGACTCAAGGACAGCACCAACAAGAAGATATTAAAAATCAAAGATATAATCTTGAGGACTAAGGTGAGCCTGACTCAATCCACTGCATTGTCAATCACCCCATGTGCATGAGAAAGCTAGTCAGTCAATGAATAAGGAAGACCAAATAAGAGTTGAGGCCTTTGAATTATGGTGTTTGCGAAGAATGTTGACTATACCACAGGCTTGGAAAAGAATGAACAAATCTGTCTTGGAAAAAGTACAACCAGAATGCTCCGTGGAAGTGAGGATGGTGAGACTTCATCTCATATTTTTTTGGACATGTTATCAGAGAAGCTGGAATGTATGAAGAAAAATGCAGCATCTGGATTGGAGGAAGATTCATTAATAACCTGTATGCAAATGACACAGCCTTGCTCCCTGAAAGGGAAAAAAGATTTGAAGCACTTACTGACTAAGATCAATGACTACAGCTTTCAGTATAGATAACACCTCAACATAAAGAAAAAAAATTCCTCACAACAAATGGAACAATAAGCAGCATCATGATAAATGAAGAAAATACTGAACTTGTCAAGGATTTCATTCTACTTGGATCCACGATCAATGCCTATGGAAGCAGCAGTCAAGAAATCAAATGACGTTTTTTACTGGGCCAATCTGATGCAAAAAACCTCTTTAAGGTGTTAAAAAGCAAAGCTGTCACTTTGAAGACTAAGGTGCACTTGACCCAACCCATGGTGTTTTCAATTGCCTGACGTGCATGCAATAGCTGGACAATGAATAAGGAAGACTGAAGAAGGATTGATGCCTTTGAATTATGGTGTCGGCAAAGAATACTGAATATATTATGTACTTCCAGGAAAGCAAACAAATCTGTCTTAGAAGTACAGCCAGAATGGCAAGACTTTGTCTCACGGATTTGGGACATGTTATCAGGAGGGACCAGTCCCTGGAGAAAGACATCATGCTTGGTAAAGCAGAGGGTGAGTGCAAAAGGGGAAGACCCTCAATGAGATGGACTGACACATGGCTGCAATAATGGGCTGAACCATGAGAAGGATTGTGGGGCTGGTGCAGGACCAGGCAATGTTTCGTTCTGTTGTACATAGGGTCATTCTCAGTTGGAATCACCACAGGGGCACCTAACAACAACAATGTTGGATAAAAGAAGTGATGGAGAATGTCTTTGTCTTGTTCTCATTTCAAAGGGAAGATTTCAAATAACAGTATCAATATTTGCTATAGTTTTTAGGTATATAACTTTTATCATACTATACAGGTTTCTTTCTTTACCTAGCTTACTAAGATTTCTTTGTTTCATCATAGGTTAATGTATTTTATCTAACATATTTTTCTGCATTTATTGAGATGATCATATGATTTTTCTCTTTAAACTGGCAAATGCTGCAAAATACGTTGTTATTTTCATAACAAACTCCACTTGGTTATGATGTATTATTCTTTTTCATAAGGCTGTTCATAATATTGCTGGGTTTGAATTGCTAATGTTTTGTTTAGGATTTTTTCCATCTATGTTATTGACTGAGGATGCTCAATATTTTTCCTTTTGGAAGGAAGATTGGGCAATCTACTTCCGCAGAGATACCGCCTCGAAAACCCAAGGAGGGGTCACTATGAGTTGGAATTAACTCGACGGCACTGAGTTTGGTTTTTGGTTTTTTATACTATACTTATTGGTTTGACAAGTATTACCTCCTTTTATATACTGGATTGGGGAATATTACCTCTTTCCGCAGTCCCCCCCCCCCTCGGAATTATTTGTGCAATACTGGTGTTAACTTAATAGACTCACCCTTGAAGTCACCTAGACTGGGAATTTTTTGTTTTGGAAAGCCTATAATTATTGATACAACTTTTAAATAGTCTAAGGCACTTGACTGCTAACCAGAAGGCCAGCGGTTCAAACCCACCAGCCATTCCTCGGAAGGAAGGTTGGACAATCTACTTCCGTAGTGATACTGCCTCGGAAACCCAAGGAGGGGTCGCTATGAGTCGGGTCCAGCTCAACGGCACATAACAACAACAACACAATAGGATTAAGGAAGATTGGGCAATCTACTTCTGTAGAGATACTGTCTTGGAAACCCAAAGAAGAGATCTCAATGAATGGGACACGACTAGACCGCAGTGAGTTTTGTTTTTGCTTTTTTTTGCAGGATTATTTAAGTTTTCTTTTCTTCCCCTTGTGCCAATCGGTAAATTGAATTTTCCTAGCAATTTTTAAATTATAGAAGTCTTCATAATTTCTCTTATATTTTAATGCTTAAAAGATCTGTAATAGGATCCCTTTTATTATTCTTTATGTTCATTATTTGTGCCTTTTCTCTTTATAACTCTTACCAGAGATTTATTAATTTATTACTCTTTTCAGAGAACCAAGTTTTCATTTTTGATCTTCTCCATTATAATTTTTTTTCTATTTTCATATTTTATTACCTATTTTTATTATTCTTTTCTTTGTACTTTATTGGGGGTTATCTTTCTCTGTCTTCTTGAGATAGATCCTTGGTTCACTGAAATCAGGCATTTTTTTCCTTATATTAAAAAATCAAAGAAAGAATTTTTTTTCTAAGACTCCATGAGCAGCATCCAGCAATTTTTGATATGGTAATATTTTTATTATCATTTAATTCAAATAATTTTCTACTTTATATTATGATTTCCACTTTGACTTAAAAGAAATATGCTTCCTTTTATAACTCCAAACATATGGGGATTTGGAGTTTTCTTTTTGTGATTTATTTCTAGAATAATTTCATTGTGGCCAGAAAACATAATAGGAATCATTCCAATCCTTTGAAATTTGATGAGACTTACTTGATAACACAATAAAGGTTTCATGTGTGCTTATAAACGACATGAATTCTGATGGTTATTCATATTTCCTCTTTCCTTCTTCATCAAAGTCTCATACTACAAGTGTGCACTTATCTTTTTCTCCCTGTAATTTTCCAATTGTATTCTTATATAATTTGAGGCCATACTATTATGTAGGAAGTTTAGAACTCTTGTATCTTCCTGGTAAACCCATCAATGTAGAAAATGAGTAGATAAAGAATAATGTACTAGCTAAATTACATCTTACTTTCTCCCTTCCTGGGTCCTAATGCTTTAGCTGTGTTTCTTGCAAAGAGTGTATGTTGTTGTTGTTGTTGTTAGGTGCCATCGGGTCTGCTCTGACTTATATACTACATTCAAAGAGTATATAGTACATTTAAAAAAATATTTTCTAACATTTTTTTTACTGTAGTATTTACTACTCCCACTTACATTTAATGTAATTACAGTATCATTGAGGTTTATTCTACCTTTTTAGTACCTGCTTTATTTGTCCCATCTGTTCTACGTTTCCTCTCTTTCTTGGTTGTTGACAATTTTCAATTTATTATTTTATTATTGCATTTTTTTCATCGGTTAGTTTAGAAGCTAAGGAGTTCTGATGATGTAATGCTTAAGGGATTTGACTGCTAACCAGAAGGCTGGCGGTTCAAACCCACCAGTCACTCCTCGGAAGGAAGGCAATCTACTTCCGTAGTGATACTGCCTCAGAAACCCAAGGAGGGGTCGCTATGAGTCGGGTCCAACTCGACGGCACATAACAACAACAACAAAATAAAATTAAGGATTGAGACCTTTTTTTACTTAACTAAGCTAAACTATTATTTGGTTTTAAGATGTCTTCAGGTGATATTTTTGGTTTAAAGTTTAACAATTACCTCAAGGCAATAATTTCAGGGGTTCACTCACCCTCTGTGGTTCTAAAAGGTGTAAAGTCCATGAGAATGAAAAATTCTGTTGTACCTTTTCTCCCTTTTGATCAAGATTCTTCTATGGAAACTTTGATCAAAATATTCATTAATAATAGCCAGTTACCATGCAATTCTTATGGTCTCATGGTAAGAGAGGCAGTTTTTCATGAAGGCAATTAGCCATACATTCCATATCCTCCTCCTATTCCTGATTCTCCTTCTTCCTCTGTTGGTCCAAGTGAATAAAGACCATTTGTCATGCCGTTTCCAAGCTTTCAATACCTCAGGCACTATGCAATAAACTAGAAGGTAGAACAGAGCACTAAACATGTTATTAGGCCAATTAACTGGCATGTTCCATGAAACTATGACTGTAAACCTCCAACCCAAGGAACCAAATCCCATGAGGTTTTGGTTATACAAAAGCAGACTAAGCAGCTACTCTTTTTCTTGTTGTTATAAACATATCTATCACATAACTTTTGCCAATTTAACTTTTTATAGGTATACAACTTATTGACTGTAATTACAATAATCAGTGGTACAAACTTACCTTTATTCAGTGTGATTTTTCCATCACTGTTTAACCCCCTTTTCCTCCCCTCCTTCCTGCCCCTAGTAACCACTAATAAACTTTGGATCCATACATGTGCCTTTTCTTGTCTTTTTATGTAAGTG
>NW_006921604.1:13351540-13352706 GCF_000298275.1 Orycteropus afer afer
TGATGCTTTTGAGTCGTGGTGTTGGTGAAGAACAGTGAAAGTACCATGGACTGCCAGAAGCACTAATAAATCTGTCCTGGAAGAAATGCAGCTGGAATGGCCAGACTTCATCTCATCACTTTTGGTCATGTTGTCAGAAGGGACCATTCCCTAGAGAAGGATATCATGCTTGGTAAAGTGGAGGGTCAACAAAAAGGGGGAAGGCCCTCAATGAGATGGATTGACACAGTCGCTGAGTGTCAGTGGGTTTAGATATAGTAAGTATTGTGAGTCTGGTGCAGGACTGGGCAGTGTTTCATTCTAATATACATAGTTATGTGTTGGAGCTGACTCCACGGCACCTAAAAAGAACAACAACATAATATGCTAGGTTGGCAGATGTCTTCTTCAAGTATATTGAAAACCTGTGATCCTCAGTTCCTGACTTCACTGCATTTGTGGAGAAGTCAGCTATCTGACTAATTTTTTGAAGGTAATCTGTTTTATTCTTTTCTTTCTGCTTAAAAGAAAGTCTCATTATCTTTAGTGTTCTGCAATACTATGAGGTGTATAGTCCTATATTTCTTTTTATTTATCTTATTTGGAATTTGTCAGACTTTTCATTTGGGGATTGACATCTCCCATCAATTTCAGGAAATGCTCAGTCATTGTCTTACTTTCTTTAGATGTTGATTCTGTCCCATTATCTTTATCCTTTTTTTCTTACTGTGGGGATGGAGTGATGGCTTCCAAACTCTTTAGATGTTGAACTGGACACCAGGTCTGATTTATTTTTGATTTACCCTTATTTCTCAGGCTTAGCCATTTGTGGGCGCTCTGATAGTGTAGTGCCTAAGGCATTTGACTGCTAATCAGAAGGCAGGCAATTCAAACCCACCAGCCACTCCTCAGAACAAATTCTGGGCCATTTGTGTCCCTGCCTGAGGTAGCAGATTAATTTAGCAGGATACCTCCCCTTGGCAGGCACAGCCTCTGATTTTTGTTCTCCTGTATTCATGAGGCTCTCAAAAGTGCAGAGTGCAGCTCAGCCTCTGAATCACTTATATCAGCTCAACAAATACACACAAAGTGATCCAAATGGATGAATCACAACTCTGGTTTCCTGACTTCCTGGTTCTTAGTATTATTTCACTGTCATGTTAGCTCCTTGATGCTTAAGAGGTGGG
>NW_006921604.1:13355507-13356470 GCF_000298275.1 Orycteropus afer afer
GAATGGGAATTCTAGAACGCAAAATTGTGCTCATGCAGAATCTGTACACAGAAAAAGAGCAGTTATTTGAACAGAACAAGGGAATGCTGCGTTGTTTAAAATCAGGACAGGTGTGTGTCAGGGTTGCATCCTTTTATCATACTTATTCAGTTTGTATGCTGAGCAAATAATCCCAGAAGCTGGACTATATGAAGAAGAATGCAGCATTAGGATTGGAGGAAGACTCATTAACAACCTGTGAAATGCAGTTGACACAACCTTGCTTGCTGAAAGGGAAAAAGACTTGAAGCACTTACTGATGAAGATCAAACAGTAGAGTCTTCACTGTGGATTATAACTCAACATGAAGACAACAAAAATTCTCACAACATTGTAATAAACAGATAAAATATTGACTTTCTCAAGGATTTTATTTCGCTTGGGTCTACAATCAATGTTCATGGAAGTAGCAGTCAAGAAATCAAATGACATATTGCACTGGGCAAGTCTGCTGCAAAAGACCTCTTTAAAGCATTCAAAAGCAAAGATATCACTTTGAGGACTAAGGTGTGCCTGACCCAAGCCATGATATTTTCATTTGTCATATGCATATGGAAAATGTGGATAATAAGTAAGGAATACCGAAGAAGAGTTGATTTCTTTGAATTATGGTGTTGGCTGAGAGTGTTAAATATACAATGGAATGCCAGAAGAATGAACAAATCTGTCTCTGAAGAAGTAAAGCCAAAAGGTTCTTTAGAGGCAAGGACGGTGAGACTTTGTCTTAATTTGGACATGATCAGAAAGATAACATCCCTGGAGAAGTGCCTGGAGAAGAACATCATGCTTGGTAAAGTAGAGGGTCAGTGAAAAAGAGGAAGACCCTCAAGGACATGGATTGACACAGTGGCTGCAACAATGGACTCAAACATAGCAACAATTGTGAGGATGGCCCTGGACTGGACAGTGTTTCATTCTGTTGTA
>NW_006921604.1:13357062-13358053 GCF_000298275.1 Orycteropus afer afer
TAAGTTCACTCAGAGAGCTTTCTGAAGTTGAAAAAGCCTTGGTTTCTTCTGCCCGCCTTGCCCCTTCTAATCTAAAAAGGCTTTCAAGACTTGGCTCCTTCAATGACAAAGTCTCTCAGCTTCCTTTGGCCTAAGAAAACATAAAGAATGAAGGAGAATATAAATGAGCTGTGGGAAACCAATTAAATAAAAGCTGATGAGAATATTTGTTCAAAATATATTTATAATATCCTAGATTTCAAAATAATAAATAGAAAATTTGAAAATGAATATGGAAATGTAATAAATGTCATAAGGATGAAAACAGGAAGATAAATACATGTTTTTAAAGTATGACAACATATAATGCTCAAAAATTTAAAAACATGGCTTTCATACAGACTTATGACAGTAGTGAGAGATTCAGCAGGTCATCAAAGCTGCTCTGATGAAGAATTCGAGAATGTATTTAGTCAGTCAGAAAAGGCATGCTAAAATGCCTTTGCTAAATTGGAGACAAAGTTGTTAATGTCTTAACATGGCAAGAAAACTGTAATCTGTAGAATAATCTTCTGTACCAGAGAGAAATCTGCAGATCTACTGGACAGAAATTTACAATTAAGATTCTAAGCCATAATTTTAATTAGTTAACAAAACTAAAGAACCTTCCCCTGGAGAATCAAGTATCCCTTAAGTGGGCCTGTTCAACAAAAATGCCTGTTCATCCCAAAATGACATTGGAAGGAAATGCAATCACTCTTTTGTCTTATTCCCAAACTTTGCATATTTTTACATGTATAACAAACACAATAAAAATGTAAAAGCAGACAAGTGACAATGCAAGAGGTTTGGAAACTAAGTGACATACAATATGTTTTGGAGAAATTGTCAGTCTTGAATTCCACTCAATGGAATTTCACCAAGATCAGATAATGTATAAAGTCCATTTAGTTGTATTGAAACTATTTTATTGCCTCTTTCAATTAATGTATAGATTGAGACATCACTCCTT
>NW_006921604.1:13359248-13377527 GCF_000298275.1 Orycteropus afer afer
TATCTTAGGCATTAGTGAATTGAAATGTAGTGGTATTGGCCATTTTGAATCAGACAGTCATATGGTCTACTATGCCACAAATGATTTATTGAAGAGAAACAATGCTACATTCATTGTTGAAAAGAACACTTCAAGCTCTATCCTTAAGTATAACACTGTCAGTGATAGGATAACATCCACACACCTATAAGGGAAGTCCAGTAAATATGACTATTATTCAAATATATACCAATCACTAATGCCGAAGATGAAGAAATTAAAGATTTTTACCAACTTCTGCAGCCTGAAATTGATCAAACATGCAATCAAGATGCACTGGTAATTACTGGTGATTGGAATGAAAACAAAGAAGGACCAATAGTCGAAAATATGGCCTTGGTAATAGAAATGACACCAGAGATTTCATAGTAAAATACTGCAAGACTGATGACCTATTCTTCAGAAATACTTTCTTTCAACAACAGAAACATCAACTATATACGTGGACCTCACCAGGTAGAATACACAGTAATCAAATCAATTACATCTGTGGAAAGAGACAATGGAGAAGCTCAATATCATCAGTCAGAACAAGGCCAGGGGCCACCATGGAACAGACCATCAATTGCTCATATGCAAGCTCAAGTTGAAGGCTGAAGAAAATTAAAACAAGTCCACAAGAGCCAAAGTATGACGTTGAGCATATACCATCTCAAGAAGGTGGAAACCACCTCAAGTATAGATTTGATGTGTTGAGCACTAATGACCAAAAACCAGATGAGTTGTGGGATGACATCAAGGACATCACAAATGAAGAAAGCAAGAGGCCATTACAAAGAAAGAAAAGAACAAAATGGATATCAGAAAAGACACTGAAACTTGATCTTAAATGGAGAGTAGCTAAAACAAATGGAAGAAATCATGAAATAAAAGAGCTAAAAAAAGATTTCAAAGGGCAGCTCAAGAAGACAAAGTACACACACACACACACACACACACATACATGCATATGCAAAGGCATGGAGTAGAAAAACCGAAAAGGAAGAACACACTTGGCGTTACTCAAGCTGAAAGAACTAAAAAAAGAATTCAAGCCTTGAGCTGCAATACTGTAGGATTCTATGGGCAAAATATTGAATGAGGAAGAGGGAAAGAATACACAGAGTCATCGTACCAAAGAAAACTGGTCAACGTTCAACCATTTCAGGAGGTAATACCGACAGTATTAAAGAAAGAAGTCCAAGTTGCACTGAAAACATTCACAAAAACCAAGCCTCCAGGAATTGACAGAATACCAATTGAGAAGTTTCAACAAATGTATGCAACACTAAAAACACTCACTCATCTATGCCAAGAAATTTGTAAGATAGCTAACTGGTTAACTGATTGGAAGATATCCATGTTTGTTGCCCATGCTAATGCAAAGTAATCCAAAAGAATGTGGAAATAATCAAACAATATTATTAATATCACATACAAGTAAAGTTTTCCTCAAGATAATTCAAAAACGGTTGCAGCAGTGCATAGACAGGGAACTACGAGAAATTCAAGAGGAATTCAGAAGAAGGCATGGAATGAGGAATACCATTGTTCATGTCAGATGGATCCTGGCTGAAAGCAGAGAAACCCAGAATGATGTTTGCCTGTATTTTGTTGACTGTGCAAAGTCATTTGACTGTTGTAGATCATAACAAATTACGGATAATGTTCCAAAGAATGGGAATTCCAGGATACTTAATTGTGCTCATGCTGAATAGACCAAGAATAGTTGTTCAAAAAGAATAAGGGGAAACTGCATGATTTAAAATCAGAAAAAATTACATCGAAGTTGTATCCTTTCACCATACTTATTTAATCTGTATGCTGAGCAAATAATCTGAGAAACTGGACTATATGAAGAAGAATGCAGCATCAGTATTGGAGGAAGACTCATTAGAAACAACCTTCCTTGCTGAAAGTGAAGAGGACTTGAAGCACTTACTGGTGAACATCATAGACTACAGTCTTCTGTATGGATTACACCCGAACATAAAGAAAACAAAACTCCTCAAACATGAAGAAATTGTTGAACTGTGTATGCTCTGCTGTGTATATTCTCAACAATAACAACTGAAATAAATTATTAAAGGAAAACCTGGCATGGCACTATTAAAGAAAAAAAAAAAAACTCCTCAAACTGAAACAATAAGCAACATCATGATAAGAATGAAATTGTCAGGATTTCATTTTACTTGGATCCCCAATCAACGCCCATGCAAGCAGCATTCAAGATATCAAATAACATATTGCATTGGGCATATCTGCTGCAAAAGACCTCTGTAAAGCATTAAAAAGCAAAGATACCACTTTGAGGACTAAGGTGTGCCTGCCCCAAGCCCTGGTATTTTTCAGTCTTCTCATATGGATGTACGACATGGTAATGAATTAGGAAGACAGAATTGATGCCTTTGAATTGTGGTGCTGGCCAAGAATATCCGAAGAATGAACAGATCTGTTTTGGGATGTGTACAATCAGAATGCTCCTTAGAAGCAAGGAAGGTGAGTCTTCATTTCACGTACTTTGAACATGTTATGAGGGGGGATCAGTCCCTGGAGAAAGACATCATGCTTGGTAAAGTCAAGGGTCAGTGAAAAAGAGGAAGACCCTCAACGAGGTGTTGAAGCAGTGGCAGCAACAATGAGCTAAAACAACAGTAACTGTAAGGGTGGTGCAGGAAGAGGCAGTGTTTCATTCTGTTGGACATAGTGTGACTATGAGTTGGAACCAACTTGCTGGTACCTAACAATAACAACAACAGCAATGCTTAAAAAGTCACAAGGTAACTCATGATAAATTAGTAATTATCCATTAATCAATTTAGTCACAGGTTTAAATTAAACATTATGCTGTGGAAAAAATACATCTGAGGAACTAATATTAATTTTTACATTTATAAAATTTCAAATTTCCTTTAGCAAAAGCTGTTTTTCACAAAAATGAATGGTGTATCAATGACAAATTATTCTGCCTTTTATAACCATAGGTCTAACAGAATTTTAACCCCATTCATTCTGTGCTGGTTTAAATTGACTTTCATCTTACCTTAATGTTTGATAGGCACTCCTCACCTCCCAGGTCATCTCCAAGTTCCCCGAATTATGTGAAATGAGTGAGGTATTTTTGTTTCTTTCTATATTATATATAAAGGAAGAATATTCTACTATTCATTTTTTGAAAAGTTCAATCATATACTTTTTTCTTTCCCTTAATAGTAAGAACTTTATTATTGTTATTATAAAGATAATTTTTTTTGTTATTAAACAAACAGAACTTCTTATTCCTTCCCCAATTGTAAACAATAGAGCACTGAATAAAATTCTGCAGAGCTCCTTATGCAAATGTAAGATTGATTTCTTGGTGTATTTTCTTAGAAATGGAATTGCTGGGTTAAGGAACACACATGTATAAGTTTTTAATATTTACTGTCAAATGGCCCTATGGAAAGATTACTTCTGTTTTTCCTGCCCCACACAGTATTTGAGAATACCCATTTCCCCATATCCTGGTGAACTCTAGATGTTTGTTTTTTAAATCAATTTTTAAATATTGTTGCTAATGTAATGAGTGAATTTTTTCCCATTGCTATTTTCATTTTGATTTCTTTGATTACTAAACCAGTTGCCATCGAGTTGATTACAACTCATGGCAATCCCATGTGTGTGTCAGAGCAGAACTGTGCTCCGTAAGGTTTTCAAAGACTGATTTTTCAGAAGTAGATCACCAGGCCTTCCTTCTGAGGCACATCTAGCGGCCTCATCCTCCAATCTTTGGGTCATCAGCTGAGCATGTTAACCGTTTGTTCCTCTCAGGGACTCCTCTTTGCTTACTACTGAGTTTATCTTTTTCACATTTCTTTCTTTCTTTTTTAACTATTTCCTTTGTGAATTAATTTTTCTTCTACTTTTTTTTAACCTATGTTTCTATTGGGAGCTCTGGTAGCTTAGTGCCTAAGGCACTTGACTGCTAATCAGAAGCCTGGACGTTCAAACCCACCAGCCACTCCTCAGAAGGAAGGTGGGGCAATCTACTTCCTTAGTGACACTGCCTAGGCAACCCAAGGAGGGGTTGCTATGAGTCAGGTCTGACTTGACGGCGTACAATAACAACATGTTTCTATTGGGGTGCTTGTTTTTTTTTTTCTTACTTATTTTGAAGAACCCCTCCTATAGTTAGAATTAATTAATCATTTTAGTCAGATATTTTACAAATATATTCCTCTGCTCTCCTTTGTTTGATCTATGCATTTATTTTTTGTTTGGGTGAATTATTGCCATGTACGAATTCTGCATTTTATAGAGTCATTTTTTTTCATTATGGCCTATGATCCATAATAAAAAATAAGTACACTTTCGCAGCTGATATTTCAGAAAAATATCTCTTAGCAGGTGAGGAATGAAGTTACATTCTCATCTGTAATCTGATATATTGTGGGAGTTTTGTAATTACTAAAGAGCAACAGATTTAGGTATATAAGAACAAGTCAATTACATGCTAATAAACAATAGCATGCTGAGAAGGAAGAAATGACTTTACCATAAAAACAGAAGGTTGAAACGTTTCTAAAAATGTATGTCACAGAGAAGTGAAACATCTACATGTGATGCAGAGGGTAATGGAAGCAACAGTTAGTTACCATTCTGGCTCTTTCGTTTGTGTAACTGATCTTCAAAAAGTTGGAGTCCATGGAAAAAGAAACGAAAGGCTGGTGATATAGGGTAATGTTTAAAAATTCATGAAGCTCTTTGATAATACAACATGGCTGGGGAAATGCCCGGAATTGAGATCTAGCCACAGGAACAAAGCTAAAGTGTTTCATGTCATGAAATAAAATAAAACTTTTAAAAGGATAATTTCAGCAACTTTACGGCTATTTTCCAGGAGATCACTTACAACCACAGATCTGCAGCTGTGACCAGAAATTATCTGGGTTCCCTGGGCATTGGATGAAAAGACAAAGATCTCTGAGTTCATTCAAGATATAAACCTAGAGCCAAGAAAAATTTAAGAACTTCAGCTATAAAAGAATAACAAAACATCTTTAAAAGAGTGTGAGATAGAGTGTTTGTAGACTTACACAAATTAGCAAACTTGAAAAGATAAAATATATTGTTACTCTTGTCATAATCTCCAAGGATCCCTGGTGGCTCAATGGTTAAGTGCTCAGCTGCTAAACATAAGGTCAGCAGTACAAAAACACCAGCCTTTCTGTGGTAGAAAAATATGACCGTTTGCTTCCGTAAAGATTGCAGCTTTGAAAACCCTATGGGGCAATTCTACTGTATCCTATAGGGCACTATGAGTTGAAATCAACTCCATGGCAGTGGATTTGCTTGCTTTGGGTCATGTTCTCCAAGAGTCACATGAAAATTCTTCATGAATTAAAAGTCAGGTGTTCAAATGCAACCTACACCTCACTTCCAAACCTACTCTCCCAAGGACTTGGTTAGTTCCAGCCCCACCTGCCCTGATATCCTAGCTAAAAAGCCTCAGGTTATCTTGGGTTCCTTCCTTTTTCTTTCCCTGTCTTATATCCAAATAGTGGACTGTTGATATTTCTTCAAGAAGTTTTTAAAACCTCTGGTGACAATTAGTTGTTCATTCAGTTGTAGTTGTAGAAGGAAGGTCCTTTTTCTGTGATATAGCTTATCATGGCTGCTTTGTGTATATTGTTTCAGGTACGTTTATTGTTTCAGGTACGTATATAATAAGTGGTCAAAATGTTGAAGTTAAATCCAGAAAGGCCAGTCATCCATATGTGGCATTTTCTATAACATAATTAGTCTAACTGCTACTTAATCATGGCTGTTCCTTAATCCTTGCAGATTCCATTGCTATTATTTTTATAATTCTTTTCTGGGTCAGGACTCACAGGGCTTTTTGCAGCTGTTAGTAACTGCCTACAAAATTCTAGACTGTATCCCCAGGCTTGAATTAGTTTCTGTAAATTAATAGATGGATGTGATTACTTTTTATTGATAGGCTTGTGATTACCAAGTCAAAGAGCTACCTCTGATGCAAGACATTTGTAATTTTGGGGGAAAATATTTTTGAAAGCCATTCTGATACATATATAAGTGGAAAATGAGATGTATACTACTTTTAAAAAGAAGAGATTTTTCTTTTTTAAGTGTATTTGCATAAATAGTTTTCACATTTATTTCAGAGTGCACTTTAACCCTTTCGTTACCTGTGGGACATATAGTGCCCACCTACACCTTCTGCCTCTGAGGATTAGTGGAAAGTTGCCATCCCACTTTTAGTGTGTGCTGCCATCTGATGAGGGCCTGTGAATCTGAAGAAATGGGCCTCATCACACCAACCTTAGCACCAGAAACCCCCAGTGGGACACACACTAATTGTATCAAAATCTATAGTACCTAAAAAAATTTTTTCCATTTCATTCAGAATGCCTTCTATATTACTGGAAATGAAAGCACATAATTCAAACAAAAATTCAAAACAGAAAATAATTTGGTCTTGAAAGCGTTAAACACTTCTTTGCTATATATAGTGAAATAACATTACTTGAGATAAATTTGAATACAAGCTACCAGAGCTATAAGGTTGTAGCTTTCTACTGTATTTCCAAAAGAAAAAGTGTGTAATTCAATTATCAGAACCAAATAGTTAAGCTTATGGTCAAGGTAATGGAAATGACAAATAGATGGGTGGTCATGAGAAGCACCCACCCCAATCCAAGTAGTTCCTGAAGGGCAGGGAATTTATCCTGTTCACCATTTTATCCCAGCAGATGACCCACAAAAAGCCCCTGAGGCATTTTAATGTTTTTGAGATGTGCACAAACCTCACTGTCAAACAGAGGCTGTTCTGTGCTCATTTTCTTGGGCAAGATAGGTTACTCAATAAGCAAAATAAGCACGGGTTTACTTGTGCTTACCTACTAATCTGCAGTGAACAGTTTCACCTGGTTTTCACCCCCTCAAAGATTCTGTAGGCTCTCATTCTATAGGAAGGTGCTGTAGTTCTGTGAGAGACACCAATGCAAGCTATACCTACAAGCTGAATCTTGGTTTAAAAAAAAATGTGAAAATGTTCACTGCAGTAAATAATCACAAGTAAGCCTGTGCTTACTTTGCTTATTGTGTAATCTGACACTGTCCTTGGGGATGGACGTGATCAGACAGCAGGCAGGTAAAGAAGTTTCCTGGCTTTGAGAAGAGAGAAAATACTTGGGAGAAATCAGAAAGAGAATAGGTTTCCATTTCCCGGAGGACTAGAAAAACTGCTGCAGGTCTGAGAGGAGCTGAGAGGGAAAAATCCTGGCAGGACAGAGGGAGGACATGTGGGTACTACGCTGAAGGAGTAAGAGACACTGCCATGTGTCAGGGATTGAATTCTGTCCACCAGTATATGTGTCTTGGAAGGAAGTTTGGACAATCTACTTCTATAGAGATACTGCCTCAGAAACCCAAGGAGGGGTCACTATGAGTTGGATTCGACTTGACAGCAGTGAGTAGTAATATATATGTTGTAAATCTTAACTCTATGCCTATGTTTATAATCCCATTTGGGAAATGGTTGTCTTTGCTATGTTAATGTGGTAGGATTAGTGTCACTGGAGGCCATTTCTTACAAAATATAAAAGGAGCAGATGAAGCAAGCAGAGATGGGGCAAGATAGATGCCAAGCCACATGGTGATCTCCAAGGAACCAGGAAACAAGCTGAAGAAACAAGGAACTTCCCCTGGGGCCAACAGAGAGAATTTTGCCCTAGAGCCGGTGCCATGAATTCAGACTTCTAGCCTCCTAAACTGTGAGAAAATAAATTTCTGTTTGCTAAAGCCACTTATTTGTGGTATTTCTGTCATAGCAGTGCTAGATAACTACGGCAGTCTTCAAACCTCTCCAAAAGTGGAGGAGAAATACTTGTCATCCATCTTCTCAAAGCAACCATGCTGCACCATGCAAGTAGCACTATTCCTACCCTACAACCATCCCAGGCCCCTATAAACAGTCCTTTTTATTGAACTATCTTTAAATTTGGGAGCCTTGGTAGTGCTGTGCTTAAGACATTGGACTACTAACCAAAAAATCAGCAGTTTGAACCCACCAGCCACTCCACAGGAGAAAGATGAGGAAGTCTGCTTTCATAAGTATTTATGGTCTTAGAAGCACTATGGAGGCCACTGTGAGTCAGAATTGACTCGATGGCTGTGGGTTTGGTTTGTTGTATTTATCTTTAAATTACCCAATCTGAGTGTGTCACTATGTCCTGCTGAAACTCTGGCTGACATACCTATAACATAGGAATTATTGTAATAATACCTATTTCTGCTCCAGATGCTATTTCTTCTACAGATTAAATGGGGCTGTGGATTAAAAAGCACTGTAAATTCCCTGGGAGCTCTGGTGGCATAGTGCCTAAGGCATCTGATTGCAAACCAGAAGGCTGGTGGTTCAAACCCACCAGCTACTCCTCGGAAGGAAGATTGGGCAACCTACTCCTGTGGCAATACTGCCTCGGAAACCCAAGGAGGGGTAGTTATGAGTCAAATCGACTCAGTGGCAGTAAGTACTATTTATAAGTGTCCTGCTTGAATATAATCATCTTAATAGCTTTACTGTTTTATTTTAATGCAAAATAACAGGCAGAAATATGTGGGGAAGTTTAAAATAACTTGTACATTAATGTAAGTCAGTAATAATTAAATATAAGTAAGTAAATTTTCAAATGAATTTATCTCTGAACTCATCTGACAAAGCTATATCAAAAGTGACCCAATGGAAGCCAACAGGAAAAAAAATGCCAAGGTTATTTGTGGCTGTGTAGCCCTTCAGGGAGTGAGGCTCTGGAGCTGCCTTTTAATACCACACCAAACCAAAACCACTGGCGTTGACTTGATTCTGACTCATAGTGAGCCTATAGGACACAATAGAACTGCCCCCATAGGGTTTCCAAGGCCATAAATCTTCATGGAAGCAGACTGCCTCATCTTTCTCCAAGAGGGCAGCTGATGGATCCCAACTGCTGACTTTTTGGTTTGCAGCTGAATGCCTTGGCCACTGCACTACAAGAGTGCCTTTATTTAACACGTGAAGCCTCCATTTGTCCATTACCCAAACCTTACTATTCTTTTTGGGAAAGGCAGGATCATGGAAATCACCTCCAGATTGTAAGTGCATCCTGCTTAGCAGAATGAAATAGTGTCCAGGGAAACTGTGATGACTGGGCATACCAGGCTCTCAGCAATGTCAGCCTGTCTTTTTAATGGAGAGGTAGTTAGATAGAGCGTACTTCCTTTGGTTTGTAGCAACCACCAATGCATAACATTTTATGCTGATTTGAGGCACCTTCTATAATCGAGGGGCGCTCTGGTGGCGTAGTGCCTAAGGCATTTGACTGCTAACCAGAAGTCTGGCAGTTCAAACCCCCAGCCACTCCTTAGAAGGAAGACTAGGCAATCTACTTCTGTAGAGATACTGCCTCAGAAACCCAAGGTGGAATTGCTATGAGCCGAATTGATTTCATGAAAGTGAGTTTGATTTTCTTCTTTTTTCTATAATTGAGAGGGAAGGAATGGGAGCAGGCCTATCCCTTGTAAGGTGATTGTGAGGGAGAAGGAAGGAAAGAATTGGGAGGTTCAATTGGACATTGCTCATGCCACCTAGTCTTTTTCAGTGCTGTTCTGGGCCCAAAGGGAGAGACACAAAAAGTGGTTGGCACAGCCTAACCTTGCTCAGACTCTCTTGGGGAAGGTAAATATGTTAAAAGCAACAGTTAGATATGCCACATCTGCAGGGAGCATCTTACGCCCTCTGATGCTTAGACTGAACGGTGCAAAATGGACAGAAACGCCATATCAATATTCCCTCAGGGAGGGGTCCCAGCAGACACCACTCTGATCAGCTGTCTAGTTTCCTTTATAAAGGTGGGGGGAAATAGGCATGCTGAGATATTGTCCTGTTTAAGGAGGTATAATTTAATCATTTTTCTCTGTGTTCCTCAGATTCTCCTTATGATGGTTTATACATCAGCATCTGCACTACTCTGTATTAAAACCCTCATCTGTGGGGAAAGATACTTTTAAGGAGTTTGGCCTCAGAGAAGGCAAAGAGATGGAGACAAACAGAAGTTTTCATTTAAAGAAGCTTTTCTTTGTTTGTAGCTAAACCAATAGCACATTTGACACAATTTGGGGCAGAAAAGTTAAGAATTTTATTTTTGTGGTGGGCAACCAAGGGTAAAAGTAGGCAGCAACTGAAAATCTATTCAGGTGATAAAGACACCAAGGCTGAGGCAGACAAACTGGTATATTCCTGTGGTATTAGACAGACATTTATCAAATACCTGCTACAGGTCAGGGGCTGTGAAAGGTGGTGGCCCAATGGTAAATGAGCATATTCTCTAATACTTTGGAAAAATCAGCCATTGAAAGCCTTGTGGAGCACTGTTCTACTACAACACACAGGGGGTCACCATGAGTTGGGATTGTTTCAGCAGCAACTATTGTTTCTCTAGATTCAAGGGGCTGGACATGGAGGATTCAGAGAAGTAAAGAAATAGTTTAATCACCACAGAGTTGAAATGCTCATTACTCTGACATTCGCTTATTCAATTATTCATTTGTTTACTCAGTATTTATGAAATGCCTGCAAAGGACTGCAGGCACTTTGCGAGTCTAATTGGCGGTGGATGGGAGACATGTAGAAAAGAGGATTTGGGGTTGTAGGTGCAACTGAGTTAATTTCAACACCTAGTGGCCCATGTGACAGAACAGAACTACCCATAGGGTTGTTGAGGCTGTAATCTTTACAGGAACAGATCACCAGGACTTCTTCCCATGGAGCTGCTGGATGAGTTTGAACCACCAACTTTTCAGTTAGCAGCTGAGTTCTTAACAGGGCACCTTAATGAAGTGGCTAGATGAAGGCAGTGTGATGGAAGTACACAAAGGATATTGTGGTGGCCCAGGGAAGGGGGTTAGTTAATACATGCTGTTGTATGTTCAGACACAAATCAAAACTCTAGTACAGGAAGTTTTAAATAGGTGGTATAAACATCCACCAGGTTACAATTTACCTTTCAGACCCTGGAAATAAGAACAGGGCATAAACTGATTGAGTCTCCCCTAAATCAACTGAGAAAACTTAAAACTCAGTTTACTGAATGTGGGAGATTATATTTTTGCCATCAGAATGGATGTGAACTGTAGAAAAATAAGAGGATTATATTTATTGCACATATTGAAATTTTTGTGTTGAAAAATTCATGTGTACCACATATACATATACAGGAGGAACTCTGGTAGCGTAGTGCCTAAGGCACTTAACTGCGGTTCAAACTCACCAGCCACTCCCGGGAAGGAAAGTTGGGCAAGCCACTTCGGTAGTGATACCACCTCAGAAACCCAAGGAGGGGTCGCAATGAGGCGTGTCTGACTCGATGGCAAATAACAACAACAATACCACATATACAGGTGGAAGAAAATCATTGGGAAGAAAATAGACTGAAACAGTCACAGTGATTTTTCTCTGAGAGTGATTTTTATTTCTTGTTGCTTATACAAATTTTAAATTTTTCTACAATAGACATGTGTGCATTAATCAAAGAAAGCTTTTCTTAAATAAAAAAGAAGAAAAACACTGATTACCACAGATATACTAAAAACAAACAAACACACAAACAAAAAAAAAAACCCATTGCCATCAAGTGGATTCTGACTCATAGTGACCCCCAATGAGTTTCCAAGGCTGTAAATCTTTATGGAAGTAGATTGCCCCATCTTCTTTCTGCAGAGTGGTTTGTGGGTTTGAACTGCTGACCTTCTGGTTAGCAGCCAAATGCCTTATTCCCTACATCACCAGAGCTTCTTCAGGCTACTAATAGCAAGAATCAAAGCAGAAAGTTGGAAAGCAAGAGGAAGGCACAAGAATTGTGTTTGGCAATCTAGAGACATTTGATATGTGGGAAACACTCTGGGCCATCCAGTCACACCAAAGGAACACTTTGACTACAACACAATTCAAAATTCAAGCACTGATGGATTCATTCATTGAAAAAAAAAAAAACTTTATCGAATACCTACTTCATGATAATTACCTGCTAGGTGGTGTGTAGGGCTGTGGAGGTGAGGTATGGGAGGTAGGGAATGGCAAGACACATCTCCTTCTTTCATAAACATTAGACTTTAATAGGGAATACAGATAATATCCAGGAGACTGACCAATACGTCATCACAAAATGGAAAAGACTGAAAGCAAGGAAGCTAAACTGGGCCTTCGCACATAGGAAGGGAAAGGAGAAAAATCGAAACAAGGTTAAATTTTTTCAACATAGTGTTTCATATACCTACATGAAACAGACAATAGGAAATAAAGTGTTAGAAAGAGTTCCAGCAAGAATGTCTGAAACTGTTTTAAAGGGTATAAAGTTTATACAGACAAATCTTACGTATTTGGGAATTACCTTATATATTCTCAAAGCAATATTTATTCTGAAAAGCTCTAAATATTTGTGTTTTTTCACAAAAACCTATAGAATCTCTGTCAGACAAGAAGTTGGTAGAATTTATTATGCCCATTTCACAGATGAGGAGACAGGTCTTGGCTTCTAAAGTGTCCAGGTTGGGTATTTCCTGCTCTGACAGGCTGCCTATTGTTGCTCATCTCATTTTAGTTCCTCAGTAAAAACTTCAGGGAAGTGACATCAAGCACTTTCTACAAAACAAAAATCAAACTCACTACCATCAAGTCAGGGCCAACTCATAGCAACCCCTCCTTCAATTTCTGACGCGGTATCACTATGGAAGTGGATTGCCCAACCTTCCTTCTGAGGAGTGGCAGGTGGATTTGAACTGCCAGCCTTCTGGTTAGCAGTCAAATACCTTAGGCACTACACCACCAGAGCTCCCTCAAGCACTTTAGGGTAAACCAATTCACCAACTGGCTAAGGTATACTTATGCTAAAATATGCAAGTGTCTGAAAACCAAGGCTGCTCTTCTGAAGTTGTAGACCCACTGGGGAAGGAGGTGATCCTGCAGTGACCAGGAGGGAGGGCCCTAAATGCCGTGCTTATCAAATGGTCGGACAAACACACTCACCTTGGATCCAGTGTCTCCTCTGGTACATCACTAAGCACTCATGCAGCCCAGGAACACACTGCTGAACAATTTGCCACTAAGAACAACATTGTCAGCATTCATTGACTACCTAGTATGTGAGGTATGTTTCCACATGTTGTCTTATTTCATTGTCCCTATTGCCAAGCCTATCCCTGGGTAGTGCAAAAGGTTACGTGCTCAGCTATGAACCAAAAGGCTGAGCATTCATATCCACTCAGAGGTGCTTCAGAAGAAAGGCCTGTATATCTACTTTGGAAAGGTCACAGCCTTGAAAACCCAATGGAGCACAGTTTTACTTTGCACACATGGAGTCACCACGATTTGGAAATGACTCGATGGCAACTGGTTTGCTTGTTGTTTGTTTTGATACCACCATGTGTAGGAGGTTTTCTTAAGACCATTTCATAAAAGGAAAAGATACTCAGAGAGGGTTAAGGAACTTTTCCAGAGCTACGTACTTAGAAAGTGGCAGAGCTGGGATGTGAACCCAGGTCTGTTATACGGTCATTGAAATCCAGCAAGTTTCATGTGAAACTTCTGCCTGTAAAATGCTTCATTGGCTCCAAATGCTGATGCAAGGAGGAAGCCAAGAAACGAGAAAACAGGGATTTACTAATAGATGTGCTTCTTGGCAAGACGTGCTTCTTGGCAAATATGACAACAAGAAAGAAAGACAAAGAGAACATTGCCTGAGAATGAAGCCTCCAACAGTGTGAGCACCGTGATCGCTTCAGGACTCACCACAGCCCAGAAAGCCAGAAACGGAAGCTGCAGGGCCTGCTGGGTAATAATACCACCTGTCAGCCTGGAAACAGAGTGTGCTACCAATGAGGTCCAACTGTTAAGTTGCTCATTCATTTATTCAGTCAACATTTATTTGAGCATCTACTTAGTGCCAGGCATTATGCTGGCTGCTGTAGCCCCAAAGACAAGTAACTCATAGCCCTTTAGCTCAAGTAAAGAAACATGTGTCTGCTATTTGTCACTGTTATTAGCTACTATCCAGTCTACTCTGACTCATAGCAACCAACGGAATGAAATGTTGCCTGGTCCTGCATCATCCTCACAATTGCCAGCATGTACTTGTCCATTATGGTGGCTATTATGCCAGTCCAATTCATCAAGTGTTTCCCTCATCCCCACTGGCTCTCTGCATCACCAAACATCATGCTCTCCTCCAGCAATTGATCACTCCTTTTGACACATCCAAAGCAAGCTAGTCAGACAGTGTTCCATTGTGATCCATAAAGTTTTAATTGGCTACGTTTTGGATGTAGATTGCCAGGCCTTTCTTCCTAGTCTGCCTTATTCTGGAAGCTCCACTGAACTCTATCCACCATGGCATTTGAAATTCTGGTGGCATAGCTTCTAGCACCACAGCAACATGCAAGGCACTACATGGTGATGAAATGGCAGATGGGTGGTAGGCCTGTGATTTACATGGCCAGATTTACATAACTACATGTTATGAATATCTTGCCTCATTCACTCACAGAGCAAATATGACAAGTAGGTATGCACTATCCACAATGCACAGATAAAGGCTCAGAGAAGACAAACTCCTTCTTTGAGCTGTTGCACCGAAGTCCCAATGGAAATGGCAAAGCTGGGTTTTTCCCAAGCCCAGTGTTCTAGTTACCTAGTGCCGCTCTGACAAGAGTATACCACAAATGGGATGGCCTTAATAAACAGGAGTTTATTCTTACAATTTGGAGGTTTTAAGTCCAAGTTCAAAGTGCCAGGCTCCAGGGGCTGGGTGAAAGCCCCTCAACCTTGGGCTCCAGCTCTGCCTCCTACTCCCAGCCCACTGGAGCTAGAGGTGTTTCTTCGCTCAGACAGCTGCTGGCTGCTGAGGCTGAGAAGCCCCAAGGTTGACAAGTAAAAAGGCACAGTCCTGATGTTACCAAACCACACGGCAGGCCATTGACTTAAGTCCATTGTAAGTCCCAAGGTCAGCAGAGCATAGCAGGCTGCTGAGCAACGACATGGCTACATGCAGGGTTCAAGCATGTCATAGGCTAGAGACCATTCCCAAGGCTTCTCCTTATACAGGAAGCAGACCACATCCCAAAGGCAGCTACTCAGCTGCTTGTGGTAGATCCCCCCATGGAGTTGATTGCCAGTCTCATCATGAGGAATAACTACCACCAGCTGCCCAGCCACTCAACTAGGCCCAGCCAAGTTGACACACAAACATAACACCCAGGCTCTACCCACACCCTTAGCTGCCTTCCACTTGATCAGGTGTGAAAGAAGATACTTGAAGAGCTACAAAGCCCCAGGGTCACAGCTCTCCTTGCTATGCTCATTGGCTCAGGTTACAGGTCTGGGATCCTGGGATTCTACACCTAACCCTGCCAGACCCTGATGCCAAATGTTTTGACATCCTGAACAAATCTTGTTAGCTACACTCCCCTGTTCCTTGTGTTCCCAGCCGTAGGCCAGAGCCCCAGGAGTGAGTGAAGCTGCCCACATTGATAGATTCTGGTCATGTCAGCCTCTTGGAAAGTCTAGCAATGTGTATCAGCTGGCAGGGTCCCATGCCCTCCATTTTCCTTTGGGTGCTGGTCCCAAGAACTGCCTGGTATATAGGCTAACCTTGCCCCACCCAGCTGACCTCAAGATGGGCTTTGCAGCCAGGTTGGTTTCCCCAGCAGTCTCTTTCCAAATCTGATTTGACCTTTCCCCTGTCCTCCACGCTTTTTACTCCCAGCATGCCTTGTACCCAGACTTCCCTCTGTTAAGAGTTCTTCCCAAGGGGATGAGATAAAAGATTTATAGCAGAAGGAAGTACTAATTTCAGAATATTCTGTTACTGGAACATTCATTCTCTAAGACCAAAGGTGGCTAAAAAGCCTGTGGTCAGACTGGAATATTTATCAAGGCAAATGTATCTGTATTAATTAATAATGGCCATCGCCTAGAAGGTTACTGAGGGTGTGAAAAGCAGCAGGTGTGACCAAAAAAGATTAAATGGAGAGTGCACTAAACCAAGAGCAAAGAGAATAGGGAGTTAGCTGTGTGACAAAGGGGCAATCAATTAACCTCAGTTCCCACACTTGCATATGACTAATTCTGAGTCGAAATAGAAAAGATCATGGAGGTGAGGTCTGTGGGGAGGCTTTCTTACTCAGTTCAGCAGGGAACTTTATATATAAGTCTTATATATGCTGCTTATAATGGAGCTGTGTTGGCCTCTGTCCTTTGGCCCGTGTCAATCATTCTTAAGGCCTGTGTCTCCCTTTCCAGCTGTTTCCTTAAGAATGATGAAGAACAGTAATGATAGCATGGGTAATGTCCTCAGAGTCTTATACTCAGCTGAGATAAATGAAGACCTATATGAAGAATGACAGTATTTGGAGAGCAGGAAGTGTGACAGAGTAGAGGGGCAGAGTTGGCACTGCTATAGCAGAGGTTTGAGCTGAAACTACAGGGGCTGTGAGCCTTGGCAAGGAAGCATGTACCATGAGGAAGAACATCTTTAGCAACTGTCCTGGAAATCAACATGGCGGAGAGAGGAGGAGGGAAGTATGTGTATGTGTGTGATGACACCAGAGTCTTCTATGACCTCCAAGCAACCAGCTTATTATGATGGGATCTGCTCGTTTCCATGTGGGAAAGTGTCTTACCAGTATGGTTGTGGTAAACTTTGCACCCTCTCCTATTACTTTCTTTAACAGGAGTCCAACATTATTACACTGGATCATATTTTGTCAGAGTCACTTCAGAAAGAAACAAAGAGGACATTAAGAAAACAGCATTTTATTACAACTGAAACTACTTAGGACTTTTGACAGGGTAGTTACAATTAAATTGCTTAGGGCTTAGCCTTTTGACAGAAACATAACAGATTGAATTCTCCCTCCTTTTTCTTCCCTGAGGAATTTGGTCTTTGCCTATTCAGCTTCTCTTCTACTTTCCTCAACTCTGAAGAAAATACTTCCCTTTTCATCCAACTCCTGGTTGAAATTGTGTGGCACAGAATGGGAGGAAAGGTCAGAACTGTAGGATTGGAGAGACAGACAGAAATGGTGAAGGATTGTGAGGCCAGTTCTGGGCTCTCCTTTGCAGGAGGGGACACATTCCAAGTAATGGGAAAAGCATCAAAATGTCCCTGAAAAGCCAAGTCCATCTATAACAGTCAAGAGCGTGCGGAGAGTGGAGAAACTTGCAAAGAAATTATAAAGCAGGCTGATTAGGACTTTGGTGGAGGAATGGCCTTACGGTGAGAACCCCCACCCCCACCCCCACCTCCTAAAGTTTCTCAGTGTTGGAGAATCCGAGAGGACATGAAAAGGGATTTCAAAAGGTATTATGCAGACCAGTGGCTCTCCAAGTGTGTTCTGAGGATCCCTGAGAACTTTTCTAGGCATCTGCAAGGTTAAAAGTGTTTTCAGAACAATATTAAGATGTTATTTGTCTCTTCCACTTTGACTTCCTCACGAGCATACAGTGAAGTTTTCCAGAAGCTACTTAATGTGTGATGTTGCCTCTGGCTGAATACAGAAGCAGATATGAGAATCCAGCTGTCTTCTATTAAGGCAGACATAAAAGAGATTTGCAAAATGTAAAACGATTCTATTCTTCTCATTAAAATTTTTTAATATAGCTTTTTTGTCATAAAAAAGTATTATTTATCTGAATTAATGGGCATATTGTTTTTAAATGACTCAATATATAAATATTGTTTAAATCTCTGCTTCAATTTTTAACATGAGAAAACTCTGTAGTACTCACATAAACAACAGCTTTCTGAAATCCTCAATAATTTTGAAGAGTGAGACCAAAAGTCTTAGAATCACTTGGATAGATAATAAAATAGGATCCCTTTTCTTGCTTATTTGAAGGCTCCAAGTAAAAAAAACAAAACTGGGCTTTGTGGACTCTTGATTGCATGGGATCAACTACAGGAACTCCAAAGGGGGTCGGAGGATGCCACTAAAACTGCTGGTCAGATTAATGTAATCTTTTAAAAAATACCCTGAAGGACATCAAGCTCAATTGGCTAACATACTACACAAAACATTGTTCCACCTCCTACTTTGGTGAGTAGTGACTGAGATCTTAAAAGCTTGCAAGCAGCCATCTAGATGCAACGATGGGTCTCTCCTCAACCAGAGCAAAGAATGAAGAAAACCAAAGATTCATGGAAACAATTAGTCCAAGTGACTGGTACA
>NW_006921604.1:13379902-13380436 GCF_000298275.1 Orycteropus afer afer
ATTGTGGGGCTGGCGCGGGATCAGGCAGTGTTTCATTCTGCTGTGCATGGGGTCGCTATGAGTCGGAAACGACTCAACGGCACTTAACAACAACAGCAACATGTGTGTAAAGTTGATGTTTATGCTGTCAAAAAAAGATTTTGACAATGAATGGTCATTGGTCTTACAAAATTTCCTCATGTGATCTCTGGCACCATTTCAATTGCCAAGGGCATATTTTCCAGCTACTGGTCTTTGTTTCCAAGTTTCACATTCCATTCACCAGTAATTATCAATATATCTTGACTGTGTGTGTGATCCATTTCAGACTGCAGAAGTTGGTAAAAAAAAAAGCTTTAATTTCTTTATCTTTGGCATTTGTGGTTGGTGGACAAATTTAAATAAAGGTCATATTAACTGGTCTTCCTTGTAGGCCTGTGGATAGTATCCTACCACTGACAGCATTATACTTCAAGATAGATCTTGAAATACTCCTTTGGACAATGAATGGTACACTCTTCCTCTTCAATTTGTCATTCCTGGCATAGTAAACCA
>NW_006921604.1:13381070-13386999 GCF_000298275.1 Orycteropus afer afer
CTCTGCTGAAACGTGTCCCCCATGGGTGACCCTGGTATTTGAAATACCGATGGCATATCTTCCAGCATCACAGCAGCATGCAAGCCACCACAGTATGACAAGCTGACAGATGAATGATGGGGACATTGGCATTTCTTCATATACCAGAGAGAGTTTTGCTAATGAACACTGCTGCCAGTTAAAAGGTCGTTAGCTAAAGAGAGAAGTGATTTCAGCAGGAAAATTGGGTAAGATGGTATTTAAGGGAGGGTAGCCCAGTACCATGGCAAAGCAAGGCCTAGGGGGTATAGGGGTGAGGGGAAGAGAAAAAGGAAGGGGATGAGAGGGAAAAGGGATATGATGTGGTGGACAGTCAATCTAGGCTGTGAGTTAATCAAATAGGCAAAGTAGGAATTCCAAGTTGATGGGGCTAAGAATGTATGGCTACTGAGTTGGGAAGAAGACTCAGCTGGAAATTAGTCTATGACTTCCTTCTTGAGCTCAGTAGAAAATATAGGGAAGTTCATAGGTGAGTGTTACCTCAGATGGGGACCACAGGGGACAGCCAATAATACACAGTTGAATGTTCAGGAAACCATGATTTAAAAAAAAAAAAAAAAATCAGGGAAGCCAAGGGAATGGAGAGGTTTCAGGGGACCACTAGAAAACTTAACATGCGTGCCCAGGCTTTGAGGGACATAGAATGTTGATCATCTGACTCCCACTTTGTTTAAGGTCAAGGCTGCTCAAGCCTAGACTGGGTCTGGACCAATGAAGGGAGCTGGACTTGGATCATCTCAAAATGGATTAAAGAGAACTGCTTGTTAGACTAAATGGATTGAAGACCTCTAGAAGACTAGGGACTTTGGGTAGGGTAGGTGGGGATGTGGTTCTAAAAGTGAAGTAGTTGGAACAGAGCAGGTATTTTGCAACTTGTAATCTTTCTTCTGCCCACTTCAATTATTCTTGGGTCAGTCATGACCCATCGGCACAGCATACTTAATTATAGCCCAACTCACTATTAGTAGATGGCTTTCTATGATGAAGTTGTAGGATTGGGAAAGAATATTAGAAACTAGAGTACTTGAGAAGTTATATTCCTACCCTCACTATGCTTAACCTTCCCATCTCACTCCCTGTTATGCATACTGTCTTGGTTTATTTCTTTTAATCTTTAAACAATTAGCACTTGCTTTTGGTATAGCAGTGTGGTAGCTGAGGGTGAACTCTGAAGTCCTTTTTCTCCAGTCCACATCTTTTGGCATCTTCACCCCTATCTCACCCTCATCAATTCCCTCCCCAATCTGCCTTCCTATAAGTGTAATCGTGGGACTTAGTAGATCAAAAGAAATCCCACACACACACCTCTGCCAACCTGCCTCCTATGTTGGTGCTCTCTCCTTGGGTTCAAATCCTGGCCCTACCATTTACTAGCTGTGTACCACAAAGCAAGTTACTTTGTTCATCTGGATATTTCATATGTAAAGAATTGGTTTAAAAGTACCAAAATCAAACTGTTCCTGTGAGGATTAAATTAGAGAGTCAACAGCACTTAGTGAGTAGCTCCCCAACATGAGATCTATTATTATTGTTTGAACAGTAATCTGAAAAAGCCTATTTGAGATCATCTGGAAAAACAAGCACTGTCCAATGGTTTCAGTGACTGCATTTTTGAATGTGCCAAGTTATTATTAGAAAATAGGCATTTAACTTTCAATGTAGAGTTTTTTAAACTAAGAAACCAGGTATATATTCTCAAAGTCATCAGATTCATAGATTTGAAAAGCTTTGCTAAATGCTAAACGAGTAATGCTGTCAAACAACATTATTAGTGACAAACCACAAGTGTACCTTAAAGAAGATTGTGACATAAATAAATGTGACCACAGTATCTTTGACTACAAATGTGTGTGGCTGAAAACTGTGTGAGGATTGTCTCCTGGCCTTCCTGACACTTTGGAGCTTGCTATGTGGTCGCAGAAGCAAGTGTGGAAAAAAATGACTCTTACATAATCAGTTCTATTGATATTTTAACAAGGTGAGGGAGAATATCTCAGAACTGGAAACCTAAAGTGTAAGATCTCCAAAGTTTTTTCTAGCTCTATTGATCTGAAAAAAGTATACCCTTCAAATATCTGAAATAATATACAGCACAGAAGCATATGATGGCAGCCTAACCAGCTCTATTTGGCATATGCAGGTTAACACAGTGGGCTGTTAAATGAAAGATTGGAAGCTTGAGTCCACACAGGGGTGCCTTGGAAGAAAGGCCTGGTGATCTACTGCATGATCAGTCATTGAAAACCCTCTGGAGCACACTTCTACTCTGACACACATGAGATTGCCATGAGTCAGAATTGACTCAACACAGCTGATACATTAAATCAAGTCAGTGTTTATTTTGGGCAATGCTTTGCAGCCTTTTGCCAGTGATACCAATGGATTCTGGATGGTTTCCTTATTTTAAAAAAATTCGAGAATACTTATAAAAGACTTGGCACAACTTCCCAGCAAACTTATGCCTTACTTTAATGAAGGGCCACCTAATAAGGGCAAGGGCTGAGTGTCAAGGGACCTGGGTTTGGGTTTCTGCTCTGTTGCTAAGTAGTTGCCTGAACCAGAGCTCTCCTCTCTTTGGATTCCACACACTCAGTGACTTACCAAACAAACCAGAGGGAGTAACTCGCCCCAGCTGCAGACAACAAGCAGAATACACTGTCAACACAAAATTTAAAAATAATAAAACCAACCAAAATTCAGTCTGCTTTTTATTGTCACCATAGTCTGGTAATTCCAAACAAAGTCAATGATAAAAGACTCCTCCTACAATAACTTTTATTGGTCTACATTTTAAACAATGGTTACAGTTATTGCAGATTTTAAATAATATTTATATAAACTTTAAATTAGCTTGTTTGTAGTACTGATCCCTTGCATTAGTTTTCTATTGCTGCATGACAAATTACCCCAAACAGGTTGTTGTTGATGTTGTTAGGTGTCATGGAGGTGGTTCTGACTCACAGCAACCCCATGTACGACAGAACATAACACTGTCCAGTCTTGTGCCATCCTCACCTTCAGGTTATAGCCCAATGAGTTAACTGCACTATTGGGATTCCTTCTGCCCACCACGGGAGCTCTGGTGGCATAGCGCCTAAGGCAATTGATTGCTAACCAGAAGGCTGGCAGTTCAAACCCACCAGTCACTCCTCAGAAGGAAGGTTGGGCAATCTTCTGCCATAGTGATACCGCTTCAGAAACCCAAGGAGGGGTCGCTATGACTTGGATCCAACTTGATGGAAGTGACTCTGCCCACCACATTCCTTAACAAACTTTGCATCGTGTGTAGTGTGCAGAAGAACTTCCACTTATGCAGTTGCACCTTGAGTAGAGTAGTCTCAGCTACACCTGTTTCTTTTGAGAGTAAGTTCACTTGGAGTTCATGTCTCATTCCTCTGTGGTGCTACACATTCTTTCATTTAAACACTACACCTGAAATAAGCAGATTTGAAGTAAGCAGAGTGATTACAAAGACGAAGAAATAGAACATGAGTTACTTCAATTCTGTCATTCTATGTGATCACTTAGAATTTTTATTTGCGTTTAAAATTTAAAACAGTGAAACAATACAAACTGCAAGGGGTGGTAAGTTTGCTTGTTATGCGCAAATCTGAAGTAAAAAAATGAACTATTTTACCAAATTTGAGCAACATCTGAAAATTTGAACATTTAAATTTGAAACTTATTTTTTCTGTTCAGGTTTTATTATTTATTTAGTAGTATTAAACTATTGTATTATTACATATTTCTGTGAAAGATCAATTTTTACGTATAAGTTTTCTTCTTTTTTGGAAAAAATACATTAATGTAATTAAAAATCCCCAGTCTATTACTTCTTTGGTTATGTTGGAAACGCGTTTCCTTTTTTGTACTGTGTGTTTATTTTACAGTTTACTATCATGATTATGGGAGCTCTGGTAGCATAGTGCCTAAGGCATTTGATTGCTAACCAGAAGGCTGGTGGTTCAAATCCACCAGCACTCCTCGGAAGGAAGATGGGGCAATCTACTTCCGTAGTGATACTGCCTCGGAAACCCAAGGAGGGGTCGCTATGAGTCGGGTCCGACTCGACAGCACATAACAACAACAACAACAACATCATGATTATATATGGGAAATTCACATAAAGAAGAATTTTAATGCATCTTTATCCAGGTATTATTATCATGCTCAATACTTCATGATTATTACCAAAAAAACATCTTATTGTGAAAAGGATTTGCTGTGGGGGTCAAATATGCTGGGTGTGATATGCTTAAAATAATTTTAGCAATATGGCTAATATTTCCTGAAAAACTCTGGTGATGTAGTGCTTAAAGCATTGGGTTGCTAACCAAAAAGTAGACAAGTTGAACCCATTAGCTACTCCATGGGACAAAGTTGAGGCAGTCTGCTTCTGTCAAGATTCACAGCCTTGAAAACCTGATGGCGCAGCTTTACGCTGTTCTAAAGGGTCACTGTGAATCGGAATTGAGTCAATGACACTGGGTTTGATTTTTGTTAATATTTCCTGGCTCCCTACTACATTCTGGGGACTGTGTGGTAAGTGCTTTGCACACATTGTCTCATGTAATTCTCATGAAAACTTCATTGTATGATGAGAAAACAGCCCAGAGAGTCACATGCTAGTAAGTGGAGAAGCTGAGACCCAGCGCATGCCAAGGCCATTAGCCAAGTCTCTAAAGCGCAGCTTGTAGAAAGGTTTTGTTTTGCTAAAAGCAACAACTCTTTTTCTTATTTGTCTTGCTCTGGTGCAGGGAGAGCTATGATTACTAGGCACACTTTTCCTGCCAAAAAGAACAACGTGGGCTGACAGGTCTCCACTATTGCACCTTTGTTCCTGAGCTCGGATTCACCCGGATGCTTTGCTTCTCCCTTCACTCCCTCTGGATATTTTCCTCCAGCTGCATCACTATCCCTGTTGCACTGAGATAGTAAAGGAGGCAAAATTTGCTTTGGATCTTTTTTAATGTGCCTGTGTCCACATTAGGACCTGATTTCTTTCCCAGCAAGGACTGTGTTTTGTTGATACATGTAACCTCAGCACCTAGCAGAGTCCTTGGCACATAATATGGACTTTAAGAAATGTTTGTGGAACTTACTTGGCTGGCTGAATGAAAATTATTGGCTAGGATGCTGTTTGGGAATTCTCTGAGAATTTTGTTTATTAATATGACTCTGATCTCCCATTAATGATGATCAGTTCCTTCCTCTGGCAGGAAGTAGTGGTTTAGTTTCCTCAGCCAGGGAGATTTTCCCTCCTGGAACTATGAGTGGATTACAATGGAAGGAGCAAGCAAAGCTGAGAATCAGGTGGCATGGCCAAGGTCAGCATGGCAGACAAGTCCCAACACATTGTCAATAAAGGCAGAGTGTGGTAGTCACAGAGGCCATTCACAAATACTCCAATTCTTCTCTCCTTCTGTGTACAGGGAAGGATTGTCTCTGCACCCAGTGAAATTAAGCATGATCGTGAGATTTGCTTTTGCAAATGAAACATGAGCAGAAGCTTTAGAAGCTTATGTGCAATTAGCCATCTTGCCTTCTTTATGCCATAGTGATTGGGGAATTAGGTGTGGGTCCCAAATGAGTATAATGAGAAGAAACTCCTTGCCAATTCATATGGAACATGCAGCACAAGTCAGAAATAAACTTACTGTACTAAGTCACTAAGAATTTGAGGATTATATGTTATTATAGCAAAATCTAGACTCTCCTGACTAATACAGAGAAATCGAGTGCCTTAGTTTTCCTATTGCTGCTGCAAGAGAAATACAAGTGGGTGGCCTTAACAGAAATTCTTTGGGCCTGGAATTGAGCTCACTCCCCTGGCTTAACAATAGACAAACAATAGACAGGCCTACAAGCTGAACAATTGCACAAGGAAGGT
>NW_006921604.1:13387749-13390731 GCF_000298275.1 Orycteropus afer afer
AAGGCTGGTGGTTCAAACCCACCAGCCACTCCTCAGAAGGAAGGTTGGGCAATCTACTTCCATAGTGATACCTCCTTGGAAACCCAAGGAGGGGTCTCTATGAGTCAGGTCTGACTCCACGGCATATAAGAACATCAACACACTGATAATGGAGTTATTAACATAACAAAGATGACTTTATTCCCAAATAAAATTATATCCACAAGTATAGGGGTTAGGATTCCAAAACATATTTTAAAGGAGACACATTTAATCTATAACTTTGAGGTAGACATGAGGAATCTGTATAAGACATCAAGGGACTGAAGGGTTAAGGAAAAGAGAAACAGGAAACGTGGATCAAGAGGTCAAGTGGGAAGGTCTGGGTGAGCACTGAAGAGAAGCCTGTTGTATGGGGCTGGGCTTTTCATGCTTTGTGCAGTGGACTGGTTCCATCTGAAGGTTCCGGGTGTGTGAGATAAGCAGAGGCCATGGAGTGATACTATCCAGGAGATAAACTAACAGCATCATTTTGTAGCAGCTGCTGACTATTAGTCACCACTGACTGGGGGAGTAGTGGCAAAAAAAATAAATAAATGAAAGGAGGTTAGGAAAATTAGTGTCACGTGCCAAGTTATTTGAGCCCAGAAGGATCTAACTCTCCTTCCAAATGAGTGATTTGGGATATCGACAAATGGGGCAAACTCGGATTATCTGTATACTTCAGTGCTTTGCAGTTGTAGGACACTGGTCATTATTCACATATTCATCCTGCAAATATTTGAGGTTCTGGGCACTGAGCTTACCACAGTGAGCAGACATGCCTCATGGGTCCTGCACTCTGCTTCCAAAGCCAAACCAAATGCACTGCCGTCGAGTCGGATGTGACTCATAGCGACCCCTCCTTGGGTTTCCGAGGCAGTACTACGGAAGTAGGTTGCCCAACCTTCCTCCTGAGGAGTGGCTGGTGGGTTTGAACGGCCAGCCTTCTGGTAGCAGTCAGAAGCCTTGGGCACTAAGCTACCAGAGCTCCCTACACTCTGCTTACAGCCAAGTATTTACAGTAAAACCTGCAAAAGCCAGAAACTGTGTAAGGCAGAAACCTGTCAAAAAAGGAAAAAAAAAAAAAAAAGTGGTAAGACTGTGCCCTGTCAAATGTGGAAAACCTGTGAAACCTACAGAAACAAGACAGTCCCGTTGAGTTCTGGCTCTCACAGTTTTTCTCTGTAATAGCAATTACAGCATGGATTGTTAAGCACTTCGACAGGGGTAGGCTAACCAGAAGATTGGCGGTTCAAACCCACCAGCCACTTCTGGGAGGGAAGGTTGGGCAATCTACTTCCGCAGAGATACTGCCTCGGAAACCCAAGTTCTGGAGGTCTGCAAATAAGGATGCTGCTAGTGACTGAATTAGGGGGTAAGTTACTACTTCTGAATAACAAGCAGTCCCAACAATAAAGATAAATGCAAGCCTTCCTTTCAAGGGCCAGTGAGTGCAGGAAAATACTGAATTGCCCAAGGATCCGAATGCAATATAAAAAGTTCTGAAAGCCAAAGGTCTTGGAGTAGAACATCCATGAGATGAATGCATATGATTCATACTCTTGGGTTCACTCTGTGGTCAAACGGTCTTGGAAAATCACGAAAAATATCTGGGGAATTTGAAGGAAGCCAGGTATCTGGAATGAATTAACTAGTTCTTTTTTCTTTCTTTCTTTCTTTTCTTTCAAATTATGAGGACTACTAGAAACTCAAGGGACCTGTGAACATTAGAAAATTAGACTATCACAATGGTAACATGGCTGAGTGCCCATCTACAGTTAACTCTTTCTGTGCCAAAGAATTCCACTATACCATCTTTCCCCCATTCTCTTCCACAGGCCAAATCTTATACATTCATTAAGGCCCAGTTTAAAATCTACCTCTTGAAATTATATCAAGCAAACTCTAAACAGTGGTTACATGTAGGAGTTGGAAGTACAAGAGGAAAAAGGGGGATTATCTACTTTTTTTTTCTTTCCAGTTTTAATACGTGTTATTATTTTGTTTAAACAAATACAAAAATAAACCCACAAAGGAAAAAAGAATCTCATCTCCTCATGGAACATTCTTCTCTAGTTTCTCTATGGCACAGTTATTTCATGCTCCTCAGCTCTTTTTTCAAAATTTTATTTTGTTATTTTTGTAGAGAATATATGCATCAAAACCTCTACCAATTCAGCAGTTTTTACATGTACAATTCAGCAACATTCATCATATTCAAAAAGATAGACAAGCATTCTCATCCTGCTTTTCTAAGTTGTTCTTCCCTTTTTAATATAAAGTCAATGCTCTCTAAGGTTCTTATCTAATCTTTTGAGTTGCTGTTACTTCGGTTCCACGTGGATCAGTTTTAAAAGAGCATAATGCTCAAGACAGACATCTTTTACTCATTAAGCCAAACTATTGTTTGGTTTTAAGAAGACTTCAGGGGATATTTTTGGTTTAAGGTTTAAAGGTTATTTCAGGGTAATATTTTCAGAGTTTTATCCACTCTCCATGGCTCCAGAAAGTTTAAGATTTTAAATCTATTCTGAATTTCCCCCCTTTTGATCAGGATTCTTCCATGGAATCTTTGATCTAAATGTTCAGTAATGTTAGCTGGGTACCATCCAGTTCTGGTCTCATGGCAAAGGAGACAGATGTTCACAGAGCATTAGCCTCACATTCCATACCCCTTTCTGTTCATGACTCTCTTTTCCTTTGCTGCTCCAGGTGAATAGGGACCTATTGTCATGCCTTGGTTGCCACTTACAAGTCTTTAAGAGCCCAGGCACTACTCAATGAACTAGGAGGTAGAATAAACCACAAACCAAACTGCTATGGAGTTGTTTCTGACTCATAGCGACCCCTCCTTGGGTTTCCAAGGAGGTATCACTATGGAAGTAGATTGCCCAACCTTCCTTCTGAGGAGTGGCTGGTGGGTTTGAACTGCCAGCCTTCTGATTAGCAGTCAAATTCCTT
>NW_006921604.1:13404976-13408341 GCF_000298275.1 Orycteropus afer afer
CAACCTTCCTTCCGAGGAGTGGCTGGTGGGTTTGAACCGCCAGCCTTCTGGTTAGCAGTCAAGTGCTTTAGCCACTATGCTACCAGGCTCCTCGAAGTACCTATAGACATCCATAAATGGCAGCTATATATGTGGACTTCACAAGATGGATTTAGAGATCTGAATTTAGAGACTATCTCAATAATAGATTTGATGCACTGAATAGTAATGACCAAATATCAGATGATTTGTGGGATTATATAAAGGACATCATACATGAAGAAAGCAAAAGGACATTAAAAAGACAGTAAAGGAAGGAAAGACCAAAATTGATGTTAGAAGAGACTCTGAAACTTGCTTTTGCTTTTGAATGGAGACTAGCTAAAATGAATACAATAGATGATGAATAAGAGAGCTGAACAGAAGATTTCAAAGCACAACTCAAGATGATAAAGTATATTACTATAATGAAGTGTGCAAAGACCTGGAGTTAGAAAACCAAAAGGGAAGAATACACTCGGTATTTCTCAAGCTGAAAGAACTGAAGAAAAATTTTAAGTCTCAAGTTGCAATATTGAAGGTTTCTATGGGCAAAATATTGAGCAATGCAGGAAACATTAAATGATGGAAGGAATACACAGCGTCACCATACCAAAAAGAATTGGTCAACATTCAGCCATTTCAGGAGGTAGCATGTGATCAAGAGCCAATGGTATTGAAGGAAGAAGTCCAAGCTTCACTGAAGAAATTAGAAAAAACAAGGCTCCAGGAATTGACAAAATACCCATTGAGATGTTTCAACAAACAGATGCAGCACTGAAGACACTCATGCTAAGAAATTTGGAAGACAGCTACTTGGCTGGTTGTACCCATTCCAAAGAAAGATAATCCAACAGAATGTGGAAATTATCAAACGATATCATTAATATCACATACAAGTAAAAATTTTGCTGAAAATAATTATGAAAAATGGTTGCACCTGTACCTTGACAAGGAGTTGCCAAGAATTCAAGTTGGATTCAGAAGAGGACATGGAATTAGGGGTATCATTACTGAAGTCAGATGTATTTTGGCTGACTATCAGAAAGATAGTTTACCTGTTTATTGACTATGTGGGTTATAACAAATTATGGATAACATTGCAAAGAATAGGAATTCCAGATCATTTAATTGTGCTCATAAGGAACATGTACATAGACCAAGAGGAAATCATTCAAACAGAAGAAGGGATATTGTATGGTTGAAAGTCATGAAAGGTGTGCATCAAGGTAGTATCTTTTCTCCATATTTATTCAGTCTGTATGCTGAACAAATAATCTAAGAAACTGGACAATATGAAGAAGAACATGACATCAGGATTGAAGGAAGTTTCAATAATCACCTGCAATATGCAGATGACACATCTGCTGAAAGGGAAGAGGACTTAAAGAAGCACTTAATGATGAAGATCAGAGACTACAGCTTTCTCTATGGATTATGCTTTAACATAAAGAAAACAAATATCCTCACAACTGGACTGATTACCAACATGATAAACAAAGAAACAATTGAAGTTGTTAAGGATTTCATTTTACTTAGATCCACAATCACTGATTGAGGTTGTCAAAGAGTTCACGTTGCTTGGTTCTACAATTGATGTCAATGGAAGCAGCAGTCAGGACATTAGACGACATGTAGCACTGGGAAGGTCAACCGTGAAGGAACTGTTTCAAGTACTGAGGAGCAAGGATGTCTCCTTGAGAACTAAAAGATGCCTGACACAAGCCATGATATTTCCAATCACCTTATATGCATGTGAGAGCTGGACAATGAATAAGGAAGACCTAAGAAAAGTTGATGCTTTTGAGTTGTGGTGCTGTCGAGGAATGCTGAAAGTACCATGGACTGCTAAAAGAACTAACAGATCTGTCCTGGAGGAAGTGTACCCGAAATGCTCCTTGGAAGCGAGAATGGACAGATTTCATCTCACCTACTTTGGTCATGTTGTCAGAAGGGATCATTCCCTGGAGAAGGATGTCATGCTTGGTAAGGTGGAGGGTCGATGAAAGAGGGGAAGGTCTTCAACGAGATGGATTGACATGTTGGCTGCGATGATGGGTTCAAGTATAGCAGGGATCATGGAGCTGGCACAGGATCGGGCAGTGTTTCGTTCTGCTGTGCATGGGGTCACTATGAGTCGCAAACAACTTGATGGCACCTAACAACAACAAACCTACAATCAATGCCCATGCAAGCAGCAGTCAAGAAATCAAATGATATATTTACAATGGATGAAATTGTTGTACAGGCCTTCTTTAAAGTGTTAAAAAAGCAAAGATATCTCTTTGAAGACTAAGGTGCACTAATGCAGCAATGGTATTTACAGTCACTTCATGCACATGAGAAAATTGGACAATGAGTAAAGAAGACCAAAGAAGAATTGGTGTATTTGAATTATGATGTTGGCAAAGAAACTTAAATATACCATGGACTACCAGAAGAATGAACAAATTGTCTTGAAAGAAGTATAGCCAGCATACTCCTTAGAAGTGAGGATGGTGAGATTTCATCTCACTGACAGGAGATGGTATCAGGAGGGACTAATCCCTGAAGAAGGACATCATGTTTGGTAAAGTAGAGGGTCAGCAAAAAAGAAGACCCTCAATGAGATGGATTGACACAGTGGCTGCAATAATGGGCTCAAACATAGCAATAATTGTGAGGATGGCAAAGGACTAAGCAGTGTTTTGTCCTATTGTACATAGGGTCGCTGTTGGAATGAATCTTATGGTACCTTACAATAATAATATATTTGCATGAATAAATTCTGTTCATGAATCATGATTAAAAGAGGCCAAGCCAGGTGGACTCTGCACTGGGAGTTTAGTATACCCAGATGCAACCGGGTGACAAGCTGAGTGCCAGAGAGTGAATAAACAAACATAAGCACAAAGAGAAAATCTAGCCTATTAATATCACTCCAAGGTGATGCAATGGTTAAGTGCTCAGCTGCTAAATGTAAAGTTGGCAGTTTTAACCTATCCAGTGGCTCTTTGTGGGAAAGACCTGCCAACATGCTCTTGTAAAGATCACAGCCAGGAAAACCAAATGCTGCAGTTCTACTCTGTCTTATCAGGTTGCTATGGGTTGGAATTGACTCACGGCACCTAAATCAGCAATCACAATGTCACCCAAGGGCCCTGCCAGCAGCTATCCCAGAACTCTTTAGGCAAATCTAATATAGTCTCTGGTGTGTTTTATCTTGTAACTTCTCTGTAACTCCTAGAGACGTTCTGCTCTCCAGTTATTTAAGCCTACTACTCTATTCCTACCTACAGCCAACTGCCCCAATCCTAGTTAGCAGGCTCTGTCCCCAGACAAGGAGTTCTAGTGGCATAGTGCCTAAG
>NW_006921604.1:13408641-13416197 GCF_000298275.1 Orycteropus afer afer
CTGTTAACCATCCCAACCCTCATGTAAAATTCCCCTCTCTTCTTTACCAGATGGAAACTAGAACCACATATCCCAGGTTTCTTTGCACCATGTTTCTGTTTGTGATTTCAGTTCTATCAATGAGATATGCAGCCTGAGACTAATTTGGTTCAGAGCTAAGCAGGGAGAGGGTAGAAGGCAAGAGAGTCATTTTGCCAGTGTAGGATTTCTGGGGAGGCCATGAATTCTATGGTTACAGCTCCCTGTTCAAAAAACTTTCTGCAGTACTAGTGCAAGTGTGCTTGTGAGACTGGGAATTCTATCTGGATACTCCTTCTAGAATCTGCTTCTGCAGGCAGCCCTTACGTTGTTTGGTAAACCATGTAACAAAACCAAATTCACTGCCATCGAGTTGATTTGACTCAAAGCAACCTCTCCTTGGGTTTCTGAGGTGGTATCTCTGCAAAAGTAGATTGTAATATTTAGTAATTAATCTATTTAACCAGCTTGAGTGGTTCATGCTGTTTTCAAAAAATTCTTTTTAATGTACCTTCAGAATCTGGTTGACATAATATTTAATATATATCTATTTAGGGACAACCTACAACATACCAGTCTCATTTAACATCAGAGCAACCTCAGATATTGAGCATTATCCTCATATTTTGGAGATAAATGAACTGAGACTCAGAGAAGTTAAGCCTCTGTCCGCAGGTTTTATAGCTAATAAATAGTAGAACAAGTATCTGAATACATATAAATCCAGGGGCCATCTTTTTGATCTTTTCCACACTGGTCCCAACATAATCCTCTGAGATATAACATAGCAGCTATGCTTGAAACCTTCATTTCCTTGCACATGGTCCCTCCACTCTCCTTAGGATCCCAGGCTTCATTTTTCTCCTAGTTTTATCTTTGAAAAGGAGCTCTGATGGTAGAGTGGTTAAAAGCTCAGCTGTTAACCAAAAGGTTGGTGGTTCAAAGCCAACAGCTGCTCTGTGGGAGAAAAACATGGCAGTTTGGTTCCATTAAGATTATAGTCTTGGAATCCTGTGGGGTAGATCTACTCAATGGCAACTGGTTGGCCTGAGTTTGATTTCTCTTTGAAAGTCCTCACAATTCTATGCTTACCTGTTATGCAGCAGTATCGGCAGGCACACTTGTCAAACTTGCTGTGCATGTGAATTCCTGAAGATCTTGTTAAAGTCCAGATCTGGGTGAAATGATTCACTAATCACAAGCTAGGTCTGAGCTGTGCATTTCTAACAAGCTCCCAGATGTGATGCTGCTGGTCTAGGCACTACCCTAAGTAACAAAGCTAAGGTACTGTAGCATTTCACTCTTAGCTTTTGAATTTCATTTCTATTATTTATTAATTATATGATCTACTATAATTTGCTCAACTGATTTAACCTCTCTGAGGTTCAGAATGTCATCTGTAAATGGGAACAAAAGTATTAACCTCACTGATAAGTTTGAATTAAAAGAGATGATAGCATGGAATAGGAGTTCATGAGTGATACAAATGGTTAACTGAAAGGTTGGTGGTTTGAGTCCACCACAGGACCCTTGAAAGAAAAGTTGGGTGATCTACTTCTAAAAAATCAGCCTTTGAAAACCCTGTGGAGCATAATTCTACTCTGATGCACAAGGGCCACCATGATTCAGAACTGACTTGACAGCAATTGGTTTTAACATGGAATGGCTTCTCAGTTGTTTTGTTTAAAATCGGGATGTGAAGTCTCCATTGACATGGAACATTAGGGCTGCTATCCAGACTGAGCTGATAAAAAGTGAATTGAGGTCCTAATTACTCAGATTACAACTTCAGTTCTCTACATCCAAACTTCTTTTTCCTGCACCCAGGAAAAGCCACTTTACTCAGGTACATACGATCATCCTTCTCAGTTCAGACCTATTTCTGGTGGTCCAGAAGCCCTGTTATTTGTGGCTGCCAATTTAAATGTCTCCTGGATGTCCTTCAAATAATGAGTGACTATTCCAGAACAAAGGAGCTCTGGTAGCATAGTGCCTAAGGCACTTGAATGCTAACCAGAAGGCTGGCGGTTCAAACCCACCAGCCACTCCTCGGAAGGAAGGTTGGGCAATCCTACTTCCGTAGTGATACTGCCTCGGAAACCCAAGGAGGGGTCGCTATGAGTCGGGGCCGACTCGACGGCAAATAACAACAACAACATTCCAGAACAAAAATCCTCACAACTGGACCAATAAGCAACATCATGATAAATGGAGAAAATATTGAAGTTGTTAAGGACTTCACTTTATTTAGATCCAGTCAACACCCTCAGAAGCATCAGTCAAGAAATCAAATGACCTGTTGCAATGGGCAAATCTGCTGCAAAAGACCTCTCTAAAGTGTTAAAGAGCGAAGATATCACTTTGAGGTTTAAGGTGTGCCTGACCCAAGCCATTGTCTTCTCTGTAGCCTCACATGCATGAGAAAGCTGGACAAGAAATAAGGAAGACCACAGAAGAATTGATGCATTTGAATTGTGGTGCTGGCAAAGACTATTGAATACCATGGACTGCCAGAAGAACCAACAAATCTGTCTTGGAAGAAGTACAGCTGGAATGTTCCTTAGAAACTTGGCCAGACTTCATCTCTGTACTTTTGTCATGTTATCAGGAAGGACCAGTCCTTGGAGAAGGATATCATGCTGAGAAAGGTAGAGGGTAATCGCAAAGGGAGAAGGCCCTCAATGAGATTGATTAACACAGTGGCTGCAAGGATGGGCTCAAGCATTGCAATGATTGTGAGGATGGCACAGGACCTGAAAATGATTCATTCTGTTGTACATAGGGTTGCTATGAGTCAGAACCAGCTCTATGACACCTAACAACAACAATATCCCTCAACAAACTGGTGCAAACTGGTGCCCAGGACTCCCACTCCCCATGTCCAAGAGAACACATTTGATTATCTAGAGTTACAGTGTGGTGGTCTCCAAGTGTAGGTGTCCAAATTCTCCCTCCAACATAACTGAAAAAAACAAAGCCAATTCCACTTTCATAGGGAGAGAACAAAAAGACAGGATCATGTTTCCTCATAACCCTAATGAAAGAGTCGGGGTGTGTCCAGGCCTGCAGAGCTTGATGCAGGGACTTGGATCAGGCTGGAAAAGAAACAGCCCTCCAATAAGGCAGGTTGGAATACAAGCACACCGCCTCCCTCCATTGTTTCCCATCCTGGAGTAGCTGTTTGTTCTCCCCAGTTAGTGTTGTCAGCATTTCCATTCAGGACTGTATTGTCAAGGCTTTATTTTTAAGTCAGGCATAAAAATGGGCCTTGAGCTGAAACTTGGAAGCAGGGCAATTAGCATATTTGAAAGGAAGCCAACTGGTCTTTTATTATTCTATGAGGCAGAAGGGGCTCTTCCCTGCTCTTCCAAATGACAGAAGGGGTTTGTATTGGGACATTTAAAAATAAGCAATAGGCGTGGACTTTGGTTGTTTGCTCACAGAAGTTCACAAGAAAATTATCGTTGGGCTGCTGGGATGATGTCTGGAAAAGGGGACGCCAGACCCAAAGGACTCTCTTGGTTGACCTGAAGGAACTGGAGCATTTTAAAGTGAGAATTGGAAGCCAATGGACTTTATGTTTAAAGTAGAAGTGGTGAAAGTGGCCAAGTCCACTACTGGCTTCCAGAATGCCCTTTGGAAAAATGCAGATCAGCCAACTGACAAATGTTTACTGAGTGCTTTCTCACCATGAGACACCAATTAGTCAGAGTTTGGAGCTGGGGCTGGGTGGTATTAAGAAAGAACTGTGCAATCTAAATAGGAGGATTGTCTATGTCTAGAAAGATAACAAGCCCAAGATTAACAAATGCTCCATGCCAAAGGAGTTACCGGTCAAAAAGTGGTATCAGAAGTTCAGACAGGGAGAGATTGTGGGCCGGGGGCGGGGGGGTGCGTGTGTCTAGACAGATAGGACATGTGGACAGAGCAATGGCTGTCGAACCTGATACATCTACTATGTGACCTCTCTGAACCTTGGGAAATAAAATTAGTGTAGACCGGGTTGTTGTGAAGATTCTCCTGTCCCCTAAATGATTACATATTTACAATTGTGATCCGTGCTATAAAGAAGAGCACATATAGCAAAGACACCAAACCTTTTGAGTAAGTTGGGGAAGATTTTCCTGGAAAGTGATATTTAAGCTGAGCATAAAAGATGAGTAGCCTGGCAAATTGGGGTGTGGAGAAAAACTGTTCTGTTGTATTGTTAGCTTCTGACTCATGGTGACCCCATGCACAATGGAACAAGACACTGCCCGGTCCTGTGCCATCTCCATGATTGGTGGCTTGCTGATGGGACTATGTGATCCATAGTGTTTATATATATATATATATTTAAAATATATAATTAATTTTATTTTTGTTGTTGTTGTTGACAGCATTCATACATAAGGTAGAACATAACACCAATCATGTTCACCCTCCTTTTGTTGTGAAGATAGAATGAAATAATGCCTGTAAAGTGCTTAGTATGTAATAAATGGTAATGATCAGTTTTAAATGGTGAATACGTTAGATTTTAGAGTTAAATAAACAGAAAATGGATTTGGTCAGAAAGTCTTGAAGGTATGGGAAGTAGGTAGAAAGAGGCTGGTGCACTAATTCAGTGTCAAAGGGGCAAGACACTGTCATTCTTTCCCTTGTTTTGTGCATACTAAATAGTGTATCTGTTGGTTATTTTTTCATAATTTACATGACCAAGATTTAAAATGTATTTTTCTTATAAAATATTTCAGATACTGAAATTAATAAAACTAACAAGAGTTGCCAGATAAAATACAAGAGGTCCTATGTATACTACAAAAGTATTTGTACTAAAAATTATTTACTGTTTATCTTTACATACACATTCTTTTTTCCTTTTGCTATGTCTGGCAACCCTACAACTAACACATATGTACTTGTCACTCACAGGTAACAAATATTAATATTTTGCTCTATTAGTTTGAGCTATTTTTATATTTTAAATAAAAAGTTACAAATAACAGTTGAAATCTCTTTGTAATACTTGCCAAATACTTGGTTCCCATTTCTTCCCCTAAGATGTTGTGCTGAGTTGACTCCCACTCACGGCGATCTTTCTGTATAACAGAAGGAAATGTTGCCTGGTCCTGTCCGCCTTCATGAGATTGTTGAACTGTTTCAGTCCATTGTTATTGCTGTGTATATATAAATGCATCTCACTGAGGATTTTGCTCTTTTTTTTTTAATTCTCATTATTTTTATTTATTTATTAATGCATTTTATTGAAATATAATTCATGTATAGTGAAATACACAAAACTATAGTAACATGGGTCAATGCATTTTTTTTTTTTTTTTTGCAGTATTCCCTTTCCTCCCCTCCCAACTCTGGAAACCAGCAAAGAAAGTTTCCCTCCATATCTAAACCTTTCCTTGACCCTCCACAACAATGAGCTAATACTATACTTGTCCTTCTGTGATTGACTTATTTCACTCATCACAATGTTGTCCAAGTTTATCCATATAATGTGGTGTTTTGCAGACTCTACATTATTCTTTAGTGCTGCATAGCTTTTCATTGTGTGCATGTGTATGTATGTGTATGTAATTTGGTCATGTACTTTTCCACTGATGGGCCTGTAGCTTGTTTCCACCTTTTTGTTATTGTAAATAGTGCTGTGATGAACATGGGTATACATATATCTGTTCCTGTCCCAGCTCTCACCTCTCTAGGATATATACCTAGTAATGGGTCAAATGGTATCCCCAATTTCAGCTTCCTAAGAAATTGCCATACTGCTTTCCACAGTGATTGTATCACCTCACAGTCCCACCAGCAGTATACGAGAGTCCTGAACTCTCCACATCCCCACCAGCATTGTTTTTTTTCTGTCTCATTGAACCTTGCCATCTGTGCTGGGGTGAGACAGTATCTCATTGTTGTTTTGATTTGCATCTCTCTGATGGCCAATGATCATGAGCATCTCTTCATGTATTAGCTAGCCACCTGAATATCCTCCTTGGTGAAGCATCTATTCATGTCTTCTGCCCGTTTTTCAATTGGATTGTTAATTCCTTTGATGTTGAGGTGTTGGAGTTTTCGATAAATCTTAGAGATAAGTCCCTTGCCAGATATGTATTTATTGGCAAATATGAATTTGTTGCTGTCATTTTTGTTATGTGCTTTCTCATGGTGTCGATTTCTTTGTTCCATATAATTTTCTGTGCTGAGCTCGTTTTGTTTATGAATCATGTTATCACTTCCTTTGTTGCTATTGTTTTAGTATTTGTTAAATATTTGTGCTGGTCCTCTTTTTTTAAATTTTGATGTGAAGGTTTATCATTTTTCTTTCAGGTTACTCTGATTTATAGTTTTCTTCCCAAGTTTACAACAGTCCATTCTATCTTGTAGTTGTCTTGACTTCCCTACCATCTAGAAGTTCTGTAACTACACAGTTTTTTCCCTCTTTTTGGTTTTAGTTGTCCTCATCTGTCAATTGATGTCTCTGGTTCTCTGTTTACAGTCTTGTAGGCTTATTTACTTTGTACTTCCATAGCCGGGTTTATATCTGGATTTTGTCATCATCTGTTTGGGAGCTCTGGTAGTGTAGTGCCTAAGGACTTGACTGCTAACCAGAAGGCTGGTGGTTCAAACCCATCATCCACTACTCGGAAGGAAGATGGGGCAATCTATTTCCATAGTGATACTGCCTCAGAAACCCAAGAATGGGTCACTATGAGTTGGGTCTGACTCAACAGCACATAACAACAACAACAACATGTTAATGGTCAGTTGCTGTTGGCTGTTGTTGGTTCTCTCTCCAAGGGCTCCCTTTAGCATCTCTTGTAAGGTTGGTCTGTTTTCAACAAATTCCCTTAATTTCTGCTTATCTGGAAATGTCCTAATTTTACCTTCATATTTGAGGGACAATTTTGCTGGGTACATAATTCTTGGTTGGAAATTTTTCTCTTTCAAGGTTTTATGTATATATACAATCCCATTGTCTTCTAGTTTGCATGGTTTCTGCCAAGAAATCTGATCTTAGTTTTATTGGTTGCCCCTTGTAGGTAACTTTTGGTTTTTCCTGTGTTGCTCTCATAATTCTTTCTGTCTTTGGTTTTGGTGAGTTTGATGATGGTATGTCTTGGTAATTTTCTTTTGGGATCTATCCTGCTTGGGGTTCATTGGACTTCCTGAATGGATATATTCTTATCTTTCATCATACCAGGAAAATTCTCTTCCCACAAATCTTTGACTATTTTCACTGTGGTTTTATTTGTCTCTTCCTGTGCTGGAATGCCAATTACATGTAAGTTATTCCTTTTGATGGTATCCCACATGAACCTTAGGCTTTCTTCATTTTTTTTATCTTTTTTCTGATTTATCCCTTTCCAAAGAAGCATTCAGGTATTTGCCTTCAATCTCACTAATTCTGTCTTCCATTGATTCAATTCTACTCCTTTGCCTGTTCAATGTGTTATCTATTTCTGAAAATTTACTATTAATCTTCTGGATTTCTGTGTGTAGATTTTGTATCATTTCTAATTTTTCATTTATTTTGTCATTTTGTTCTT
>NW_006921604.1:13419612-13438080 GCF_000298275.1 Orycteropus afer afer
TCTTCCTTCTGAGGAGTGGCTGGTGGGTTTGAACTGCCAGCCTACTGGTTAGCAGTCAAATGCCTTAGGCACTACACCACCAGAGCTCCCTTCAGCAAGGCAGGCTGTGTCATATGCATATCCCAGGTTGTTAATGAGTTTCATTGTTAATGATGCTGTGTTCTTCATATAGTCCAGCTTCCTGGGTTATTTGCTCAGTACACACATTGAACAAGTATGGTGAAAGGATACAAACTTGACACACACCTTTTCTGATTTTAAACCATGCAGTATACCCTTGTTTTGTTCAAACCACTGCCTCTTGGTCTAGGTACAGGTTCCTCATAAGCACAATTAAGTGTTCTGGAATTCCCATTCTTCACAGTGATATCCATAATTTGTTATGACCCACGCAGTCAAATGGCTTTGCATAGTCAATAAAACACAGGTAGACATCTTTCTGTTATTCTTTGCTTTCAGATCCATCTGATATCAGCAATGATAACCCTCATTCCACATTCTCTTCTGAATCCAGCTTGAATTCCTGGCAGTTCCCTGTCAATATACTGAAGCAATCATTTTTTAATTATCTTCAGTAAAATTTTACTTGCATGTGATATTAATGATATTGTTTGATAATTTCCACATTCTTTTGAGTCACCTTTCTTTGGAATGGGCACAAATAGGAATCTCTTCCAGTCAGTTGGCATAAATGAGTAAGCACCTTCAGCAATGCATCCATTTGTTGAAACGTCCCAATGGCTATTCCATCAACTCCTGGAGCCTATTTCAACAATTTCTTTATAGTTTACCCCATTATATGTAATCTTGAACAACATGTTGTTTAGTTTTGAATGTTTTAAAATTGTGTACAGAATGGAGAATGATGTTGAGTGTCGTGGTAGTTAAGGTTATGTGTCAACTTGGCTGGGCCTGGTTTTGAGTGGCTGGGCAGCTAAATGTAGTTATTTCCCATGATGAGACTGGTAATCAACTCCATGGTAGAATCTACTGGAGCAGCTGAGTAGCTGCCTTAGGGATGTGGTCTGCTTCCTGTATATAAGAAGAAACTTTGAGGAAGGTCTCCAGCTTTTTGGCATGTTTGTACCTTCATTCAGCAGCCTGCCATGTTGACTGCCATCTTGGGATTGTCTTTGGACTTGAACTAGTGGTCTGCCATGTGCTTGATAATCTTAGGACTGTGCCATTTTACTTTTTGACCTTGGTGTTGCCAGCCTCAGCAGCCAGCCACAGTTGCTTGAGTTAAAAGAAGTCTCTAGCTTCAGTGGGCTGAGAGCAAGAGGCAGAATTGAAGCCCAAGATCAAGGGGCCTTCACCCAGCCCTTAGAGCTGGCACTTTGTACTCAGACTTCTAGCCTCCTAAACTGTAAGAGAATAAATTCCTGTTTGTTAAAGTCATGCATTTGTGGTATCTTCTGTTAGAGCAGCACTGTTATTGTTGTTGTTATGTCCTTGGGTTTCCAAGGCAGTGTCACTATGGAAGTAGATTGCCCACCCTTCCTTCTGAGGAGTGGCTGGTGGGTTTTAACCACCAGCCTTCTGGTTAGCAGTCAAATGCCTTAGGCACTATGCTACCAGAGTTCTTAGGTGACCAAAATAAGTGAATTCTTCTGAGACTGTTTTCTTTTGACTATGTATATTAGTGAAGTTCATCCATGTTGATGAGTGTGGATATAGTCATTGATTTTTTTCACTGCAGTATAGTATTCCATTGTATAAACACATAGCATCTTGTACTGCCACTGGATTTGGATTGTTTCAAGTTTTGAAATAATACAGTTATGAACATTATTGTATATTTTTCCTGGTACACATATGCAAGAATTTCTCTGTGGCAAATATTGAGGAGTGGGATATCTGGATCCCTGCATCATTATTATTTTTTTCAAAGTGGTTCTGCTTGTTAATATCTTCACCGGAGTTTAGACCACTTATTATCTTTACCAGCAGTGTATAAGCATTCTGGATATTTCATTGTCTCTGCAACATCTATCATTTTCCTAATTATTAATGCTTTTATATGGTTATTGACCATTTGCCATTCCATTTCTATGACAAGACTGTTCAAGTCCTTTTTCCATTTTTCTATTGAATTTGCTTCTTTTTGTTGTTTATATATGTTGCAAATATATATATTGCAAATATATACATAAGAATTTTAGTTGATCTGATTTGCTTCTGGTTTGTGGCTTGCCTTTTCATTTTTTATGGTATCTTTTGGTGAAGGAAAGGAACCGGTGTTTAAAGAGTACAGCTGCTAACCAAAAGTTCAACAGTTGGACCCCACCAGCTGCTGCTCAAGAGAAAGATGAGGCAGTCTGTTTCCATAAAAATTCACAGGCTTGGAAACTCTATGGGACCGTTCCACTCTGTCTATAGGATAGGTATGAATTGGAATGACAATGACAGTGGGTTTGGTGCTTGGGTTTTGATAAAGAAACATTATCAATTTTAATGTCATCAAATTTATCAATCTTTTTCTTTTATAGTTAGCACCTTGGGGTTTTATTTAAGAAAACATTCTCTATTCTGACATATTTTCCTCTGAGTTTTCCAAAGTTTTGCCTTTCACTTTTCATTGCCATTATTGTTAGTTGCCATAGAAATTGATGTTTGTATATGGTATAAGGTAAAGATTCTGTTCCATAGTTTCTTCCTTATAGATAACCAGTTGTCCCAGTGTCATTTAGTGAGAAGCTTATCCATTTCCTATTGATCTGCAGTGCTGTTCTTTTCATGTGTGAAGTTTTGTTTCTAGAATTCTATCAGTTATTACTAATCCTATACTGTCTTAACCATTATAGTTTTACAATAAATCTTGATGTCTGGTGAAACATAAGTCCCTATCTTCTTTTTCTTCACATTATCTTGATTGTTCTCAGTCCTTGACTTGTAATATAATTTTTTATGCACATATTTTATAGGACTCATCCATACCAGTATATAGAATTCTATATCATGCATTTTAACTATTGTATTGTATTTCATTTTTTAATATACCACCAATGATTTTCCGCTGCCCCACTAATGGACATGAAATGCTTTACTATTTTTTGTTAATGTGTGTTGCTGCAATGCCTACCCTTGTGCTTGCCTCTTTATGCCAGCTTGTCAGTACTTCTCTAGAGTTTATACCTATTAGTAGAGTTGTTGGATTACAGGATATACTCATTTTCAAATTTACTATTGTTTTGGTCCTCTTGTGTAGCTCTAACAGAAAATACCACAAATGGGTGGTTTAAATAAGCAGGGACTTATTCTCTTACAATTTAGGAAGCTGGAAGCCTGAGTTCAAAGTGCCAGCTCTGGAAGCTGAATGGAGGCCCCTCAACCTTGGGCTTCTGCTCTGCCTCGTCTTGCTCCTGGCTCACTGGAGCTAGAGGCAACTCTTAACTCAGGCAGCTGCTGACTGCTGAGGCTGAGAGACCCAATGCCAATACATAGTATGGCACAGTCTCAAGATATGCATACAACATGGCAGGCCATTGAGATGAAGACTTGGCTATATACAGGGTCCAAGTGTGTCAAAAAGCTCAAGACCTTTCTCAAATGTCTTCTTATATACTGGGAGCAGACCATATCCCTAAGGCAGCTACTCAGCTGCTCACAATGGATTCTACCATGGAGTTTATTACGAGTTTCCTCATTGGGAATAACTACATCCAGCTGCCCAGCCACTCAAAACCAGGCCCAGCCAAGTTGATGCACAACTTAAATACCACACTATATAATGCAAAATTGCTCTCCCAAGTGGTTGAACCAATATACACTCCCACCAGAAGTATAAGAATTTCAGTTGATCTGCATCCTTAAAAACACTTGAGCTTTTTTTTTTTTCCTTCACCTATGGGTATGTGATGTTATCTCACTGATGTTTTAATCTGCATTTCCTTCTTTCCATGCTAGAGTTTGTTTTGTACATTTATTAGCTATTCAATTTCCCATTCATATCATCTGTTCATCTTTCTTTGGATTGTCTGTAATCTAATTGATTTCATAGGCGATCATTTTGTATTGTAAGTTACTAATCTTTCTTCTCGTTGTTCAAACAACACAAGGAAACACTGCATGGTTTAAAGCCAGGAAAGGTGTGCATCAAGCTGTATCCTTTCCCCATACTTATTTAGTCTGTATAATGAGCAAATAATCCAAGAAACTAGATTATATGACGAAGAACACAGCATCAGGATTGGAAGAAGGTTCATTAACAATCTGCAATACGCAGTTGACAGAACCTTCCTTGTTGAAAGTGAAGAGGACTGGAAGTGCTTACTAATGAAGGTCAAAGACTACCCCTTCATAATGGATTACACCTCAGCACAAAGAAAACAAAAACCCTCACAATTGGACCAATAAGCAACATTATGATAAATGGAGAAAAGATTGAAGTTGTTAAGGATTTCATTTTACTTAGATCCACAATCAATGCCCATAGGAGCAGCTGTCAAGAAATTAAATGACGTACTGAATTGGGCAAATCAGCTGCAAAGACCTTGTTAATGTTTAAGAGCAAAGATGTCACTTTGAAGATGAACATTTGCCTGACCAAAGCCATGGTATTTTCAATAGTTTCATATACATGTGAGAGCTGGCCAATGAATAAGGAAAACTGAAGAAGAATTGATTCATTTGAATCGTGTTGTTGATGAAGAATATTGAATATTGGACTGATAGAGGAACAAACAAATCTGTTGGAGGAAGTATACAGCAGGAATGCTCCTTAGACACAAGAATGGCCTACTTCTTCTCTCATACTTTGGTCATGCTGTCAGAAGATACGAGTCCTGAGAGAAGGAGATCATGTTAGATAAAGTACAGGGTCAGTGAAACAGGGGAAGACTCTCAATCAGATGGGTTGACACAGTGGCTGCAATGATGGGCTTGAGCATGGCAATGATTCTGAGGATGGCGCAGGACCAGGAGATGTTTCGTTCTGTTGTGCATGGGTCCCTGTGAATCAAAACCAATTCAAGGATATCTAACAACAACAAAAATCTTCTGTTGTTCATACTGATTGACAGTATCTTCTCTAATCTATCTATAGATCAAGGATTAGCAAACTATGACCCTTGTTCACACCAGTGTTTTGTAGGTCCCAGAGATAAGGATGGTTTTTACACTTTTAGAAGGGCGTTTAAAAAAAAAAGAAGAAGAAGAAGATGGAGAAGCAGCAGTAGCATCAGCAGCAGTAACAGAGATATATGTGCTCTGCAAATCCTAAAATATTTAGTATTTGGCTTTTATAGAAAAAATTTGCTGACACTCGCTATAGATTATTATCTAACTTGGATTTTAGCATTTTGTTATTGTTGAATGAAAGTGTTTAATTTGAATGTAACATAATGCATCAACTTTTTTCATTATAATATTAAAGAACATTATCTAGCTCTCTGTTTTCTTTGGTCTATTCATCTGTCACAATGTCAACACCAGTTTTGAATTTATGAGTGTTCTAAAATAAGTCTTGATATTTGATTGGGTACCCTGATTCTTTTTTAAACAATCCCTATCAAATGATCAAGGTTGATCCAGTGCATGAATTGATGTTTATTTACACATCACCCTTTAGTATGTAATATTCAGAGAACTTGTTTGCTATTGTTGTTTGCTTGTTTTCTGGCTGAGTATTTTCTCAGCTATTCCTGAAAGGGAAGTGAATATTTTCCAACCCATGGCACTTGTGTGTATTAGTGATAATTAGGAAAGTTGCTAGAAGAACCAAACTCATTCTGAGGACATCTGTTTGGCTTTCTCTGCCCTTCTGCTTGCTTCCTGTGCAGGAGCTGAGCTCTTAATTAATTACTGTTTATACTGAGTAGTAATACCCCCTGAGAAGGGAAGCAGCTTGCACAGAAGAAAACAGAGCAAATAGGAAATTGCTGTAAATAGACAACAAAATTTATCTACCAACAAAATTTACTGATGTTTATTTCTTTAAATATCATTAGATACATAAGACCAGTCTTCTTCAAGGTCTATCAATTAACCATTCCAAATTCTAATTTACCTTTAGCAGCAGAAATGATTCATAGAAAAGTAGAGCTAACTAGGCTGAAGTTGCATTGTAAGTCTCTATATTTCATATTTTCAAGTTTTTAAACAGCTTAATTGAGGTTTAATTTACATACCACTAAAATAATCCATTGTGAGTGTACAATTCAATGATTTTTAACAAATTTATGGAGTTGTGCAATTACCACCACAATCCAGTTTTAGAACATTTCCATTAACCTAAAAAATTCTCTCATGTTTGTTTGCCTAGCCAACCACTAATCTGCCTTCTATCTCTATAAATTTGCCTTTTCTAGACATTTAATAGAAGTGAAATCATACAATATGTAGGCATTTGTGTCTGGCTTTTTTCATTCTGTCTTAGCATAATGTTTTTGAGGTTCATCCATGTTGTAGGCTGTATCAGTATTTTTTCTTTTTCTTCTTTTTTATTTATTTTATTTATTTATTTATTTATTTATTTTGCTAAATAGCACTTCACTGTATGCATATGAAAGAGCCCTGATGGCTCAGTGGATAAGTGCTTGGGTGCTAACCAAAAGGTCAATGGTTCAAATCCACCAGCTGCTCCTCAGAAGAAGGAAGTAATAATCTGTTTCTGTAAAGACTGCAGCTTTAGAAGCCCTATGGGGAGGTTCCAGTCAGTCCTATAAGGTCACTAGAAAAACGCAACGCGACCACTGCCGTGGAGTCGGATCCCACTCATAGCAACCCCTCCTTGGGTTTCTGAGGCGGTATCACTATGGAAGTAGATTGCCCAACCTTCCTTCCTAGGAATGGCTGGTGGATTTGAACCACCAGCCCTCTGGTTAGTAGTCAAATGCCTTAGCCACTACACCACCAGAGCCCCTATCGGGTCACTGTGAGTTGGAATTAACAGGATAGCAATGGATATGCATAGGACACATTTTTTTTTTTAATTGTTTACCAATTATTGGACATTTAAGTTATATCTTGTTTTTGGCTGGAGCTCTGGTAGCATAGTGCGTAAGGCACTTGACTGCTAACCAGAAGGCTGGCAGTTCAAACCCATCAGCCACTCCTCTGGAGGAAGGTTGGGCAATCTACTTCCATAGTGATACCACCTCAGAAACCCAAGGAGGTGTCACTAATGGTCAGGACCTACTCCACGGCACATAACGACAACAACAAGTTTTTGGCTATGATGAATAACATTGCTCTCAATATTTGCATACATGTCTTTGTGTAGATATATCTTTCATTTTTCTTGGGTAGATTTCTATGAGTGGAATTGCTAGGGTAAGTGATAAGTCTAACTTTTTAAGAAAGCCAGACTGCAGCCTGGACCCTCTCTGCAGGCAGTACATTGAAACATAGGTAGCTCACCTTGTTTGTTTCCCCCACTCAGCGATCACTGCTCTTCACTGCTTGAGGTCTGAAGTCTTAAAAACCATTGTTTCATGTATTTTCTTCAGTGTTTTAGTTGTTTCAAGAGGAAAGGTAAATCCAGTCCTTGTTACTCCATCTTGGCCAGAAGCAGAAGTTCATCTCTGTTTCTGAAAATGTTTCCATCCATGAGTCTCCTTGGTTCCTTAGGTGAAAAACAGAGGAAGCTTCTGACACTCAATGCCCACTGTCAAGCAGGAATAGGGGACACAGGATCTTACATTAAAAGCACAGAAACTTGTTTTATAATCTACTTCTAACCTCAAAGATCTGCCTAATTCTCGAAGCCCAGAGTAACTTACTTGGCTTCTGTTCCTATATTGTAGTTTAGCCTCTGGTATTCAAAATGCTTTAGCCTCTTCCTTCTCCTCCTAGAGAGCAGAAAATCCTTTGAAAAACCCAATTCTTAACTCCTTATCCAACAATATATATTCTATCAACACTCACAAACTTGGCATTCATTCATTCATTGATTTGTTTATTCAATACCATTTACTGAGTGCCTGTCATGTACCAGGAACTCTGTTAGGCATTAGGAATGTAATTGTAAGCAAAAGCAGACAGTCTCTGCTTCCATGAAGTTTTCCCAGATATTCTGACCACAATCATCAGTAAGTGTTCATTTTATTTACACATTTTATTTTCTCCAGTTCTAGATTTAACCACTATGGTTACCGTATATAAGCACCTCACTTCCTTTTTCACGTTATTTACCACTTTCATGCGTGGAGTGAGACTATGAGTTAACTTTAACAGCTGTTCAACACTATGTCATTTCCTATGCATTTACCACAAAGGCCATCACAGGGTCATTTATTCAATATTACTCATAGATCCTGAACTATAAACTGGGTTTCCTTTTTCTGGTCTGGCTTCCATGTTTCAGTAAAATAATCATTAAGCTTCAATTTCACCACAAAGGATCTATTAAGGCACAGATTCCACAGATATATTCTTACCAAAGCTCTAACATGAAAAGTCATCACTCAGTCATTCACTTGAACTAATAAACAACGCTTTCCTGTTCTTGCCCCTTCAATAAGTTTGTGCCACCTAGGGCAGGGAGTTTGATGCCTACCTTTCTTTTTTCATCCCTTTACCCTGAACCTTCATGGCTACCTCCTACCTTCCCAATTCCAACATATATCCACATATAAGAGGAATACTCATGTACCACTCCTCCCATTACCTGTGAGTGATCTCCTCTTGAGTATCACTCTTAGCCTGTTGCCCTATCCCATCTCTCCTCCATGATTACCCAGTTCATTGGGGATGGTCATGGCTCCATGTTTCTTATTGGAGTGAGGCCATGAACATTTAAGTTAAGTTTAAAGACTGTTCATCACCATGTTATTTCTAGTGCACACTGACTTACCACAAAGGTCATCACAGAGTCACTTATGCAATTTTGCTCATAGGTCCTGAACTAGAAACTAGGTTTCTTTTATCCCTTGTTATAATAATAACCCCCATGAAGTTTCAGTTCTATCACTGAGGATCCATTCAAGCATAGAATTTAATCTATTTAAAGCATTGAAGTACCAATTGTTCTTCTTCCCACTCTGCCCCAGACGACTGTGTGGCACAATTCTAGTTAGACAAGTGTGCTTGCAAACTCATGCTTTCCTTCAAATGGGCTTTCCATGCTTTGGATTTGAGGGAGAGGGATGGAGAGTGTGTTAGTAATCTAATTTTGCTCAGCTATATCACATTCTCCAACCTAGCTTTTATTGGTCAAAGCTGATATTTTGACCTCCAGCTTCCTTACCCTGAATCTATCATTTAATTGAGTCTGCATTCAAGAGAGAGAAGAAAGCATCCATTCTGCAGTATTGTCTAGAGTGAACAGGTGATTAGCTGAGTGACTAGCTAAGTAACTGGATGGGGGAAAGATCACATGTGTAGGTGACATACCACTTAGATTAATGGCTGACAAGAGCATATGTGTAGATGATCAATAAACATTCCCACAGAAATTGTTCCTCATTTGCTAGTGGCTGCTCCTCACACCACATTCTCTGTCATTGAGGAGACTGTAGGTGGGAGGTGGAGGAGTTGGAATGGCAGAACTGGGTTTGGACAGAGCAGTGAAGGAACTGTTATCAGGAAATACCTTGACCCTGTGGTTCAATTCCTCCATGCACAGGGCTCTGTTTCCTGGATGCATCATTAGGGAGTCTGTTTAAAAAGCTAAATATAACTTTTGATGTAGGGTTTATGGACAGGAAATGCAGTTTAAACATGAGGAAGATGGTAAACATATTGACAAAGGAGATTCAAACATTCAAATCGAGCTATAGGGAAAAAATGATAGTCTTCCTTCAGAAGACCTAGAGGAGAAAAAGAATGTTGAAGATATAGGCGGGGGTGTTTTTTTTTGTGTGTGTGTGCATGTTATTATTAGGAGAGTAAAGCAAGATATGACACCAAACTGGAATAATCCAAACTTTATTTTTCCTTGAGGAAAACATCACTTTTTTTGTTGTTGTCTTTTTAAAAAATTTTTATTGTGATTTGGGTGAAGGTTTACAGCGCAAATTCATCTTCATTACATCAGTTCATACACATTTCGTCTCATGACATTGACTGTAATTCCCCACAGTATAATAGCTCTCCTCCCACTTCCTCCCCATAGTTACCTCTTCCCTGTGTCCTTCCCTCCCATACACTCCCATCCCAGAGCTGTCTCCCTGTGGAAAACATCATTTTTAACTTACAGAAACAGAACATTTAATAGTTTTATTTTATTTATTTATTTTACAACTTTTGTTCATATTCGGGAGTGACTTTTTCATTTTTAAATACCAGCACATTTATTTCATTTAAAATATTAATACATGAAGAATTCTGATGAAATGGAAGTTATATGTTTCAGTCTGGCTGCAGACACACTGGACATCTTTTTCTAATAGCCATATTGACTGCTTTGTATACTCCCTTCTCCAGAATGTGTGTTACAGGGATACAAATACAGGTACAGTTCTTGCCTTTCGACTAGTAATTGGTGTGCCATTACCCTGGCACTGTGGGCATGCACAGATCTCCATGAACCATTCCAACAGTGGGTTAACACCACTTCATAATCCATGCCTCCTTGCATAAATCAATGTCGTAAAGTTGGCATTTAAACTTTATACTTTGGAGAACATCGAACATATACCAGAGAAAAGAGGAACAGTGGCATCACAAGGGTTGGTGTCACCTAGTGCAGTAAATCATGGTGTCACCACCCATCCCCCAATGGGCAGGGCTGGCCAGTGAACAATTTACCCCTCTGCCACTCTCCCTGTAGATGGAGTGGCCTTGCAGACCCTGCCCCATCCCCCTACACAAGGCCTACCTGCCCTTCCAGACCCAACCTGCAGTTCCTCCCCTCTCACATTGGCCAAGGCACCCAATCATGGGCACCGTGGCTGGCCTGCCCACACTCTGACTCATGGAGGTGGTGGTGATGACCGAGTGACAGATGACATCAACCCTAGTGATGCTACTGCCTTAGTGGCCCCTCCCTCTGAAGCCCTGGCCTCCCCTGTCAAGACCTGGCATCATTTTGGTGTCACCCCCTTAGTGTCAGGAAGTGTGACTTGCGATGCCCACCTCTAGTGGTGCCACTGATAAGGAACCCCCTACTGAACTTCCATGTACCCATCACCAGTGTCAACAATGACCACTGCCCATATGCCTCTATTCCCCACTCCCTACTGCCCAGATTATTTTGAAGCAAATCTCCAAAAATAAAGATTGTCTAAAAGTTACCCAGAATATAATTTTCACACCAAAAAGCTTAACAGAAATTCCTTAATATTATCAAATATTCCCACTAAATTATTGTGAAGCAAACAGCAGGCATCATAATATGTCCTCTATAAGTAATTAAGTATATACAGTGAAACCTGTAAGAACTAAAACTCGATGAGACTGCCTTGTTTTTCTGGATTTCACAAATTTTCCATCTTTGACAGGGTACAGTCTTACCAATTTTCTATTACTCTCTATTAGTGTAAAATATTTGAATTTTTCTTCTTTGACAGATTTCTACCTTACAGAGATACCAGCTTTCACAGGTTTTATTGTATCTTTAACAAATAAACACATTTTTATTTATTTTTTTAAAAGCAAGACCACAATACATTATCACACTTAAAAAAGCAATAGTCCCTTAATGTCAACTATCCAGTCTGTACAAATTTTTCTGATGTTCTCATAAATGTTATTTTACAAGTGAGTTATTTTAATCTAGATCCAAACAAATTTATGAATTACATTTGATAGATATGTCCCTTAAGTCTTTTAATTTATGGGTTCTCACTCCCTCTTTTTTTTTTTCTTTGAAATAATTATACATAGGTAGACAGGTAAGAAGATCAGGTATAGATGAGCAAATGGGAATATACCTATGGCCATACATAGATTTGGCAGATGATATTCCTATATATGTATTTGTACATGGTATGAAAACATCCACATGTAGACTAAACCTAATGGGAGGCAAAGTTAGGACAACTTCTTAGCCACAACTAAGCACTTTGAAGGAGTAAGTCACTGGGTCTGTGGTCTGGGCACTATGGTTGCAGGGGACATCAAGCTCAATTGGCACAACATGTATACAAAAATATTGCTCTACTTTGTTGAGCAGTGACTGGGATCTTAAAAGCTTGCAAACCGCCATCTAAGATGCAATTATTGGTCTTTCCTCGTCCAGAGCAAAGAAGAGTGAAGAAAACCAAAGATGCACGGAAACAGTCCAAAGAATTAATGGACCTTGAGAACCTCAGACTATGTGACCCTGAGACTAGAAGAACTAGATTAGATGGTGCCTGACAACCGATGCCAACCACTTGGAAAGCAATCAAAATTGGAGAGCCTGGATAGAGTGGGAAAAAATTATGGAACAAAACTCAATATCATTTAAAAAGACCAGGCTTACTGGTCTTACAGAGACTGGTGAAACCCCCAATACTATGGCCCCTACTCACCCTTCGAGCCTAGACTTGAGTTCACTCTCATGGCTTAACTTACAGCCAAACAATAGACAGGTCTACGAGCTGAACACCTACACCAGGGAGATGCACTCCTTAGAACAATCAACCACAGGAGATCAAAAGGGCAGCATTTGCACAGGGAGAAAGTAGGGAGACAGGAAAACACGGAATCAAGGACACATGGAAAAGGTATCCACAGGGAGGAAGTAAGAGGAGAGCTGTTATACTGCAAGGAATGTAACCCCAGTGTCACAAAACAAAATGTGTACGAACTGTTGAATGTAAAATGAATCTGCTTTGTAAAATTTCACCTAAAACACAATAAAAAGTTAAAAAGAAATGAAAAATAAATAAACAAGTGAATAACCAACTATAGTTACTTTTCAAAAAGTAATAATAATGATAATTTGTTATAGATTATGTCCCACATTCTGGATTTTTAATAATTGCATTTCAATAATGCTTTTTTCCCCCTGAAAATGTCCTTATTTGCCTTCATTCTTTTTTTTTTTCCTTTAAAGAAAGTTTTATTTAGGCATACTTGATATACAGTAAACTCCATATATTTTAAATGTGCTTAAAATTTGCTGTTTTGACACATGTAGACACTGTGAACAGAGAGTCCCTGGGTGGAACAAACAGTTAAGCACTGAGCTGCTAACCAAAAGGTTGGGGGTTCAAGTATACCCAGAGGTACCGCAGAAGAAAAGCCTGTGTGGTGGTTATGTTGTGTGTCAACTTGGCTGGGCCTGGTTGAGCGGCTGGGCAGCTGGTGGTTGTTATTCCCCGTGATGAGATCTCCATGGTGGGATCTACCACAAGCAGCTGAGTAGCTGTCTTTGGGATGTGGTCTGCTTCCTGTATATAAGGAGAAGCTTTGGGAATGGTTTCTAGCTTATGGCATGCTTGAACCCTGCACGTAGCCATGTCATTGCTCAGCAGCCTGCCATGCTCTGCTGACCTGAGGACTTTCAATGGACTTAAATTAATGGTCTGCCGTGTGGTTTGGTAACATTGGGACTGTGCCTTTTTACTAGTCAACCTTGGGCTTGTCAGCCTCAGCAGCCAGCAGCTGTCTGAGTGAAGAAAAGCCTCTAGCTCCAGTGGGCCGGGAGCAAGAGGCAGAGCTGGACCCTAAAATTGAGGGTCTTTCACCCAGCCCCTAGAACCTGGCACTTTGAACTTGGACTTAAAGCCTCCAAACTGTAACAGAATAAACTCCTGTTTGTTAAGGCCATACCATTTGTGGTATATTCTTGTCAGAGTGGCACTAGGTAACCAGAACTGTCTGGCAATCTGCTTCCAAAAAATTCAGCCATTGAAAACATTATGGAAGTTCTATGCTGACAAACATAGGGTCACCATGGGTTGAAGCCGACTCAACAGCAATTGGTTTATACTCTATGAAAACCATCACCACAATCAAGATAATGAAGGCATCTGTCACCCCTAGATAATTTTGCCCTCTGGATCTGGATACCCACTTCACTGTTTTACTTCTATGGGTCTCAGTTTCTTCTGTAAAATGAGGGCATGTAAAGGATAGGTGTCAACCTAGATGATTATTAATGTCCCTTATATGTCTCAATTTCTGTTATTCTTTCTTTCTTGACTCATAATTTTTTCACATGATAGGAATGCACCTCATGGTGCAATCATTAAGCACTCAACTGCTAACTGAAAGTTTGGCAGTTTGAATCCACCAGCCACTCCCTGAGAGAAAAGAATTGGCTATTTGCCCCCATAAAGTGTACAACCTGGGAAGCCCTATGGGGAAAGTCTACTCTGTCCTACAGATGGCTATGAGTCAGAATTAACTCTGTGGCACACAACAGAAATGGATATGTGTGTTCAAAATTTAACTCTGTAAGTTGAATTAGTTTTGATATTTCATAGGCTTTCTCTTTAATTAAAGTAAAGTAAGAGACCCTTGAGCTGCTTTCTCTTCTGCATAACAGAAAGATTTATAAATCGGTTGCTCATTGCAGAAAAATGGCATGCTTCTATTTAAGTGTCAGCATCACAAATTTCCTGTTATGAATCGCTGTGAAGCAGTGCACTTGTTCAAACAAGACTGAATAGAAGGTCAACTCAGGGCTTCAGGCTCTAGTCAGACTCTGAAAAGGAACAAAGGGTGAGGGATCAATCAATCGGTGTCAGAGAGACACCGATTTGAAAATGTTCATGAAATGATCAAACTGATCACAGCAGGAGAGTGTCTAAAGCTGACAAAACTGGAGCAAAGGAGTTTGACTAAAGCAGTGTTTATATACTCCTGTTGAGGCAGAAGCTGGTGGCAAGGCATGAGCAAATGTGGGCTTGCAGTACTGATAAAAAGTAGGGTGACAATCTTTCTGGAGATTAAAAAAATCCAAGAAATCTAAAGTCTTCTGAGTAACACATTGGTTTATTTGTTTACTCACCTACTTGGTGCTAGGTAGCTAGTAGGTTTAGAAATAATTAAATAAATACTTATGGTTCTCCAAGAGGATTATTCTCTCACAATGGGTAGAAGATGTGTACTTGAATATCTGCAATATTAAAACCCACTGCTGTTGAGTCAATTCCAACTCACAGCGACCTCATAGGACAAAGTTGAACTGCCCCACTGGGTTTCCAAGGCTATCCATCTTTATGGAAGCAGACTGCCTTATCTTCTCCCTTGAAGTGACTGGTGAGTTTGAACCATCAATCTTCTGCTTAGCAACCCAATGCTTTAACCATAGCACCGCCAGAGTTCCTTTCTACAATACTAAACAGCCCCTATTTATGGCCTGAGATTCTCTCCTTGAGAGAGTTAGACTTAGGATCTTAAAGACAAAATACCTAGACAATACAAATGAAAGTAAATAGGTTCATTTCATTACATCCTTGAACATTATCTGTCCACTAAGATCAGACTTTTAAATTCAAAGATATCACATTAATCATTCAGTATTTATCAATTCATTTATTAAGTGCTTCCAGATTTTCCTTTCTCCCTTGAAATCCTATCACCACCCTTTTTTCTCTCTAATCTGTGTTCACATTCACCAGTCAAGTCTGTATTTAGGTGTCTCTTGTTGTGGGAAGTCTTCTCTGACCTCTGAATCAGTTGCCACCAATTAACTCTGACTCATGGCAACCCCATGTGTGTCAGAGTAAAACTGTGCTTTGTAGGGTTTTCAACGGCTGATTTTTCAAAAGTAGATCACCAAGCCTTTCTTCCAAGGTGGATGGAACCTCTGGGAGCTCTGGTAGTATAGTGCCTAAGGCACTTGACTGCTCACCAGAAGGCTGGTGGTTCAAACCCACCAGCCACTCCTTGGAAGGAAGGTTGGGCAATCCTACTTCCATAGTGATACTGCCCGGAAACCCAAGGAGGGGTCGCTATGAGTCAGGGCCGACTCGACGGCAAATAACAACAACAACAACAACAGGGACTCCTCTTCGATCTCTAAGTCTTTGTTAATACCCTATTTCATGTCCCCCAATCACTTTTGACTCCTTCCATCACCATAAAGTGCCTGTTACTCCTTGGTACCATCAGTTGAATTGTGAAGTTGGACAAAGGTAACCGTTGCCTGTGTCAGCTGGCTGTTCCTGCATTTTTTTTAAAAAAAGAAGAGCGAGCAAGTGAGTGAGTGAGAAATCCTTAAAGTGAATGGCTTCAAACAACAGCTATGTATCTAGTTCATTTTTGGGTGGGTTGGTTGGGTAGTTCTAGTCTACACTGGCATGACCGGTCTTGCTTGGGTTCACGCATGCATCCACAGTCAGCTGGCAAGTCAGCTGGGAACCAGATGATCCAGGGCCCTCATCTAGGTCAGCTCATCTCCCACTTTCCAGTTGTCTGCCTTGAGCTCAGTCACAGGATGGGCAGGTTTCAAGAGAATCTAGAGTGGAAAGCTGCTAGCCTCCTTAGACCTCAGTTCAGAATGTGTACAGCATTATGACAGTCACAGTCTACTGGTTACAAGTCACAAGGTTGCCTCAGATTCAAGGGGTAAGAAAACAGACTTCCCCTTTTGAAGGCAGAAGCTGCAAAACATTATGGTCATTTTTGCAATCTACCACCTGAATTTTAAAACTGAGATAGTATTCCTCAGGGAAAGAGCTGAGCTTTGTGTAAAATAAGGAAAATCAGTCTTCAGAGAATTATGAGGATAATCTTGAGATGAGAATAAAATGCCAATTGCTTTGAATAAAAAAAAAAATTAAAAAAATAAAAATTTCATTTGAGCCCAAGAAGTGTGAGGGCCAGGGGAGCAAGAAAGGAGCTGAGAAATACGGAAATAGCTGATTTACCCCGTGAAGATTAATGCAATCTCTCTCCCACTCACATATTCATTGCCACAGACTTTACTAAAGTCTTAAGCACATAGACCAAGCCTATGACACTTTGGAGGGTGAAGTGAGATGGGTGGTGTCCACTGAAGTGGCAAGGGGTAGAAAAGAGGACTTGGAGACGTCCAGTGCTTTTATCTGTATCACTTCTAATTTGTTCCTTTAACATGGCCAACTTTTAGGGACATCAATGCATTCTAAATACTTGCTTTAAGCAATGCTACCTTTTTATTTTATTTTACTTAATAATGAAAAATTCCAAACATATACATAAGTAGGGAGAACAATCTAATTTATCCCCTATGCACCCATAACCCAGCTCCCACCATGATTAATCGTGTTCCAGCTAACCCCCTACCCATTATCCTCCTACCACATTCCTTGAAGTAAATCCCAGATCTCTCATCTGTAAATATTTCAGCAAGATGTGGAACTGTTTCAAAAATGCATAACCACAATATCGTTATCACAACTAAAACAATTAACAATAAATTTCTAACATAATCAAATTGCCAGGTAGTGTTAAAATTTCCAGTTGTCTCTGGGATAAGTCTTAACACTGTATGTGATTGATATATTTTAAGTCTGTATTTACCTACAAGATGCCCCTCTGATATATATTTTCTCTCCTTCCTTCCCTTTCTTCTTCTCTTTCTCACTCTCCTTCTCCTTCTCTCTTCCTACTAATATATTTATTAAAGAAACCAGATCATTTGTCCTAAAGAGTTTCCCATGATTTGGATTTTGTAGAATTCATCTCAGTGCTGTCGTTTAACATGTTCATCTGTCCTCTGTAGTTCTACAAATGGGTAGTTGGATCTAAAAGCTTGGTTAGTTTCAAATTCATTTATTTTGGTAAAACTACTTACAGGTGATGCTGAGTGCTACCCTTTTTATTTGAAAAGATTTTCCCAGATTCATGGCTTTAAAATTATGTGCCCCATATCATATTACTTTGTGTCTTAAATAAATAAATTGTTCACAATCTTCTTTTAACTAATAAATAAACTTTCCCATGTTTTTCCATGTTTCCATCACCACCTGATGAGAAACAGGGAGTAAGGGATACACATGATTTTTTGAGTTGTCAAAGCAAAAATTTTTCAAATCTGTTTAGTTTGAATGTGTGTTTAGTGTATATATGACCTGCTTGCCAGCACTCTGCAATAAACTTTTTAAGAAGACCCAGGGAAATATTTAAAGTATGACTGTGATCAATCAATAGAAGCAACTGGTTAAAGAGAAACTAGCTTTTGACTTATCAGAAGATTGGCAGTTCAAACCCACCAGCCACTCCATGGAAGGAAATGGGGCATTCTGGTAGCATAGTGCCTAAGGCACTTGACTGCTAACCAGAAGGCTGGCAGTTCAAACCCACCAGCCACTCCTCAGAAGGAAGCCTGGGCAATCTATTTCCATAGAGATACCACCTCGGAAACCCAAGGAGGGGTCACTATGAGTTGGATCCGACTCAATGGTAGTGAGTTTGAGTCAACATCAGATAGGAGCTCTGATATTTCTTTGTCATAATGATCATTTTGCCTCTTTTCAGCTTTAGCTTATGTGATAGTTAAGGCTGTGTGTCAACTTGGCTGGGCCTGGTTGAGTGGTTGGGCCGCCGAATGTGGTATTGCCCATGATGAAACTGGTAATCAACTCCATGGTAGAATCTACATCCCTAAGGCAGGAGCTCTGGTAGCATAGTGCCTAAGGCACTTGACTGCTCACCAGAAGGCTGGTG
>NW_006921604.1:13439465-13442003 GCF_000298275.1 Orycteropus afer afer
TGTTCTACAGGGTTGCTATGAGTTGGAATCCACTTGATGGCAGTAGGTTTGGTTTGGTTTGGTCAACATCAGCCATCTAAATAAGACATTTTTGTCTCCCTTGACCATTAGTAAATATCCAGGTCAGCTAGCCGACTATTCATCATTTCATTGTTAGTTAAGAGTTTGGGAATCTAGTTGTAACATGTGTTTGTAGAAGAGTTGATGTTTTTGACTTGTGATGTTGGCAAAGAATACTGAAAATACCATGACTGCCAGAAGAATGAACAAATCTGTCCAGAAATAAGTGCAGCTGGAATGCTCCTTTGACATGAGAATGGCCAGACTTCGTCCCACCTACTTTGGTCATGTTGTCAGAAGGGACCATTCCCTGGAGAAAGATATCATGCTTGGTAAAGTGGAGGCTCAGCAAAAAAGGAGGAGGCCCTCAAGGAGATAGATTGACACAGGGACTGCAACAATGGGCTCAGGTATAGCAAGGATTATGAGGCTGGTGCAGGACCGGGCAGTGTTTAGTTCTGTTGTACATAGGGTCAGTATGAGTCAGAAGTGATTCGACAGCACCTAACAACAAAACATCAACACGTGTTTGTAAATACAGAGTCATAGGTCACATTTCTTTTAAATAGAATGAAATAGTGAAAGCAATACTTTTTTTATTACGCGCTTCATAGAACAACCTTAAAAAAATATATCAATGAGCTGGTTATAGCACCAAATATAAAGGGAGAAAAGGCAGCTATAACAGACCCTTCTCAAAATTCCCACGGTAGGTACCTACCATGGAGTATGGTTGACCTCTGGAGAAAAAGCCTTTCTAATTGATGTGCCTATATATAGAAGCCAGGAAAAGAAACTGACCCATGTGCCCTGGATCTAAAGGATATCAGGCAGCAGGCCTGAAATTTAATATATACTTGTCCTCATCATCCTTGTCCCTTTGTTTGATTTTTATGAGAATCTGTGTGGGGGCTCTCTCTAGTTCTCTTTTTCTTTATACTTTTTTTTTTTCCCCAAAAAAACTATCGTGTTCTCTTATTTTTAGAATACAAGGAGCAAAGGACAGAGGTGGCTTCTGTGGAGAAGTAATAAAAGGCTACGTTTTAACTTGATACCATACAAGTTTGGAAACTGATGGAACTGCTCCAACAGATGGCACTGCTTTTTCATCTGCTGATTCCTGCCAACATTACATATGGTGCAAAGAAAACTACCAGCCCACCACCACTATTACCACCTGTTAGAAGAAGAGGCTAACATGTATAGAAGAAGAGTCTAATGTGCAAAGAAGGACCTCAGAGCAGTGGAGTAAACACTGGGCTGGGAGAAGGGATTCCTGCATTCCAAACTGGGACTGCTAATGGCTGTGTGAGCTGGACTTATGTTTCTTCAATCCTAAAAAATAGAGCACAACCAGGAGTTCTCTAAGGCCCCTGTGGCTCTGGCTGCTTCTCAACTCTCAGAGGTATTATAGACAATAGTTATAGTTTCCTGTTTCTGCTTTAGCAAAGTACTACAAACTTAGTGGCTTAAAATAATGTAAAGTTATTTCATATAGTCTATAAGTCAGAAGTCTGGCACAGTTCTCACAGGCTAAGATCAAGTTGTCAACAGGGCTGTGTTCTTTACTGGAAACTCTAGGGGAGAATCTGTTCCTTGCCTAGCTTCCAGAGATTGTCTGCACTTCTTTCTTGTGGCACTTTCCTCCATCTTCAAAGCCTGCGCTTGAATCAAGTCCTTCTCCTGCTACCACATCTCATGTTCTCTACAGCTGGGAGAGGTTCTCTGCTTTTAAGGACTCATGTACTTAGATCAAGGCCACCTGGATACTCTTCCCATCTCAACGTCCTTAAACTTAACCACACGTGCAAAGTCTCATTGCCATATGAGGTAACACACTCACAATCTCAGGGATTAGCATGTGGACATCTTTGGGTGTTATTATTTAGCATACCACAAAGATGAAGTTTTCCCTAGGAAGAGGGAAAGAAACAATTGATGAAGGCAATATTTTCAAAGAGACTCAAAGTCCACATTCCTTACCCTGTCATTTAAGATCCTCCAATGTTGTTGTTTTTGTTCAATGCTGTTGAGTTGGTTCCTACTCATAGCCATTCTATGTACAACGAAACAAAACACTACTCAGTCTTGCAACATTCTCACAATTATTGTCATGCTTGAACCCATTGCTACAGCCACTGTGTCAGTCCATGTCATTGAGGATCTTCCCCTTTTTTGCATGACCAAGCATGATGTCCTTCTCCAGAGACTGGTCCCTCTTGATGTTCTTGTTGTTGTTGTTAAGTACCATTGAGTGGTCTCTGAGTAATAGCGACTCTACGCACAGCAGAACAAAACACTGCCCGGTCCTGAGCCAGATCCACAATTCTTGCTACACATGAGCTCATCACATTGTCACTGTGTCAATCCACCTCATTGAGGGCCTTCCCCTCTTTTGTCAACCCTCCACCCTACCAAGCATGACATCCTTCTCCTGGGAATGGTCCCTTCTGACAACATGACTAAAGTAGGTGAGAC
>NW_006921604.1:13444224-13457709 GCF_000298275.1 Orycteropus afer afer
CTTTGTTTCCAACTTTTGCATTCCAATCACCAGTGATAAGCAACACATCTTGATTGCATGTTCAGTCAATTTCAGACTGCAGAAGTTGATAAAAATCTTCAAATTCCTCATCTTTTGCTTTGATGGTTGGTGCATTAATTTGAATAATAGTCGTATTAAGTTCTTTGTAGTGGTCTTCTTTGTAGGCATATGGATATTATCCTATCACTGATGGTATTATACTTCAGGACAGATCTTGAAACATCTTTTGTGATGTTGAATGCCACACCACTCCTCTTCAATTTGTCGTTCTCAGCATAGTAGATCATATGGTTGTCTGATTCAAAATGGGCAAAACCGGTCCATTTCAGCTCACTAATGCCTAGGATATCAATCTTTATGTGTTCCATTTCATTTTTGACAACTTCCAATATTCCTAGATTCATACTTCATACATTCCATGTTTCAATTATTAATGGATGTTTGCAGCTATTTCTCCTCAATTTGAGTTGTGCCATGTCAGCACATGGAGGTCCTGAAAGACTTACTTTATCCATATCATGAAGGTTGGTTCTACTCTGATGAGGTAGCTCTTTCCCAGTCCTATTTTGAGTGCCTTCCAACCCAAGGGGCTAGTCTTCCTGCACTGTGTTGGACAATGTTTCCAAGCTATTCATAAAGTTGCCCAGTAATGTATCAGAGAGAGTTTCTCTGCTATTCATAAGGTTTTCCCTGGCTAATTTTTGAGAAGTGAATGGCCTCCTTGTTCTTCCTAGTCTGTCTTAGTCTGTAAGCTGCATTGAAACCTGTGCACCATGTGCAACTCTGGTGGCATCTGAAACACCAACAGCACAACCTCAAGCCTCACAGCAACATTCAAGCCTCAGAGGATGACAAACTGACAGACAAGTTTGTCTCCCTTAGCTGTTGGGAACATCTGCACCCTTCTCTTACCTAATTCCTACCTGAAGCTTGCCACTCTGTGGTCCCCGGCCACTCCTGGTCCCTCCCTTTCCTGGCTCTAGGGGGCTTGGGGCCTAGCCTCTTGATACATGTCCAAAATATGTGAACCAAAGTCTCACCATCCTTACTTCTAAGGAGCATTCTGGCTATACTTCCTCAAAGATAGATTTGTTTGTTCTTCTGGCAGTTCATGGTATATTCAATATTCTTTGCCAACACCGTAATTCAAGGCATCAATTCTTCTTTGGTATTCCTTATTCATTAGCCATCTTTTGCATGTATATGAGATGACTGAAAATACTATAGCTTGTTTGAGCTGCACCGTAGTCTCCAAAGAGACATATTTGCTTTTTAACACTTTAAAGAGATCTTTTGCAGAAGATTTGCTCAATGCAATACACATCATTTGATTTTTTTAACTGTTGCTTCTATGGCATGCATTGTGGATCCAAGTAAAATTAAATCCTTAATAACTTTAATATGTTCTCCATTTATCATGATGTTGCCAAAATTATCACCCAATGTTTCCACTTGAAATATCCTGTAACTTCTTTACCTGAATTCAACTGTACATGCTCTAGGATTTGCCTCAACTCACATTGCTCCTGATTTCTGAAAAATTGTGCCACTCACTGACTTCTCTGTACCACCACTTTCCTTCCAGGGTCCAACTAATAGCACATCTCTTATAAAGAGTACTTTGTCCCTCTAAGACAGAAAGCAAAACACCAGTATTTTGTGTCTTCTTTTTTTTTCTGCTTGGTTTGCAGTTTCTTGTGCCTATGTCTTAGAGCTCCCACAATACTCCTAATTCCTTAAGGGCCCAGTGATTAAGGACTGATCTCTGTGTCCTCCAAGTGCCTTGCACATAGCAGGAGCTCCATCTATATGAGCTGACCAAAGGCATTAATGACCATAATTGGACTCAGAGTGGGAAGAAGGTAGCAATGGAAGGAAGACACCCATATAGATGACATATGAACAATTAGATTCTTTAACCAGGCACAAATCTCTTCATTGGGTTTTTGCATCTAATGAAATAGAAGACACAACTCATATATGAAGAGGACACAGGAGTCCTAACAAGAGGGAAGACCTACATCCCCCTTAAGAGAAATGGACAAATCTTGATGATGGGTGAGACCCACAGAAGGAGAGATGAGTTGATCAAAGCTTCCAAATCCCTTGCTCTTCTTCCCACCACATACATATACAGAGGTCACAGGGCTCTATGTATTTTTCCAGTCTCTATGCCTGGACACCTCATCTCATATCCAATACTCTAGCCAGCTCTGACTACTAAGAAACATGCCCACATCTATACATGAAGTAGGAGTAACATAACCATCACCATTTATTAAAAATGTTTCTGCCAAACCAAACCAAATCCAACCCATTGCCGTTGAGTGATTGCTCAACGTGCTCCTGTAGGAAGGACATAGTGACCCTGTAGGACAGAGTGGAACTGCCCCATAGAGTTTCTAAGGCTAAAATCTTTGTGGAAGCAGACTACCACATTCTTCTCCTGTGGAGTGGCTGTAGGTTCAAATCACTGATCTTTTGGTCAGGAGCTGAGCACATAACCACTTTCCTGCCAGAGTGTTGGAAATAGATAATAAAATAGCCCAGACTCAATTGATATAACAACCTATACCCATTTTGGTTGAATTCTTATGAAAGCAAATGCTCTTCTGCAGATAGTAGAAACTTCAAATGCTGCAGTAAATATCACTACTGACCAACCTTGGATTACTTACTTAACTTCTTTAAGCCCCACATTCCTCATCCGTACAAAGGAGGTAATAAGGGGAGCTCTGTTGGCATAGTGCCTAAGGCATTTGACTGCTAACCAGAAGGTTGGGGGTTCAAACCCACCAGCCACTCCTCAGAAGGAAGATTGGGCAAGCTACTTCAGTAGACTATGAGGATAATATGTGATCTTGAATGTGAAGCAAGTAGCTTAACTCCTGGCACACTGAAAGTTTTCAATAAGTGGTAGGGGAGATATTATTCCTGTTTCATAGATAGATGTTGACATGCTTAGTTAGCAGTCAGAGCTGGCTAGAAAATCAGGTATGAGGGGAGGTATCCAGGCATAGGGAATGGAAAAGTAGGTAGAACCCAATTATAAAGCTGAAAAGAAGTCAGTGAAGTGTCATAACTTGTCACCTCTTCAATTTTACCAGGCTCATCTACTTCTATCCCTACCTGCACCCTTTTCCTCTTGCCTTCCAACCTGCTGAATTTTGTGCTTAAGACTAAAGGGAATATATGTTAACTGCAATTCTATCAATTACAAAATAGGCTATATCAAACTATCTGATTGGTTGAACATATGGGACACTCAAAATAATATTTGTGGGATAAATAAGTGAATAAATAAATACATGCATAAGTAAAGAACTAAAGAGCAAGCAAATGAATGCATGTATCTCTTGGCTCCAGTGATTCAGACTAATTTCTCCCAACAATTCCATAACAAGTAGGATTTGATTTGGCCCCACTGTCACTTTTGATATGCCCCACAACTTGTCTGTCTGTTTGTTGTGCGGTGGTGGCTTGCATGTTTCTGTGATGCTGAAAGCTATGCTATTGGTATTTCAAATACCAGCAGGGTCACCCATGGTAGACAGGTTTCAGCAGAACTTCCCGACTAAGACAGACTGGAAAGAAGGAATGTGCCATCACTTCTGAAAAAAAAATTGGCCAGTGAAAACCTTATGAATAGCAGTGAAACATTGTCTGATATAGTGCCAGAAGATGAGCCCCTCAGGTTGGAAGGCATTCAAAATACAAACAAGGAAAATCTGCCTCCTCAAAGTAGAGTCAACTGCAATGACATGAATGGAGCAAAGCTTTTAGGACCTCTATTTGCTTATGGGGCACAACTCAAAATGGGAAGAAATAGCTGCAAACATTCATCAACAATCAGAATGTGGAATGTATGAAGTAAGGATTTTGGCAAAAATGAAATGAAACATAAAGATCAATATCCTAGACATTAGTAGGCCAAAATGGACAGGTTTTACCCATTTTGAATCAGACAATCATATGATCTACCATGCCTGGAATGACATATTGAAGAGGAACAGCAACACATTAATTATCACAAAAAAATGTTTCAAGATCTACCCTGAAGTACAATGCTGTCAGTGATAGGATAATATCCATACACCTACAAGGAAGACCAGTTAATACTACTATTATTCAAATTTACACACCAACCACTAAAGCCAAAGACACGGAAATTGAAGATTTTTACCAACTTTTGCAGTCTGTAATTGACCAAACATGCAATCAAGATAGGTTGATAATATTAAAGGTGATTGGAACATAAAAGTTGGATACAAAGATGAATCATCAGTGGCTGTTAAATATGGTGTTGGTAAAAGAAATCACACCAGAGATCGCATGATAGAATTTTGCAAGACCAATGGCTTATTCATTGAAAATGCTTTTATTTTCAACAACATAAATGGTGGTTATACACATGGATGTCACCAGATTGAATACATAGGAATCAGACTGACATCTGTAGAAAGAGGCAATGGAGAAGCTCAATATCTTCAGCCAAAACAAGACCAGGAGCTGACTGTGGAACAGACCATCAATTGCTCATATGCAAGTTCAAGTTGAAACTGAAGACAATTAAAACAACTCCACTAGAGTCAAAATATCACCTCAATTATATCCCACCTGAATTTAGAGACCATCTGAAGAATAGATTTGAGACATTTAACACTAATGAACAAAAACCAGATGAATTGTAGGATGGCATCAAGAACATCATGCATGAAGAAAGAAAAAGGACACGAAAAGGACAAGGAAGGAAGAAAAGACCAAATTGGATGTCAGAAGAGACTCTGAAACTTGCTTTCAAACGGAAAATAGCTAAAGCAAATGGAAGAAATGACAAGATGAAAGAGCTGAACAGAAGATTTCAAAGAGTAGCTTGAGAAGACTCAATTATTAAAATGAAATGTGCAAAGCTGGAGTTAGAAAACCAAAAGGTAAGGACATACTAGGCATTTCTCAAGCTGAAGGAACTGAGGAAAAAATTCAAACCCCAAGTTGCAATATTGAAAAATCCTATGGGCAAAATCATGAATGATGTAGGAAGCATCAAAAGAAGATGGAAGGAATACACAAGTCACTGGATCATAAAGAATCGGATGATGTTCATCTATTTCAGGGGGTGGCATATAATCAAGAACCAGTGGTATTGGAGGAAGAAGCTGAAACTGCACTGAAGGAATTGGTGAAAAACAAGACTCCAGGAATTGACAGAACACCTTTGAGATATTTCAACAAATGACTGCTCTGCTGGAGGCACTTGCTCATCTATTCCAAAAGATTTGAAAGACAACTACCTGGCCAACTGACTGGAAGAGATCCATATTTGTACCCATTTCAAAGAAAGGTGATCCAACAGAATGTGGAAATTATCGAACAATATTATTAATTTCATACACAAGTAAAATTTTACTGCAGATAATCCAAAAACCGTTTCAGCATTATATTGACAGAGAACGTCCAGAAATTCAAGCCCAATTCAGAAGAAGATGTGGAATGAAGGATATCATTGCTGATGTCAGATGGATCTTGGCTGAAAGCAAAGAATACTAGAAAGAGATTTACTTGTGTTTTATGACTATGCAAAAGCATTCAACTGCGTGGATCATAACAAATTATGAATAACATTGTGAAGAATGGGAATTCCAGAACACTTAATTGTGCTCATGAGGAATCTATACATAAGACCAAGAGGCTGTCATTCGAAAAGGACAAGGGGATACTATGTGGTTTAAAATCAGGAAAGTTATGTGTCAGGGTTTTGTCCTTTCACCATACTTATTCAGTCTGTATGCTCAGCAAAATAATCCAAGAACCTGGATTAAATGAAGAATGGAGCATCAGGATTGGAGGAATTTGTGACATGCAGATGATACAATCTTGCTTGCTGAAAATGAAGATGGCTTGAAGCACCTACTGATGAAGATCAAAGACGACAGTCTTCAGTATGGATTACACCTCAACATAAAGAAAACAAAAATCATCATAACTGGACCAATCAGCAACATCCTGATAAATGAGAAAACATTGAGGTTCTCAGGGATTTCATTTTACTTGGATCCACAATCAACAGCCATGGAAGCAGCAATCAAGAAATCAATGTATTGCATTGGGCAAATCTGCTGCAAAAGAGCTCATGAAAGTGTTAAAGAGTAAAGATGTCATTTGAAGATTAAGGTGCATTTGACTCAAGCCATGGTATTTTCTATAGCTTCATATACCTGTGAAAGCTGGACAATGAATAAGGAAGACCAAAGAAGAATTGATACATTTGAAATGTAGTGTTGGCAAAGAATACTTAAAATACCATGGACTTCCAGGAACAAATCTGTCCTGGAAGAAGGGCAGCCATAATGCTCCCTTCATCTCATGTACTTTGATCATATTGTCAGAAGGGACTAGGCCCTGGAGAAAGATATCATGCTTGGTAAAGTAGAGGGTCATTGATAAAGGGGAAGACCATCAATGAGATGAATTGACACAATGGCTGTGATGATGGGCTCAAGGATGGTGAGGGAAGTGCAGGACCAAGCAGCCTTTTGTTCTATTGTACATAGGGTTGCTATGAGTCAGAGCCAACTCAAACCACCTAACAACAACAGCTATCATTGAGCAGGAGCTGTTGTAGTGCAGTAGTTAAAAAATTCTTCTGCTGCTGACAAAAAAGTCACCAGTCACTTTACAGGAGAAAGACGAGGCAGTCTGCTTCCGTAAAGATTTCCAGCCTTAGAAACTCTATGGGGCAGTTCTGCTCTTTGCTAAGGTGTTGCTGAGTCAGAAATGACACAAAGGCAGTGGGTTTGGTTTTGGTCTGGCCATCATTGAACAGGCAGCAACTTGGCTTTCCATCTCAGATCCAAGAGGTTTTAATGGTTACATAACAAATTAAGTAAACATAGGAAGAATGCCAATGAACTTAACCTTTTGCCATATTGACTATGTTAATAGCTAACATAGTTTTATAGCATCACTTTCTTTCAACACTGGCATTCCCATCTCTCATTAATCCATTTGTTTTCCTCACACATGGGTTTCTCTCAAGTCCATCCCACTTGATGATTAACCTCACTGCCTACCTACCCCTCTTCTTCCCCTCCCTGCACACATAACACATATCTGCTCTAAATGTCTCCCCACCAGCACAAATCCTGGTCTCTGCTCACTTTGACATCTCCCTAAGGCTGCCAAATCAGCATGAAGCATAAAAATAACAGATGATAATCAATTCTTCACTTTGGATTAGATTAATTTTGAGATTATTATTATTTTTCCTTCTTGATCATGTCTTAAATAACATATACTTCCTAACTCCATATTATTGAATATTTGGACTACCACATAAGCCTATGTGCTCCATTTTGATTCAACTTATGAGTGCTCTGGTGGCATAGTGCCTAAAGCACTTGATTACTAACCAGAAGGCTGGCAGTTCAAACCCACCAACCACTCCTTGGAAGGAAGGTTGAGCAATAGCGTATCTCTGGCCATGAGGCTGGTAAATATCCTGGCCTGTATTCCTACTCTATAGTATCCAGGACTCTGGTTTGTTGTTGTTGTTTTTAATAATTTGTTGTTGTTATTGTTAAGAATACACACAGAAGAACATCCATTTAACAATTCCTACATGTACAATTCAATGACATTGACTAAATTCTTTGCATTGTGCAACTATCCTCACCCTCCTTTTCCTGTTCTGTTCTTTTACTAGTGTGCTATCCTAAACTTGCTGCCCATGAGTCTACAGGGCAACTCATTCCAGGCTGTTGTGTCTGCTTCACATATTCTCTCCTATTCCACTTCCACTCATCACATCTTTCAAATGCCTGAAAAATTTCCCATCTCCACTTACCACTTAAGTTTACACCTGCATTTATTCTCTGCATCAACTCAGCTTGCAACGTATTAATATACATATATTTGTATGGAGCCCAACAGGTCAAACTCCTATTTTCCCATTTTTGATTATTAGTGTCTATGCTTAGGAGCCAAAAGCCAAACACAATCTGTTGTCATCAGACTGATTCCTCCTCAGGGTGACCCCAAGTGTTACAGAGTAGAATTATCCTGTAAGGTTTTCTTGGCTGTGAATGAGTTATGGTGGTGCAATGGTTAAGTGCTTGGAGGCTAACTGAAAGGTCAGTGATTTGAATCCACCAGTGACTCCATGGGAGCAAAAACCTGGTGATCTGCTCCTGTAAAGATTACAGCCTGGGAAATCTTATGGGGCAGTACTATGTTGTCCTGTAGAGTTTTTATGAGTCAGAATCCACTTAACAGCACACGTCAATAATTATTATTGAAGCAGATTGGTTGGTCATTTTTCTACAGTGCTGCTGGTGGGTTCAAACCACCAACCTTTAGGTTATCAGCTGATTTCAAACTGCTTACACTATGCAAAGACATGCTAAGGACAGAAGACTCTAAACTAATTAATGTATTCAAAGTATATCCAGAACCCAAGTCTGTCTCTCGAATGACAAATTTCAATCTGAGTGCCAACCCTGATGGTTAGTGCTGACTGCCTGACAGTGTATTTGAGGATTTTAGACTCACATCTAAGTTTGGTGGGAAAGAGACTGTGAGATCAGGATATCTCTGGGGGCATGCATGCCAAATATTTGCCAATCCTTGTCTGCTTGCTCCATCTCCCTCCATAAATCCATGGTTGGAAAGGGGAATTTTATTGTTGTTATGAGTTGGAAGTCTCTAATGTTGCAAGAGGACCATGGGTGTTGTTAGCTGACTCTAATATCAAACTCATCTCCTTTGATTCTAATATTGAACTCATCCCCATGTGAGGCGAGGAATGGCTAGAAAGGTGGGTGAATAAGGGGACAAGATGAGAGGTCATTATTTTTGTGAGAACCATGAATTTGTCTTAGGGTTTTTTCTTTTCTTTTTTTTTTTAACATGAAGGCTTCACATGGCGTTCATGTGGTATTTTGAACACAGTGATAGAAATAAGCCTTAACAAGTCAGGATTCTTTAAGGAAATTCATTTCTAGAAATCAGTATTTTGTCAACACAGGATGAAATAAGCATCTCTTGAAACTAATTATGCAGTGCAATCAGGTGGACACGGTAAGCTTTAAGGTTTGGGGGCAAAAGGGCCAATCTCAAATTTGGATATAAACAGTTTATCCCACTTCACTAAACCATTGCCAGTGAGTGACATTCCTTTAACAAAACACCTTAAGAGAACTGGGGAAGCTGGCTAGATTTTATTATCTCATGGCTGAGCTGCATTTCTTCCTTCCAGAGAGTTCATCACTTGCAGGTGTCAGTGTTTCTATGGCAGAGTCAGCTTGTCACATCTTAAGGAACACATCAAAGAATCTGTGAAATAAAACCTCTAGACTTTAACAGGAAAAAGGGATCTCAAGTAAGCAGGATCATAGGACAAATCCAGTAAAAGGTCCTTTGGCACCTGTATGAGTACGAATAGATGTGGCAAACAGCCACCAGTCAGATTCAGCCCACTAAACAGGCCACCCTTCTGGATGAAGACAGTAATACTAGAATCCAGATAGGTAGACATCTTGGCAGCAGGGAAGAGAAGAAGCTCCAAATATCATTTTTACCATAAGGAAATATTTTTGGCAACTTAGCTCCCTAAAGAAATTGCACTGAGACCTAACAGCATCCCCCATCTAGACCTGGGTAGGGTCTATTTTTCCTCACTCTGAATCTGGGGTAGGCCTGTGACCTATTTTTACTAATGGAATGTGGTGGAAGTAATGCTTGTTACCTTCCAAGGCAAGACCTTAAGAGATTCAAGAACCCCACCTCCTTCTTGAAATCTAGCTGTCTTGCTGTGAGGAAGTTCAGAGAGCCACAAGAAACCCACATGGAAGAGAACTAAGGAACCAACTGAGCTCCCAGGTGGTGATCAGCACTAACATGCGAATGAGCGCATTTTGGACCTTGGAGCCATCCCAGAGGCCAGAAGACCTACAGGAAGAAGTGCTAGATTAACCCACAGAATTGTGAGAAGTAATAAACTGTTACTTTAAACCATTAAACTGTGTGATAGCTTGTTATGGGGCAGATTACTGAAACAGTAAACCAAGCCTTCTCCTCCCACCATTCATCAGGGCCCCCTGAACCATAAGGTTCATCTTATAGAGGAGATGTCTTCAAGGACTCCATGAAGTTCCTTACATGTGCTCAGGACTAATCTCTGAACATAAAAATGTGTTCCTGAACTGCATACAGAATTTGTTGTGTCTGACTGGTAGCACAATACCTAAGGCATCTGACTGCTAACCAGAAGGTTGGTGGTTCAAACTCACCAGCCACTCTATGAAAGCAAGACTTGACAATCCACTTCCATAAAGATTTACCTCCTCAGAAACCCAGTGGGGGTCACTATGAGTCAGATCGCCTCAATGGCAGTGGGTTTGGTTTGGGTTTGACTGAAAGTTTGGCAGTTGACAATTCAAACTTCTTCTGGTTGGTTTTATGACCTTGGACAAATTACTTAAACTCTCTGAACCTTGGTATTTTCAGTAGCAAGCATGCACGAAGGACTTTCTCAGCAGAGTTCATTTAAGGATTTAGTGAGATAATATTTGTTGCTCCAAGAACAATACAATCTCATAGAACATTACCAGCTGTTGCTGCTATTGCTGCTGCTTTTCTTCCTTTTTTTTTTTTACTTCACATACAACATGAAAGGAATGCCAAGAAAATGTGAAAATGTGTATGTTTGAATTATTTGATTAAAAAATCTTTGCGTTATTTCTGACAAGGGACAAGGTTGTAGTCACTTCTTGGACATACCCAGCTACCCAAAGGGAGGGAGTGGTTGGATCTGTGGGCTCGGGACCATGGTCACAGGGGACATCAAGCTCAATTGGCATAAAATACTACACAAAACATTGTTCCACATTCTGCTTTGGCAAATAGCAACTGGGACCTTAAAAGCTTGCAAGCCGCCGTCTAGATGCAAAGATGGGTCTCTCCTCATCCAGAGCAAAGAAGAATGAAGAAAATCAAAGATGTTTGGAAACAATTAGTCCAAGGGACTGGTACATCATGAGATCTTCAGCCTATGTTGTGAGGCCTGAGTCCTAATGGCCTCCAGGTATATCTTTAACCAGAAGTCTTTCAGTGTCGGGGATTCTAACACTCCCCATGCCACTCGGATTCAGCACATATCAGAGATTTCCTCCGGATTCAGTGCGTATCAGAGATTTACCTGGCTCCTGAAGTCTCCCACATATCAGAGCTCTGCATCCTCCCTAAATAATAATTCCCCAAGTAGACTTTGTAGCCGGGGGATTCCAACACGTCCCCCAACATCTCAGATCCCTGCCCTAAACTCCTTAGCAACAACCAATCATCTGTACCCCTTAGCCCTGGTGCTACTCTACCCTATATTTTTTCCTATAAAAATGTGACAGTAAAGGAGCATGAGGTCTTTTGCCTTGGCCGCTGCGTTGGCAAGAGCAGGGACCCTAGCTCAAGCTAGCTAATAAACTTTCCTTTTGCTTTTGCATTATCGTGTCTGTGGTGACTTCCTCGCGCCAACATTCCTTTCCAGGCTCAACAATGTGACTATGAGACCAGAACTAGATGGTGCCTGGCTACCAGTGTCAACCACTTGGAAGGGGATCTATGTACGAGATCTTAGCTAGAGTGGGAGAACAATGTGGAACAAAATTCAAAATCATTTAAAAAAAAAAAAAAAGGACCAGGTTTGCTGATCTGATAGAGCCTGGTGTAACCCCTGAGATTATGGCTGCTGTCTGCCCTTCAGGTCAAGCTACTCCTGTGGCTTCCAGCCAAACAAAAGACAGGCATATGAGCAGAACATTTACTTTAGGTAGATATACCCTTGGAGAGATGAATCATGGGAGAACAAAAGGACTGTGTATGCACAGGGAGACATCTGGGGGAGGGGGCAGGAGTGATTGGGAGGGAAGGACACATGGAAGAGGTAATTATGGGGAGGAAGTGGAAAGAGAGCTGTTGCATTGTGGGTATTGAAGTCAATGTCATGAGACAAAGTCTATGTGAACTGCTGTATGGAAAATGAATTTGCTCTGTAAACTTTCACCCAAATCACAATAAAACTTTAAAGAAAAAACGTTGGGCTATTTAATTATTTCATCTTATTTTTTAGTTCTAAGAGCAGGAAAGGAGCTCTGGTAGCATAGTGCCTAAGGCACTTGACTGCTAACCAGGAGCCTGGCGGTTCAAACCCACCAGTCTCTCCTCAGAAGGAAGGTTGGGCGATCTACTTCCTTAGTGATACTGCCTCAGAAACCCAAGGAGGGGTCGCTATGAGTCAGGTCCAACTGAATGACAAATAACAACAACAATAACATAGGAGTTCTGGTGGCATAGTGGCTAAGGCATTTAGCTGCTAACCAGAAGGTCGGCGGTCCAAACACACTAACTGCTCTGCAGGAGGAAGATGAGGCAATCTACTTCTGTAAAGATTTACAGCCTTGGAAACCAGTGGGGGTCACTATGAGTCAGAATCAACTCGATGATAGTGAGTTTGGTTTGGCCCCTCCTAGAGTTTGCCTTCTAGATGAGGCTATGGAGGAGTTATACTCTGTAATACATGGGGTCATCATGAGTTGGAATCTACTTGATGGCAACAAATTTGTTTTTTATTCTATCAAGTTCCATAGGGAACATAAAATAATGAAACATATCTTTACTTTCACAAGACTCTCAATTTAGTTGGAGAAATAAGACATAAGCACGTATAGCTGCAATACATGATCACATGAGATCAGTGAAATAGTTTAAGGTGGTTGTTGCTGTGTGTCGTTGCATCAGCTCTGACTCAGAGACCTTATGTGTAATAGAACAAAACATTGCTTGATACTGCACCATCCTCACAATTGTTGTTACATTTGAGCCCATTGTTGCAGCAATGGGTTAATCTATTTCCTTGTGTGTCTTCTTCTTTTTCTTGCTCTCTAGAGTCCTTATCTATGGATTGGTCCTTCCTGGTAACATGTTTAATGTAAGCCAGACAAAGTATTGCCATCTTCACTTTTAAGGAGAATTCTGGCCACATTTCCTCCAAAGCAGATTTGTTTGTTCTTGTGGCAGTCCATGGTATATTCAATATTCTTCACCAATCTCACAATTCAAATGCATCAACTCTTCTACAGTCTTCTTTATTCATTGTTCAGCTTTAGCATGTATATGAGGCCAATACTATGCCTTAGGTCAGATGCATCTTAGTCCTCAAAGTGACATCTTTGCTATTTAGCATTTTAAAGAAGTCTTTTATAGCATACTTGCCCAATGCAATACATCATTTGATTCTTGGCTGCTGTGTTCATGGACATTGATTGCTGATCTAAGAAGAATGAAATTGTTGAATATTTCAAACTCTTCCCCATTTGTCATGATGTTTTTTATTGGTCCAGTTGTAAGGATTTTCCTTTTCTTTCTGTTGAGTTGTAATCCATAGTGAAGGTTGTAGTGTTTGATTTTCATCAG
>NW_006921604.1:13468754-13477932 GCF_000298275.1 Orycteropus afer afer
GGTTCAAATCCACCAGCCACTCCTTAGAAGGAAGGTTGGGCAATCTACTTTCATAGATATACTGCCTCGGAAACCCTAGGAGGGGTCACTATGGGTCAGGTCCAACTCGATGGCACATAACAACAACAACAGCTATATTTGGTATCTGTAGCAGAATTTCCCCACAGTTATCACATTCCCCCACCAGTCCCTCACAGCACTGTTTTGGGCTGCTCTCACTTTTTATCCTTACCTGGACCTCTGGGCCCCTTGCCCATCCTCAATAACATACACCTGGATAGGGTGGGAAGGGAGAAGAGATATCAGTATGTCTCCTTTCTGGACCACCCCTAATTTATCCACAAAACTAGTCACACAATGATGTGGGATGTCTTGGAAACTTTATTAAAGTTTTGGGGATAGCTAGAGAAAATTACAAAGTAGAAAAAATAAAACTTAAGTCCATACCCTAAATATTATCCCCAGAGTCTTAAACAAAAGGAGGAAAGTTTAGCTCTTTCACATGGCACACTCAACTTCCTAGTCTTGGTTTTATGATCAATATCAAACAATATCAGACTACAAAAGTTGGTAAAAATCTTCAATTTCTTCCTTAGTAGTCGGTGCATAAATTTGAATAATAGTTATATTAACTAGTTTTCCTTGTAGGCATCTGGATATTATCCTATCATTTACAACATTGTACTTCAGGATAGATCTTGAAATGTTCTTTTTGACAGTGAATATGACACCATTCCTCTTCAATTTGTCATTCCTGGCACAGGAGACCACATGACAGAGTGATTCAAAATGGCCAACTCCAGTCCATTTTACCTCACTAATGTCTAAGAGGAAGTCCAAGCTTCACAGAAGACATTGGTGAAAAATAAAGCTCCAATAATTGACAGAATACCAATTGAGATGCTTCAACAAACAGATGAAGCACTGGAGGCACTCACTCATCTATGCCAAGAAATTTGGAAGACAGCTACCTGGCCAACCTACTGGAAGAGATCCATATTTGTACCCATTCCAAAGAAAGGTTATCCAACAGAATGTGGAAATTATCAAACAATATCATTAATATCGCACTCAAGTAAAGTTTTGCTGAAGAAAACTCAAAAATGGTTGCAGCTGTTCATCGACAGAGAACTGTAAGAAGTTCAGGCAGATTTGGAAGAGAATGTGAAATGTGGGCTATCATTGCTGATGTCAGATGGATCTTGGCTGAAAGTAGAGAATACCATAAAGTTCCTTACCTGTGTTTTATTGACTACACAAAGGCATTAGACTGTGTGGATCATAACAAATTATGGATAACATTGTGAAGAATGAGAACACTTAATTGTGCTCATGCAGAACCTGTACATAGACCAAGAAGCAGTCTTTGGAACAGAACCAAGGGATACAAGATGATTTAAAATCAAGAAATTGTGTATCAGCGTTGCATCCTTTCACCATACTTACTCAATCTGTATGCTAAGCAAATAATCTGAGAATCTGGACTATATGAAAAAGAATGTGGCCTCAGGATTGGAGGAAGACTCATACAACCAGCAATATGCAGATGATACAAACTTGCTTGTTGAAAGTGAAGAGGACTTGAAGCACTGATGGACAAAGATCAAAGACTACACCTTCAGTGTGGATTACACCTCAATTTAAAGAAAAAAAAATCTTCACAACTGAATCAGTAAGCAACATTATAATAAATGGAGAAAATATTGAAGTTGTCAAAGATTTTATTTTATTTGGATTTAAAATCAATGTCCATGGAAGCAGCAATCAAGAAATCAAATGACATATTACACTGGGAAAATCTGTTGCAAGATTTCTTTAAAGTGTTAAAAACAGGGATCACTTTGAGGACTAAGGTATGCCTGACCCAAGCCATGATATTTTCAATCACCTTAAATGCATGCCTCTGAATTGTCGTGTTGGTGAAGAATATTGAATATACTATGTACTTCCAAAAGATGAAAAAATCTGTCTTGGAAGAAGTACAGCCAGAATACACCTTAGAAGCAAGGATGGGGAAACTTTGCCTCATGTGTTTTAGACATGTTATCAGGAGGAACCAAACCCTGGAGAAGGACATCATGCTTGGAAAAGTAGGGGACCAGAAAAAAAGGAAGACCGTCAACAAGATGAAATGACACAGAGGGTACAACAATGGGCTCAAGCAATGACTGTGATGATGGTGCATGACCAAGTAGTGTTTTGTTCTCTTGTACATAGAGTCACTATGATTTGGAATTGACTTGATGGCATTAATAACACCAACAACAATGCCTAGAGTATTGATCTTCAAGTGTTCCATTTCTGTGTCATTGGATTTACTCTTTGTTGGATTCTTCTCCACAAAAAAAAAGGGAGAAATCATATTAATCTGTCTATACCCAGATGGAAGGAACTCTGGTAGTGTAGTGCCTAAAGCATTGACTCCTAACCAGAAGACTGGCGGTTCAAACCCACCAGCCACTCCTCAGAAAGAAGATGGGGCAATCTACTTCCATAGACATACTGCCTCAGAAACCAAAGAAGAGGTCACTATGAGTCGGGTCAGACTTGACGGCACATAACAACAAACAAAAAACCCAGATGGAAGGCTGCCTTCACTGTGCATTTTTACATGTCTGCCTCATGAGGGTTAGTCACTAACTTCTTCGACACCTTCATCTTTCATGTACCTCCTTATCATGTCCAGAGGTGTCCTTGAGGACAGGAACTTCAGAATCTGTCTATAAGATCACAGAATCACAGACATCAAAGTATATAAATCCTAAATAAGTAATATCAATATTGAGGACTATTCAAGTTAGAAAAAATAGAGGGCTCTGTATTCTGAAGACAGAAGTTTGGTGGCACTGTGGTTAAGCCATTGGGCTGCTAACCAAAAGTTTGGTGGTTCAAACTCACGGAGTGGAGAAAGATGAAGCAGTCTGCTTCCATAAAGGTTTATAGCCTTGGAAACCCTATGGGAGTCTCTGTGAGTCAGAACAGACTTGATGGCAGTCATTTTGGTTTTGGGGTATTCTGAAGTGGCCTAAGAAAAGCTTCTGGAAAGAGCCCTTGGCTAGACCTTAAAGAATAAGTAAAATATACATAGATGAGAATAACAAGAGAGGGTAACCAAGGCAGGAAAGAGTTTGTGCAAAGGCCTAGAGGCTCCAATGCATCTTTAGGGGTTTGTCATTAAACTAAACCCCCAGAGCCAGAGTCAGTCTTCTATTATAAAACCCTATCCTTGGGAGCTCTCAAAAGTTTCTGCTCCTAAAGTGAATCCAGAAAACCTGAATATTTCTAAGTATAAGAGACCTGGGGAGGAGGAGAGACTCCAATTTAACCAGATTTAGACTTCTGATACTTTTTATTGAATTACATGGTACATAATTAACTGCTGGATTGGGACTGTTCTGAATTAAGTACTGCTGTAAATAAATCAATATTAATGTGCAAAGATTTCACTGCATTTTCTTTGCAACCAGACCGTCTGAATTGTTGCCATAAATTGGGGTCTAACCCAAGATTCCACACAGTGCCCAGGCAACATCCAGCCAAGCCAAAGGTAAGCTCCTCCTCAAGCTTCACACAGTTACCATGTGAATGGTCCTACCATGTGCAGAATGTAACCAAGAAATGAGGCATTAGGGATACAAAAGGGATAGTTCTTGAGGAGTATGTGAAGGTGGATTTCTACTTAGTCTCTTTTTGGGGGCATGGAAAATATATGACACTATGTTTTGGTTACTAGTGGAATATCCATCACAGCAGACTGAATGGATTAGGAGAGTCAAGCCTTCACGTTGTTCTTATGTGCTGTCAAGTTGGACCCAACTCATAGCTACCCCTGCTTGGGTTACTGAGGTAATATCACTATGGAAGTAGATTGCCCAAACTTCCTTCCAAGGAGTGGCTGGTGGGTTTGAACCACCAGCCTTCTTGTTAGCAGTCAAGTGCCTTAGGCACTATGCTACAAGAGCTCCCCAAGCCTTCACTATCTGACTCATGTATTCTGTCCTGTTTGGTCTTTGTTCATATTATTACCTTTCTTCTAAGTCAATTTTAGAAACATAAGGAATATGTAAGTATTATTCAAACCCACCAGCCACTCCTCAGAAGGAAGATGGGGCAATCTACTTCCGTAGTGATACTGCCTTGGAAACCCAAGGAGGGATGCCTATGAGTCGGGTCCGACTCAACGGCACGTAACAACAACAACAACAACAACAACATTTTCAACAGGCAACAGAAAAAAGAAAAAACTCTCCAAGGTTCCACAGATCTCAGATCCATCACAAATTGTTTGGTGTATGAAAGAGGCTCTTGGCCCTCACCTTCCTCCCCTTTTCCCTCAGCAACCATCACTAAGACAGAACCAAATACAGGTAGTAAGATTTTAAGAAAATCTTTCCTTATTCTACATGTTTATTTTAGATTCTTCACAAATAACAGTAAACAACATTTTGTTGGCAATTTTCCATCTAGAGATTACTTTTAAGACCTTAATCTCATTTAAATTCATTTTCCAAATGACAAAACATTGCTCCATGAATTTTATCAATTTTCCCAAGATCACAAAGTTACTAAGTAATAGTTGTTGTTGTTGTTGTTGTTGTTAAGTGCCATCAAGTCGACCCCAACTCATAGCGATCCCTCCTTGGGTTTCCGAGGCAGTATCACTACAGAAGTAGGATTGCCCAACCTTCCTTCCAAGGAGTGGCTGGTGGGTTTGAACCGCCAGCCTTCTGGTTAGCAGTCAAGTGCCTCAGGCACTATGCTACCAGAGCTCCTACTAAGTAATAGTTGTTGTTGTTATGTGCCATCGAGTCGGCCCTGACTCATAGCAACCCCTCCTTGGGTTTCCGAGGCAGTTTCACTACGGAAGTAGGAATGCCCAACCTTCCTTCCGAGGAGTGACTAAGTAATAGAGCCAGGCCCAAATCTAGGACTTTATTGTCCAACCCAGTCCTGGGCATTTGAAGATCATCTCAGGCCCCACATCCTAACTTCATAACAAACACATTGCAATGTATTCACATCCCTCAGATAATATAAATTTTTGCTGTATAATTTTTATAATTCTTATTTGGAGTTTTGTTATAATTTATAAGTAAATTTTTTCTTGTAATTCAAAAGTTATATTTTTATTTGACCATACAAGGCTTGATTTGAGGGGCAACAGATTCGTTGATATCATGTTTACATATTATGCAGAGTCATAGTTATTTATTTCAATTTCAATGTTTTATTTTCATGTTCAGGCACCATTACATTTTTTTTCCTCCAGGTCTCAAATATTGCCAGAAGTCCTTGAAAGCTCACAAGCCCTGAGCAATGAGCCAAGACTGCCAAGTGGCAGAAAGAGCTGGTTCCTGCTGTTGCACCATACGACCCCGGCACAGGAGAATGACAGGAGCAAAGGCTTACAAACTGCAATCCATAAGGCAGGTAGACGTGGCTGTCTACAGACCCAACTGGCTAGGACAGAAAGGACATGATGCAGGCAGTATCTGGCCTTCTAACAGCAAGATTAACCTCGAGAATCTTCCCTGGGACAGTCTATTGCATACATCCTGAAGTTGGCTGGGCTCTTATGCTAAACCATGTTGTTAATCCACATAGTTAAGTCAGCATCCAGAGGAACTTCCAAAATACTCAAAATAATTTATTCTCACATTAGTAGAGTTCTCCCTAACACAACCTCACAAGCTGATGTTTAGGACTCAGGGATGCTGAGGTTGGTACCCAGTGATGATCTGGTCCTGACTGACTTCATCACTAAAACCTTCTAAACTCCAACCCCAGAGAGAGCTGAGATTGGAGAGGAACTCAGGGAGAGCAAAAAGAAGCCCCTCCTTCTGTTGCCATAGGACTCTCAGAACCCTCCCACCAAGTTTGGGATTAAGGGTGTTTGTATCGAACCTCCCACTGGCCAGCCTTGCTTTATAAACAACATAGTCCCAATAATTCTGCCTAAATTGAGTTTTTGTAAAATGCATCTTACATGCACAAGCCAGAGAAACTTAACTATTTAAAAGCATACTGTGATGATATCTTGGGAGAAAGAGAGAGGAAGGAAGGAAGGGAGGGAGGAAGGAAGAAAGAGCTTGAATAGTGTAAAAAGTCACTGCCCACATCCTCCCTGTGGATGCCCATATTTTATGTTCTGCTGGGTTTTATAAAATTAGAACACATTACTACAGTATTTGCTAAAACATATTGCATCAAGCCTTGGAATTTAGAAAGAAAAGTGATATGTTGTTTATGTCATACCACTTTTCTTCAGTAACTGAAACAAATTCAAAGATATGGAGAAACCTGGGGATTTGGACAAAGCTCTCCACTCATCTATCGCTCTAGTTGCCATGGAGAATAACAGTTTTAAAGTCATCTTTAAACGAAGTTAGCCTTGAGCTGAAACCTCTCTGATCTTGAGTGATAAACACTAAAGGGGGTACTGAAGATGGGTGAGTCTCTTTGCAGCTCCACACATCAGACAATTTTAAAAAATGAATGTGGGAAACAATGAGCAATTCTGGGGTGATACGCCCTCCAGAATTTTCCAGGTTCTCCCTGTCACCTCATTATTAGAATTGTGGATCCTCAGAGCCACAGCCCTCCGTGAATTCATTCTCTCTACCATGTGCACGTACCCTGCACCATAGAAGCCCTACTTCTATGCCCATTTTTCAGAGGAGGGAACATTTTTAGAAAATTTAAATAACTTGGTCACATAAATGAAAAGTGGTAGAACCAGTACATATTCAAAATACGATTTCACCCCAATCCAATTGCCAAATAAAATTAAGCTATGTATTATTTGCAATTATATGCAATGTATACCTGTGTGCATTGTATTATATTTTATTTTCTGGGCTATTTGTCAAATCTGCTAGTTGTCATCAAAATCAAAGACAAGATCCATGCCTTTTTTTTCCCTTATTCTTCCACCTTAGTGCTTCTCAAATATGAATGCGTCTACAACCGCATTAACTTGATAGTTCCCCTGGAGAGGCACATTTTAAGGAAGAGTGCACTAAGTGGGTCTTTGATCATGCCAGAACCCCTTGCCCACCATGACACTTGAGATACCTGATTGTCAAGAGAGGAAAGAATGAGGTCTAGGATTCAGGTGGGTTCTCAGCCAAGGTCAGCTTGGTCTTTCTGCAAACATATCTGGACTGCTTCAGTGGCAGAGTCCTCATTATCTTCCTTTGTTTTTAACTACTCTGATAAACCAATGATATTCTGAGTGACTAATAAAGAGAGCTTCATTGTATCTGTCTTAGTTATCTCATGCTGCTATAACAAAATACTACAAGTGGGTGTTTTTAACAAACAGAAATTTACTTTCTCACAATTTAGGAGGCTAGAAGTCCAAATTGAGGGTACTAGCTCTAAGGAAAGACCTTTTTCTCTATATAGGCCCTGGAAGAAGGTGCTTGTCTCTTCAGCTTCTGCTTCCTGGTTCCTTGGAGATTTCCATGGGTCTTGATGTCTATCTTCTCCAACTCTGCTTTGTTCTGCTTACTTGTTTAATCTCTTTTATATCTCAAAATAGATTGATTCTTGACACACTGTACACTAATTCTACCTCATTAATATAACAAAGACAACACATTTCCAAATGGGATTATAACCACAAGCATAGAGGTTAGGATTTAAAACACATTTTGGGGGGAACATAATTTAATCCACATCAATCTCATTCCTAAGAGAAATGGAGGTCATCAAGTGTTCTAAATTTTCTACACATTTCACAAAAGCTAATACGTTATCTGGAGCATCCAGAATTTTATTGTTGATGAATGTTTGCGTCTTAGATTTGTATAGAAACTTGGGTGCACTTTTCACTCCACTTCTTTTTTCCTTTTAGAAAATAAAAACTAAGAAAGCCAAGCCTCTTTTCTGATCATATCTCTGAATGTCTCAGTTCAATGAGAGCTCGTAGGCTAGAGTTAGAGTTAGAGGAGATGGAATTTCTGATCCTCCATTCCCTACCAAAGTGAAGCTCTCCTGCCTTGCTGCTGTGAGTTTTGGGGCCTGATTCTCCACTCCTATGACAGCTCTACCCTTTGACTTCTGTTCTCCTGACACTGGTCTGGTCAACAAATGACATTTAAGAGTTATTCCTTCTGCTTCATATTTCCCATTTGGTTAAAATGCATCCTAACCAAGATTAGCCCATCTAAGCAGCTTGGAAGAAAGGTCCATTTCTCTCCCCTGCCTTTGAGATTAAGGAAGACCTGAGATTGAGCACAAAGTCTATATATCAACTGTGACCAAGCACAGGGTATATACATGAAAGGGCAACCAGAATGTGGAACATCAAAACAAGTCCCATTAGTCCTATTGAAGGAGTGTCCTATCTGGATACAACAGGATATCTTTGATTACAGGTAATAGAAAATTTAAACTAGCTGAAAACCAAAAAAGGGAGGACATGGATTTGTTGTGTTGTTAGGTGCCATCAAGTCGTTTCCTACTGATAGCAACCCTATGCACAGCAGAATGAAACACCACCTGATCCCGCAGCTGCTCCATGATCCCTGCTATGCTCGAGCCCATCGTGGTAGCCACCATGTCAATCCATGTCATTGAAGGCCTTCTCCTCTTTCGTTGACCCTCCACCTTACCAAGCATGGCATCCTTCTCCAGGGAATGGTCCCTTCTGACAACATGACCAAGGTAGGTGAGACGAAGTCTGGCCATTCTTACTTCCAATGAGCATCTCAGCTGCACTTCTTCCAGGACAGATCTGTTAGTTCTTTTAGCAGTCCACAGTACTTTCAGTATTCTTCACCAGCACCACAACTCAAAAATATCAACTCTTCTTCACTCTTCCTTATTCATTGCCCAGCTCTCACATGCATATGAAGTGATTAAAAATATCATGGCTTATATCAGGTGCACCTTAGTCCTCAAGGAGATATCTTTGCTCCTCAGCATTTGAAAGAGGTCCTGTGCACCTGACTTGCCCAGTGCTATATGTCATCTAATGTCCTGACTGCTGCTTCCATTGGCATCGACTGTAGAACCAAGCAATGTGAATTCTTTGACAACCTCAATCTTTTCTACATTTATCATGATGGTGCTTATAGTCTAGTTGTGAGGATTTTTGTTTTCTTTATATTGAGATGTAATCCATACTGCAGACTGTATTCTTCAATCTTCATCAGTAAGTGCCTCAAGTCAT
>NW_006921604.1:13480864-13488193 GCF_000298275.1 Orycteropus afer afer
TGTGGATCATGACAAATTATGGATAACATTGAGAAGAATGGGAATTCCCAAGCACTTGATTGTAGTCATGAGGAATCTGTACCTTGACCAGGAGGCTGTTGTTAGAACAGAACAAGGGGATACTGCATGGTTTAAAATCAAGAAGGGCATATGTCAGGATTGTATCCTTTCACCATACTTATTCAATTTGTATGCTGAGCAAATAATTCAAGAAGCTGGATTATATGAAGAAGAGCGTGGCATCAGGATTGGAGGAAGACTCACCAACAACCTGAGATATTAATATACAACTTTGTCTGCTGAGAGTGAGGATGACTTGAAGCATTTACTGATGAAGATTAAAGACTAGAGTCTGCAGTATGGATTATACCTCAATATAAATAAGACAAAAATCCTCCCAACTAGACCAATAAGTAGCATTATGATAAATGAAGAAAAGTTTGAAGTTGTCAAGGACTTCATATTACTTGGTTCTACAATCAACACCAATGGAAGCAGCAGTCAAGACATTAGACAACATATTGTATCAGGCAAATCTGCTGCAAAAGACCTTTTTCAAGTGATGAAGAGCAAAGGTGTCTCCTTGAAGAATAAATTGTGCCTAACCCAAGCTATAGGAGCTCTGGTGGTGTAGTGCCTAAGGCATTTGACTGCTAACCAGAAGGCTGGTGGTTCAAACCCATCAGCCACTCCTTGGAAAGAAGGTTGGGCAATCACCTCCATAGTGATACTGCCTCTGAAACCCAACTCGACAGCAGTGGGTTTTTTTGGCAAGCCAAGCCATGGTATTTTCAATCACCTGTTATGCATATGACAGCTGGACAATGAATAAGGAAGACTGAAAAGAGTTGATGCTTTGAGTTGTGGTGTTGGAGAAGAATGCTAAGGGGACCATGATCTGCTAAAAGTACTCACAGATCTGTCCTGGAAGAAGTGCAGCCAGAATGTTCCTTGGAAGTGAGAATGGCCAGACTTCATCTCACCTACTTTGGTCATGTTGTCAGAAGGGATCATTCCCTGGAAAAGGATATCATGCTTGGTAAAGTGGAGGGTCAAGGAAAAAGGGGAAGGCCCTCAATGAATTGAATTGACACAGTGGTTGCAATGATGGGCTCAGGTATAGCAAGTATTGTGAGGCTGGCACAGGACTGGGCAGTGTTTCATTCTGCTGTGCATAGGGTCACTATGAGTTGGAGATGACTCAACAGCATAACAACAATAGCAAGCTGGCTGATTAAATTTTTAAAAGTGCTCTAAAAATAGTCAAAAGATAAATTAATTTAAAAGGAAAAGTGCCTTTCTCAACTATTTGGAAGACTATCCTGCAGAATAGAGTAAAATGGAAAGAAGATAAAACTCAAAATTTCATTTAGAAGTTATAAGAGAGGCAGATCTCAGCTCAATGTAAGAAAAGCTTTTCTACCACTGATGACAGCAAAAAGGTTGGCTTCACAAAATGGTGAGCTCTCCATTCCTAGGTAACTCTGGCAGAGATGAGTGGCCACCCACCAGTGGTGCTGAAAAGGAGTTTCTTTGCCACGTGGGAAGTTAGACTGATACCAAACACCTCTCCCAAACAGAAGATCCTATGATTCCCAAATTACTTGCTTCCACATTGTTGTTGTTGTTGTTATGTGCCTTCGAGTCAAACCCGACTCATAGTGACCCCTCCTTGGGTTTCCGAGGCAGTATCACTACGGAAGTAGGATTGCCCAACCTTGCTTCCGAGGAGTGGTTGGTGGGTTTGAACCGCCAGCCGTCTGGTTAGCAGGCAAGTGTCTTAGCCACTATGCTACCAGAGCTTCCACATTAGAAACCACTAAAGTAGCAAAGAAGCTGCAGACCAGAGATGGGCACCTTGGTCAGCTCTGAGGTTTGTTTGTTTAAGTTAATGTTTCCTGAGGTCTTACTCTGTGTCAAGCACTGGGCTAAGTGCCTGGCACTCCTTGCCTCATTTAATGCTTCCAGCAACTTTTGAAATCAATTTTAATGACCCTATTTAACAATAGGGGAAACTAGGATTCAGAGAGGTTGAGTCACTTGCCAGACACTACATAGTAAGTAGTGAAGTTAAAACTTGAATCCAGGCCAGTTGTAATTTAAGCCCATGCACTTAACCTCTTTGCTCTTCAGGCACAAAAAGGCCCATTTCTTTCCAGAAAGCAGCCTCATACACTTCCCTCTCCTCACCTCTCCACTCCTGCTAGCTCAGGATCAAGGTTGACAAGATCCAGATGGTAGCAGGCAGGTCTAATGAGATGTGAAGGGTATTAGTCACAGCGAGCCAAGAGTGGCTGGGAGAGAATCCCAGATTCACATCCCACCTTTTGAGCTGTCAAGAGCAAATGTTATGGCCATGCATTAAAAACAACAACAAAAACAAAGCCAACATTATCACTTACCCCTTTTCAACTCCAGTCCAACCAGTTGCTTAGGTTGGTGCATTCAGCTAAGATAGTGGGCCCCTGGGATAACAAACCATAGGAAAAAGAGCCTTGCCATAGTCTTCCTTCTAAGGATTCAGAACAAATCAGTTAATTTTTCTAAGTTTTCACCTTTCTTTTCCTTTTTTTAAAAAAATTGTTTCACCATATACTTAATAGACATCAAGAAAAAAATGGAATTATTTTCTATTTTCATTTGATATACTCTAATTAAACAAGTATTTATCTTGCACTTATTACGTGTAAGCTCCCAGGTTCAGCAGCAGGGATTGATAATCATTCCACTTAGAAGTTGGAAATGCAAGTTTGCTTGAGTAAATAATTAAGAAATCCATAGTCAAAAGCCTTTTCCTAAAGGATCTCTGGTGGCCATCAGTAATTAAACCCCTAGAATTAATATTAAAAGCTGGGGCAGATGTTCTGCCACCCTTCTCAAAAAAGCCTTCCCACGGAGTATTCATCTATGTGAAATTTCCAGCTGGTTTCTTGATTTGCAGATGAAAATTGTCTCCTGCCTTTCTTCAGGTCTCAAGACACTTTAGATTTCTATTAGGTTCTTTAATGTGTGTGTTATTGTTGTTGTTATTTGCCATTGATCTGGACCCGACTCATAGTGACCCCTCCTTGGGTTTCCAAGGCAGTATCACTATGGAAGTAGATTGCCCCATCTTCCTTCCAAGGAGTGGCTGGTGGATTTGAACCGCCAGCCTTCTGGTTAGCAGTCAAGTGCCTTGAGCACTACACTCCCAGAGTTGTTAATTTGCTCTGGAGCAAAATAAGGAAAGCAAAATAGTCTCTGAAAATCAAAACCAAACCTACCCTTGCCCAGGCTTTCTCTAGAGGAGCACAGGAAGATTTTCAGACACATGGAGGCAGTGAACCAAGAATGCTAAGTCTGCCCTGGGACCCTCACCCTGTTCTTGCTGCCCAGCCCACTTGGCCCCAGCTTGTGTCTCCCAGCCCAATACCAACACAATTCTTTTTCCTTCACTGACACAGCCAAACTCTTTTAATAAAAGAAAGAAAGAAAGCTTCATATACAAGCTAGTAAAAGAGGCTAGTTATTAATCTGTATTTCCAAAGATGGCTGTAACAATATCTCCCAGCCCACATGCTCTTCTACAATGTGTCCTTGACACTTCACCTCTTGTTGTCTCCTCTCAAATCCGGGTGGGCTTGTGTGTGTCAATCAATAGAGTATAGCCAAACTAACACCATGTGACTTCTAAGGCTGAATCCTAAAAAGTTACACAGTTTCCACCTGCTTCTCTTGGGACTCCCATTTTGGAGGAAGCCATGTAAGCAGCTACCCTGAGACTGCCATGTGGGACAGAGGCCACATGTAGGCACTCAGGTCAACAGGCCCAGCTCATACCCACCAAAGAATTATACATCTTACTGACCAGACCAGTCCATCCACCAGCTAAGTAGTAGTGAGGCTCCTCAGTAGCTACCACAGAGCAAAAGAACCACCATCTGTGCTCTATCCAGATTCCTGATCCATAGATTCCATGAGCATAATAAAATGTGTTTTGTTTTATACTCATTTTATACCTATTTGCATAACCCAGGAAGGTGGTTATACAGCTGTACAGAATACCAAGACCTGTGTTCTCATCTCATAGCCATTTGGCTAAATAATTATATTTGGTCCCTAACTGTTCCCTTAAAGCTTCCTTCCTATACAGGCAGTCCCTGAGTTATGAAAAAGATCTGTTCCTAACTGTCTTTAAGAATTTGCAAGTAAGCCAGAACCAGTGCATATGATTCTTATTTTGCTTTACTTTGGTGCAAGAAAGGAGCTCTGGTGGTGTAGAGGGTAAGGCATTTGGCTGGTAACCAAAAGGTCAGTGGTTTCAACCCACCAACCACTACATGGAAGAAAGATGAGGCAGTCTGCTTCCATAAACATTTACAGCCTTGGAAACCCAGTGGGGGTTGTTATGAGTTGCAATCGACTTGTTGACAGTGAATGAGTACAAGAAAAGGCTTCAAGCCTTTCCAATGATTTAAAAGTTATGAGTGTAGCAAGTGAAGTGATAGTGATGAAGAATTTGTTGTGAGTAGGGGTTGGTTCAATCATTTCAAAGTCAGGGCAAATTTACATAACATTAAAGGGCAAGTAGGAGTTGTCCAAAGTCGGATATTCATAACTCTGGGACCGCCTGCATCTGGTGATTCCAAACAATACCATCTTCTATCTGGCTAATCGCCCCCTTATGAAACAACCACAGAGGTCCAAATCTCACCCAGGCCCAGGCTGTGAAGCATGTCCTATCAATGACCCTCGTAGGACAGGCTGTGATTACCTCTGAAATGACTCATGCTGCTGGGTGTGGCATGGGTCCCATCTACCATTTCAAACCAAAAAAAAATCATACAGCTGAGTTGATAGCAACTCATAGCAACCCTGTTGGATACAGTAAAACTTCTCCATAGGGTTTCCAAGTCTGTAAATCTTTAGGGAAACAGACTGCCATATCTTTCTCCCGTGGTGCAGCTGATGAGTTTGAATTGCTGACTTTATGGTAGACAGCTGAGCACTTTAACTACTGCACTACCAGGGCTCCTTCCAACCTGCCATAGGCACACAACATACACAGTCAAGACCCCACATACACCATCCCCAGTTTTTATACAGCCAGCATTACCTACAAGCCCACTTTTCATCTGTTCTTAATGGAATCTACCAGGTGCTATAAAGTTGGTTCCAACTCATGATGACTCCATGTGTATCAAAGTAAGCTGTGTTCCACAGAGTTTTCAGTGATTAATTTTTTGGAAGTAGACAGCCAGGCCAAAGTGCCTTCTTCCAAGTGCCTCTGAGTTGACTCAAACTTCCAACCTTTCAGTTAGCAGCTGAGCATGTTAATCATTTATATCACCCAGAGACTCTTCCTAATTGGATAAGATGGTACAATTAGAAACTGCATCTTTCAAGTCCAAACCTCCGTTGCCCAAATCAGTCCTACCATGGAGAAATAATGTGGTCAGTGATACTTATCCACCAGCTCCAGACAGGCCCATTTCGAATGATTTTCTTTTCTTTCAGAGGCCTTTTTCCAGATACCACTTACTGTTTCCTCTCAAACAGGTGCAAAATACCTCCGAAGCCCTAAGTATTACGTAGAAAGTTATATTACCCTTTCTGTGAGATGGTAAATCTTGAAATAAGACATAACCAGAAAATACAAAGGCCTTACTGAGTTTGGGCTCAAGTGTATATTACTTGTTAAATGATCAAAAAAAGAGCCAGGCCACCTCACTGAACAATAACTTATCTTGCCTAGGCTGCTTGTGTGTGAGGCTCAGTTATTTGTTTCCCCAGATTTCCCACTTCTCTGCTTCTCTGTGCCTGATGCTAATCATCAGATTTCCAGGTGGCTCACATCCCCAGAAGCTTCACTGAGGCATGTGGGGCTCCACGCTTGTAGTCTTTGTTCTTCCTACAGCAGCAGGCTCTGGAGTTAATGAAGAATACCTTAGAAGTCATATTATCAAATACTTATCTCTGAAAGACAGCCCATAATCGACAGGAGAGCTTGACAAGGCCAAGGACATTGACTTTTTAAGGTAAGCATGTGATAACTTTGACAAGAGTATATTAAAGAGGCTAACATTGTACCAAAGAAAGAGATACAATTTATTTTAAAGGCAAGTCTTAACTCAGGCCCACTAGCTTGGATAATTGAATGCAACAAAAGGCCAACTAAGTTTGGCTTGTACCAAGAACCTCCTCCTCCAAACATGAGCCATGTCCCGGGAAACTTAAAGGGCCTGCTTCTAAAGCTTCTCCCTGGGGAATGTGGGTTCTGAAGAGAAGATTCTTAGACAATTGCAGATAACTGTAAGTCTGAGTTGTGTTGGGGAAAATGTTGGCCCATGACTCCAATATATCAATTAAATTAACAACATCAATACTAGAGTTAAAATGCAATTAAAATTCTTTTCCAGTAGCAACAAAAGCAATGACTCATCCAATGTGCTTTGAATAAAACTTATATTTCAGTAAAATTATATATTTTAAAACCACAAAATTGAAGGTTTTATTTTTCCTTCAATCACCTAAAAACTACTACAACACTATCATGAAATTATGAAATTGCATTTCAGAGACCTGACATGATACTGTTAGGGTTGGTGTTTGGTGAACACATGGAATATACTGGCTCTTTCTGATTTGTTCTTCCTTGCTGCCCATAGGCAATATAGACAGATTCTTTTCTACTTTTAAAAAACTAACATGTTTTATCAAGAATTATTATGAATATTTGGAGACTTTACTGCACAATCTCCATCTCTTTTCCTTGTCTCACTTTCCGCAACAAAAAAGTGCATTTCTACAATTTAAGATCAAGTCGCAGGAAGTGTTTAAGGTAGATCTTATTGTGCCTGTAGTCAGACTATGTACCAGTGTTACGGATTGAATTATGTCTTCTCAAAATATGTTGTAAATCCTAACCTCTATGCCTGTGGATCTATGAGAGCCAAAATATGACCTTGGTTCTATCCTACCTGAAGTAAGAGACCATCTGAAGAATAGATTTGACTCATTGAACACCAATGACCAAAGGCCAGATGAGTTATGGGATAACATTTAGATGAAGAAAGCAAAAAGTCATTAAAAAGACAGAAATGGAAGAAAAGACCAAAATGGATATCAGAAGAGACTCTGAAATTTTCTCCTGAGTGGAGAGTAGCTAAAGCAAATGGATGAAATGATGAAATAAAAGAGCTGAACAGAAGATTTCAAAGAGCTTCTCGAGAACACAAAGTAAAGTATTATGATGAAATGGGCAAAGACCTGGAATCAGGAAATGAAAAGGTAAGAATATGCTTGGCATTTCTCAAACATGTGGACCAGTAATAGTGAATAGAGGAAGCA
>NW_006921604.1:13488293-13491384 GCF_000298275.1 Orycteropus afer afer
AACCATTTCAGGAGATAGCATATGATCAAGAACTGATAGTATTGAAAGAAGTCCAAGCTGCACTGAAGGCATTCAGGAATTGACCCACTGAGATGTTTCAATAAATGGATGCAGTGCTGAAAAAATTGGAAGACAGCTACCTGGCCAACCAACTGGAAGACATCCATATTTGTGCCCATTCCAAAGAAAGGTGGTCCAACAGAATGTGGAAATTATCAAACAATATTGTTAATATCACACACAAAGGCATCAATTCTTCTGCAGTCTTCTGAAGAAGCAAAATCTTGCTGAAGATAATCCAAAAATGGTTACAGCACTATGTTGACAGAGAAATACAAATCAAATTGAGAAGAGGATGTGGAATAAGGAATATCATTGCTGATGTCAGATGGATCTTGGCTGAAAGCAAAGAATACCAGAAAGATGTTTACCTGTGTTTCATTGATTATGCAAAGGTATTCAACTGTGTGGATTATAACAAATTATGGATCACTTTTTGAAGAATGGGAATTCCAGAACACTAACCTGTGGTCATAAGGAACCTGTACATAGATCAAGAGGCAGTCATTGGAACAGATCAAGGGGATACTGCATGGTTTAAAATCAGGAAAGATGCTATTCAATCTGTATATTGAGCAAATAATTCAACTCAATAGCAGTGAGTTGTTGAGTTCCTAAGGTCAGTTCAATTAAAGAATAAAACTATTATGTAACTTTAAAAACATTCACAGCATACTTAGGGTGTGGTTCCTAAGTGAGTTGAACATTTAAATGAAATTTTTTTAAAAACAAGGAAAATTCCCCAGAGATCACTTTGTTTTGGAAGAAATGCCTGTACATCTTAACAGGCTGACTACAGGTAAGAAACAGAAGCATCAGAATACACCTGGCCAAAGCCAGCTCCATCAGTTTCTTTTCTTTCTTTCTTTTAAAAAATTTTCACTGAAGATAGAGAAAAATGTCCATACATGTCTATGCCAAGCCAAATGAATTTTCAGAAACTGAACCCATCTATTTAAATAGCTCCCAGATTTGGGGGAAAAAATACCACCACTTGTTTGTCAGTTTATCATACTGTAGTGGCTTGTCTGTTGCTGTGAGGCTGATGGCTATGCCAACACTATTTCAAATACCAGCAAAGTCACCCATGGTGGACAGGTTTCAGCAGAGCTTCCAGACTAAGACAAACTTGGAAGCAGGAAGTGGCCATCCACTTCTCAAAGAATTGGCTAGTGGAAACTTTATGAATAGCAATAGCAATAGCAACTGTCTGATACATTACTGAAAAAGTTTATGAATACCTCTGAAATATTATCTGATAGAGTACCAGAAGATGGGCCCCTCAGGTTGGAAGGCACTCAAAATACAACTGGGGAAAAGCTGCCTCCTCAGAGTAGAATTGACCTTAACTATATGGATGGAGTAGAGCTTTCAGAACCTCCATTTGCTAATGGGCCTCAACTCAAACTGGAAAGAAAGAGTTGAAAACATCCATTAATAATCAGAACACAGAAGGGAAGGAAGATGGCATTATACAGATAGCACACACGTCTCTCTTCCAAATCAGATTCTGAGTAACTATGTAAAGCAGTTACAAATAATGATACTGGAGTTATGACTAACTAAGGAGAAGATAAAGTATTAGAAAGAGAGCAGATTAAACAACTGGGAAACGTAAATGAACCAGCCCAGCAGACGAAGGCAGAGATGGAGATGGATAGGAGTCATTAGGAATACAAAAGATGTCAAGGAGGAAGGAAAAAAAAAGAAAGTCACAGAACCCACAGGTGTTGGGGACTCAGAACAGCCACACCAGAAGTTTTTTTTGAGGTGAGCTGGGGCTCTGAGTGAGAACGATAATCTTACCAGGAAAAGGACCAAGACACCCTTTGGCTTGGATTGCCACAGAGTCCGTAAGTGAGTAAGGGAAAGGGAGAAACTCCCTCTGAGCAGGGGGAGCCCCAAAGCAGGTACATGGCAGTGGGTGATCCCTTGTGGCGCAGAGTGGATCTGTGTACTGGGATCTTGCAGCTAGTCAATACACCCAGAAAGTGGTGGCTCTTTATCCTTTGGGGCTTCTGTTGGGTCTTTGATTGACAGCAGGGCATCATTATCAGCAGATGGGGTCTCAGAAGGGCCCAGACTCCCCAGCTCATACCTGCATCATTGACTGAATTATCTCACCCCAAATGTGGAAAACTCCTTCTGCCTTTCTATTCTGTGGTTTGCTTCTGGTGCTTTTTTTTTGTTTCCTTCCCCTTTTCCCTCCTGTCTCATCCAATAGGAGGAACACATTAAATATCCACTAGGCAACTGAAGGTATTACACTGAACACCTCATCCAATAGACAGATAGCACCAACAGCTCCTGTGTCACAGGATCAATGACAAAGAGTAGACAACACCTGCTCATCTCAACTCCAATCCTCTTCACGATGAACAGAGACCTGCACCCACATCCCACCAGTGACTCTACCAACACAGAGAAAGCTGGAGAACGACCCAGTACAGCCAAGTTAAACAAAGAAGTACAGATGCTCCATACTTTCTGATATAGTAAAACAAAATCAGAGTGAAACAAATCAAAACAAAACTAACAATTAAAGACAACAACTTCAAAATGTCTTAGACACAGAGACAACCTCAAATCAAACAAGAAAACAGGACAAGATAATACAAATAAGGACAAGATAATACAAATAAAAGCCCAGACTAAAGAATGATCTGTCATGGAAGAAGAGCAAGCAATAGAACTATCTGAGAAGGAATTCAGAAGGTACATATATAGGACCCTCCAAGAACTCAAGGGAACCATAAACAGAAACAGTGAGAAGACAGACAGTACCCTGGAAGAATTCTGGAAAATCATTCAAGAACAGAATAACAAGATAAATACACAATTAGAATTCATACAAAACCAGCAATTAGAAATCCAGGAGATGAACACTAAAATTATGGACATAGATAACACAGTGGAAGGACAAAAGAATAAACTAGAACTGGTTGAAGAATGCATTTTGTAGCTAGAAGACAAATCCCTTGACACCAGCTGTATAAAGAAAAATGAGAACAAAGACTTAAGAGAAATGAAG
>NW_006921604.1:13491685-13494007 GCF_000298275.1 Orycteropus afer afer
AGAGAGAAAAATTTATCTTAGGAAAATGGCTCACAAACGTATAGAGGCTGGCAACTCCAAAGTCCCTGGATCAAACATCAAGCTGGAAGCTTTCCCTGGCTCCCGCAACCATAGGGGCCAAGAAAATCAAGGCTAGCAGGCAGTACACTGGCTGTTGACTCCAAAAAATGACGAATCCAAGATCTCCAGGCCGAATGGTGGACTGCTCACTCTTGGACAGTTGTAGGCAGCACAACAGAATCGCGATCCAGAAGAATGTCTCTCTTCCCAGGATATCCCTGGATATCCTGGAAGCAGGCCACAACCCTAGGGAAACTCCCCTTGAACAGACTGGCCACTCAGAACACAGTCATCTGATCCCATCATGGGAACAACCACACAGAGCTGGGGTCCAGCCAAGTTGACACACAGCTTCAACTATCACAATAGCCATCCAAGAAGCTCAATGAACACCATATACAACACACCCTAAGAGAAGGCCACCAAGCCATATCATAATCAAACTTTCCAAAACCAAAGACAAAGAAAAAATCTTGGGAGCAGCTTGGGAAGATAAAAATATCACCTACAATGGACAACCAATAAGACTAATTTCTGATTTCTTAGCAGAAAACATACAGGCTAGAAGGCAATGGGATGGCATACATAAACCCTTGAAGGAAAAGAATCGCCAACCAAGAATTATTTATCCAACCAAACTGTACCTCAAATATGAGGGTGAAGTCAAGACATTCTCAGACAAACAGAAATTAAGAAAATTTGTGAAAACCAGGCCAACCCTACAAGAAATGCTAAAGGGAGCCCTTCCAATAGAGAACCCCCAACAGAGAACAACGAATTAAAATCAAGGTATTTGACACCATCACTTAGAAACCAAACCAGAAATAGATGCTCAAAATAAGATCATAAAAAAATGTACATAGAATAACAAGGGAATTAATCTGCAGACAACACCAGCAACAAAGCAAATAGAAGGCATAAAATTTTAATTACAAAATTTCTAAATGGAGAGAAAGACTGGCCAATGCCTTTATAGAACAGATTGTTCCAAACTTTGGGAGATGAGAATTTACTTTAAGGTAACCACAAAGAAAATTAACAATCCTTCTAAGCAAACTCAGAAATAAGAAAATCACAGGGGCTTAGTAAACACAAAACAAACAATGATGAAGAAAAGAGAAATAACACTTGATAACAAAATTAACTCAGCACAAAAAAAAATATTTAGAAATCAGAAATCACCAACAACACAAGAGACACAACAGAATGACAGCAATAAATTCATATCTATCACTAGTTATACTCAATATGAATGGACTAAATGTACCAGTCAAGAGAAAGAGAGTGGCAGATTGGAAAAGAAAAGAAGATCTATTGATATGCTGACTACAGGAGACTCACCTTAGACACAAAGATAAAAACAAATTAAAAATTAAGAAGTGGAAAAAAATATGTCAAGCTAATGGCAACCAAAAAAGAGCAGGAGTGGCAATATTAATTTCTGATAAAATAGACTTCAAGGTGAAATACAGCATAAGGGACAAAGAAGGACACTGTATGATGTTAAAAGGGTCAATTGACCAAGAAGACATTACCATAATAAATATCCATGCACCTAATGACAGAGCTCCAACATACGTAAAGCAAATATTAACTGAATTGAAAAGAAAGACAACTCTACAATAGTAGGAGACTAGCACACCACTTTTAAGGAGAGACAGAATGACTAGACAAAAACTCAACAAAGATACAGAAGAACTCAACAGCACAATCAACCAACTTCATCTCATAGACATATACAGAGCACTCCACCCAACAAAAGCACAATACATATTCTTCTCCAGTGCACATGGATCATTCTCCAGAATAGACCATATATTAGGACAACAAAACAAGCCTCAATAAATTCAAAACAATGAAATATTACAAAGCATCTTCTCAGATCACAATGCTATAAAATTAGAAATCAGTAATAGGAAGATCAAGGAAAAAAAATCATATATGTGGAAACTGAATAATACACTGCTCAAAAACTACTGGGTAACAGAAGGAAAAAAAGTGTGAAATTAAAAAATTTCTAGAAAAAAATGAGAATGAAGATACAACTTAACCAAACCTTTGGAACACAGTGAAAGCAATGCTCAGAGGTCAATTTATAGCGATAAATGCATACATCAAAAAAGAGGAAAAAATCAAAATCAACACTTTAACTCAACAACTCCAACAATTAGAAAAAGAGCAATAAAAGAAAACTACAGTACCCATAAATAAGGAAATAATAAAGATCAGAACAGAAATAAATGAAGCAAACAACAACAACAA
>NW_006921604.1:13494417-13496765 GCF_000298275.1 Orycteropus afer afer
AAAAAAAAAAACTCCCCCCACGCACACACAAAAAATGCCTTGGCCCAGACAGTTTCACTGGAGAATTCTATCAAATGTTCAAAGAAGAGCTGACACCTATGCTACTCAAACTATTCCAGAACATAGAAAAAGATGGAGTACTCACAAATTCATTCTACGAAGCAAGCATAACACTGATAGCAAAACCAGGGAAAGGCACCACTGAAAAGGAAAACTACAGACCAATATCCTTCATGAATAAAGACACAAAAATCTTCAACAAAATCCTAGCCAACAGGATCCAACAACATATCAGAAAAATAATACATCATGACCAAATGGGATTCATACCAGCTATGCAAGGATGGTTAAACATCAGAAAAACAATCAATGTAATCCACCACATAAACAAAACAAATGAGAAGAAGCATATGATTATATCAATCCACACAGAAGAAAGTTCACACATTTGATCAAATCCAACACCCATTCCTGTTCAAAACTCTCAGCAAAATAGGAATAGAAGGTAAAATCCTCAACGTAATAAAGGACATATACGCAAAACCAACAGCCAACATTATTGTTAACAGAGAAAGACTCAAAACATTCCCCTTGCAAATAGGAACAAGACAAGGATGCCTTCTATCACCACTTCTATTTAACATTGTATTGGCAGTCCTAGCCAGGACAATAAAGCAAGAAAGAGAAATAAAAGGCATCCAAATTGTCAAAGAAGTAAAGCTACTCCATTTGCAGATGGCATGATCCTATACATAGAAAACCCAGGAGACTCAGCAAAAACATTAGTGCCTGAGACGCTTGACTGCTAAGCAGAAGGCTGGCGGTTCAAACCCACCAGCCACTCCTCAGAAGGAAGGTTGGGCAATCTACTTCCGTACTGATACTGCCTCGAAACCCAAGAAGGAGTCGCTATGAATCAGGTCTGACTCAATGGCACATAACAACAATACAAAAGTTCAACAGAGTGACAGGATACAAGGTCAGCGTGCAAAAATCAGTTGGATTCTACATCAAAAAACAGGCATCTGAAAGGAAATAGGAAAAGCAATACCACTTACAATAGCTACCAAAAAGATAAAGTACTTAGGAATAAACCTTACCAGGGACACAAAAGACTTATGCAAAGAAAACTACACAAAGGATCTACTTAAATGGAAGACTATGCCTTGTTCATGGATAGGAAGACTGAATATTGTGAAAATGTCAATACTACCCAAATCAATCTACACATTCAATGCAATCCCAATCCAGATTCCATCAACATTTTTTAAGGACATGGGAAAACCAATCATGAATTTCATGTGGAAAGGAAAGAGACCTCAGACAAGGAAAGCACTACTGAAGAAGGAAAAACAAAGTAGGAAGTCTCACACTCCCAGATCTCAAAACCTACTATACAAACACAGTAGTCAAAACAGTGTGGTACTGGTACAATAATAGACAGATGGATCAATGGAACAGAATCGAAAACCCAGAAATAGATCCTTCTGTGGTCAGCTGATCTTTGACAAAGGGCCAAAACCCATTAAATGGGGGAGAGAGAGCCTCTTTAACAAATGGTGCTGGCAAAATTGAATATCCACTTGTAGAAAAATGGAACAAGACCCACACCTCACCCCATACACAAAAAAGAACTCGAGTTAGATCAAAGACTTAAATGTAAAACCCCAAACTATAAAACTCATCAAAGATAAAATAGGGGCAAACCTAGGGGTCTTAATCTGCAGCATAAGTAGACTATCAAGTGTAACCCAAAATGCACAGGCAGAGGAAGAGAAGCTAGACAACTGGAGCCTTATAAAGATTAAATTCTTAAGCACATCGAAAGACTTCTCCAAAAGGGTAAAAAGAAAATCTACAGATTGGGAAAAAATATTTGGCTATGATGTATCTGGCAAGGGACTTATCTCCAAAATTTAAAGAAAACTCCAACACCTTGACACCAAAAAGACAAACAACCCAACTCAAAAATGGGCAAGGGACATGAACAGACACTTCCTAGAGAAAATATACTGGAGGCCAACAAACACATGAGGAAATGCTCATGATCATTAGTCATTAGAGAGATGCAAATCAAAACAGCAATGAGATACCATCTCACCCCAACAATAATAGCAAAGTTCACAAGACAGAAAATAACTAATGCTGGCAAGGTTGCGGAGATATTGGAACTCTTATACACTGCTGGTGGGATTGCAAAATGGTACAACCACTGTGGAACATGGTATGATATTTCCTTAAAAAACTGAAAATAGAAATACCATTTGATCCAGCAATTCCATTACTAGAAATATATCCTAAAGATTTGAGAGGCAGCTCACGAACAGACATACGCATACCTGTGTTCA
>NW_006921604.1:13498650-13502184 GCF_000298275.1 Orycteropus afer afer
CTCAGGGGTCCAAGATTATCTTCTGTGTCTGTGTTAATTGGTTTCCCTTTTCTTTGTTGAAGAGGGTCTGTGCAATCCTTCTGCCTAGTCCGTCATCTTGCCCCGCCTGCAGCACAATTCACTATAGCAAAGAGATGGAAACAGCCTAAATGCCCACCAGCAGATGAATGGATATCCAAACTATGGTACATTCACACAATGGAATACTATGCAATGTTAAAGTATAATGAAGAATACAAAAACAATCTCACAACATGGATGAATTTGGAGGACAGTACACTGAGCGAAATAAGTCAATCACAGAAGGACAAATATAGTATGAGCCCATTATTGTAAAAAGTCATGGGAAGATTTACTCAGGGAAAGAAATTCACTTTGTTGGTTGTTGGGGACTGGAGGGAAGAGGAAGGAAAATTTCAGACTAGTTGGGGGTCACATATTAATTTGGGTGAGGGGAGAGATGGTATGGAAAGAGCCTGTGACCAACATGATGACAATGGGGAAAGGAAGGAGACTGAACCATGCACATAAGATAGGCAACAGAGGCAAATACTATTACATGCAAAATACTGCATTACCACTAGCACCAAACACCGGCTACAGATAAATGCATAGACAGGTGAGAAGATCAGGTGAGGGTAGGCAAACAGGAATACACTCTAGACCAAGAATAGATTTGGCTGAAGATAATTTTACATGTGCATTTATGCTACAAAATTAGTTACTTACATTACAGAAGTAACAGAAGGCAGAGTTGGAGTAACTTCTCAGAGACAACCAAACACCTTGAGAGAGAGAACCACCAGGCCTGTGGGCTTGGGACCATAGTCTCAGGGGACATCATGCTCAATTGGCACAACACAGCACATAAAAATCTTTTTCTATGACCTACTTTAGTGAGTACTGACTGGGGTCTTAAAAACCTTCAAAGGACTATCTATGATGCAACTATTGGTCTCCTCTTATCTGGAGTAAAGAAGAGTGAAGAAAATTAAAGGCATCTGGAAACAAGAATAAGATGGACCACGAGGACTTCAGCCTTCACGACCCTGTGACCAGAAGAACTAGATGGTGCCTAGGTACCAATGCCAGCCACTTGGAAAGGGATCAAAACTGGACAACCTGGAAAGAGTGGGAGGAAAAATGTGGAACAGATTTCAAAAACACAAACATGATCAGAACTGCTGGTCAGATAGAGACTGGTGGAACACCCAAAAGGATGGCCCTGGGTTATCCTCAGGACATAGAAATGGGCTCACTTCCATGGATTGGCTCTCATCCCAACAGAGAAAGACCTACATGCAGAACACCTACCCCAGGAGATATACCCTCCTACTCTAGGGAGATGCACCTCCTAGATCAATCAGCTATGAGACAACAGAGGGGCAACATTCACATAGAGAGAAAGCTGGACAGACAGGAATGGATAGTTAAGAAGGGCACAGGGAGGGGGCAGTCACAAGGAGGGAAGTGGAGGAGAGTTTTTATGACTGGGGATGGTAATTGGGCTTTGAAATGAAACATACATGAACTGTTGAATGCAAATCAAATTTGCTTTCTAAATTTGCACCCAAAGCATAATAAAGAAACTGAATAAATAAATAATAAGAAGAAGAACATGGACTGTACAAAGTATGAATCTAGAAAAATCTGAAGTTGTCAAAAAAGAGATGGAATACATAAAGATCCATATCTTAGTCATTAGTGAGCTCAAATGGACTGGTTTTGGCCATTTTGAACAAAAAAAAAACTATATGATCAGCTATGCCAGGAATGGCAAGTTGGAGAGGAATGGTGTGGCATTTATCATCACAAAAAATGTTTCAAGATCTATTCTGAAGTACAAGTAATATCCACATACCTACAAGGAAGACTAGTTAATACTGCTATTATTCAAACTTAGTACCAACCACCAAAGCTAAAGACGAGGAGATTGAAGATTTTTACCAACTTTTGCAGTCTGAAGTTGACCAAACATGCAGTCAAGATGTATTGATTATTGCAGGAAGATGAAGGAATAGGCAGACAAGCGACACAGACCCTCTTCAACAAAGAAAAGAAAAACCAATTGACAGAGATACAGAAGATAATCCTGGAGCCCTGAGCTTTGAAAGGAACTATGAAGAAGTGGATTAGGCACCAACTAGTGGAAAAAGCTGAATGAAAACAGTGAGTACAGAGATGGCTGGAGCTGCAGACTGTTAGCTACTCTGACAGGACTGATAGTCTGAATATTTCCAAGTGGTGTTGGCACGTGAGAATTGACCTAAAGATCAGCCCTGGTCACCAAGGGCTGCAGGGAAAACTGCGCTGGTGGCCTGTGAGTAGGAAGGGAAAAAGCAAGAAGGGAGACAACTTGAGTTGACTTTCCACTGTCCAAAGGGTGCAACCATTTTGATTGTTTACATGTGGCAGCCATTTTGGATATTTAAAGTGACCGAGGGTGCAGCCATTTTGAATGTTTACAAGCAGCAGCCATTTTGCATATTTAAAGTGACCCAGGGAGCAGCCATTTTGGATATTTAAAGTGACCAAGGGTATAGCCATTTTGAATGTTTACAAGTGGCAGCCATTTGGGATATTTAAAGTGACTGAGGGCACAAACATTTGAAATCTTTACAAGTAGAAACCATTTTGGATTTCAAAGTGATAGCATTCTTATTTGGATGCCAGGGACCTAAAACAGGCTCTGTTTGCCAAGGTCAGCAGGGACATACGAGAGGCTGACAACAGGAAAAGAGACAGGTGGTAAGTGTATAAGTGTTGTCAACTAGTGAATATAGGAGCACAGCACAGTATCCTAAATTGTGGACAAGTCACTCCAGCATACAATTACCAATTAAATATAAACATAAAAACATCACAATGCCTTGGAAACAATAGAGCATCACAGTCCACACAAAGAAGCAAGATAAAGCAGAAGAAACAAGGGACCAGGATATAGGCCAAAAACACATCCCTGAGGAAGGCGCAGCATTGGAACTCCCTGGTAAGGAATTCAAAACAATTATATTTAGGTATCTCCAAAGGATTGAGAGACAGATAAAGGAAAACACTGACAAAATTGAGGAAAACACAGAGAAAACCTTACAATAATTTCAAAAGACAAAGCAAGAACAAAATGACAAAATAAATGAAAAATTAGAAATGATACAAAATCTACTTACAGAAATCCAAAAGATTAATACTACATTTTCAGAAATAGATAAGACATTGAATGGGCAAAGGAGCAGAACTGAATCAATGGAAGACAGAATTAGGGAGATTGAAGCAAATACCTGAATGCTTCTTTGGAAAGGGATAAGTCAGAAAAAAGATCAAAACAAAAAGGGTTCATGTGGGATATCATCAAAAGGAATAACCTACGTGTAATCAGAATTCCAGAACAGAGACAAAAAATCACAGAGAAAATTGTTGAAGATTTATTGAAAGAGAATGTTCCTGATATGATGAGAATATATCCTTTTAGGAAGTCCAACAAACCCCAAACAGGATAGACCCCAAAAGAAATCACCAAGACATATCATCATCAAA
>NW_006921604.1:13503529-13505820 GCF_000298275.1 Orycteropus afer afer
TATGCAGCAGTAAAGCAATAACATAGGGTCTGCAAAACACCACATAATATGGATGAACTTGGAGGACATTATGCTGAATGAAATAAGCCAATCACAGAAGGACAAATATAGTATTGATTCATTGTTGTGGACGGTCAAGGAAAAGTTTATATATGGAGGGAGACTTTCTCTGTTGGTTGCCAGGGGTGGGAGGGGAGGGGAGGGAACACTACAAAAAACAAAACTCATTGACACATTCACTTTAGTTTTGTGCATTTCACTGTACATAAAATATATTGCAATAAAATGCATTAAAAAATTGTCCACAAAAAAAAAAGATGTATTGATTATTACTGTTGATTGGGATGAGAAAGTTGGAAACAAAGAGGAATCACCAGTAGTTGGAAAATATGACCTTGGTGATAGAAATGACACTGGAGATTGCCTGGTAAAATTTTGTAAAACCAATGACTTCTTCATTGTAAATACCTTTTTCCAATGACATGAATGGTGGCTATACACATAGACCTTACCAGATGGAGTACACAGGAATCAGATCAACTAAATCTGTGGAAGGAGGCAATATCTTCAATATCTTCAGCCACAACAAGGCCAGGAGCTGACTATAGAACAGACCATCAATTGTTCATATGCAAGTTCAAGTTGAAGCTGAAGATAATTAAAATAAATCCACAAGAGCCAAAATATAACCTTCATTATTTCCCACCTGAATTTAGAGACCATCTGAAGATAGATTTGACGCATTGAACACAAATGATGGAAAACTATATGAATTGCAAGATGACGTCAAGAACATCATCCATGAAGAAAGTAAAAGGACATCAAAAAAACAGGAAAGGAAGGAAAGACCAAAATGTCTGTCAGAAGAGACTCTGAAACTTGCTCTTTAAAGGAGAGTAGCTAAAGCAAATGGAAGATATGACAAGATAAAGAGCTGAACAGAAGATTTCAAAGACCAGCTAGAGAAGACAAAGTCAATTAGTATAATGAAATGTGCAAAGACCTGGAGTTAGAAAACCAAAAGGGAAGAACAAGCTTGGTATTCCTCAAGCTGAAAGAACTGATGGAATAATCCAAGCCTCAAGTTGTAATATTGAAAGATTCTATGGGCAAAATACTGAATGATGCAGGAAGCATCAAAAGAAGATGGAAGGAATACACAGAGTAACTGCACCAAAAAGAATTGGTCTGTGTTCATCTATTTCAGGAGGTGGCATATGATCAAGAACCAATGGTATTGAAAGAAGAAGTAGAAACTGCACTGAGGGAATTGGTGAAAAACAAGGCTCCAGAAATTGACCAAATACCCCTTGAGATGTTTCAACAAATGAATGCTGTGCTGGACACACTTGTCTATGCCAAAAAATTTGGAAGACAGCCACCTGGCCAACTGACTGGAAGAGATTCATATTTGAACCCATTCCAAAGAAAGGTAATCCAACAGATTGTGGAAATTATCTAACAATATCATTAATATATGCAAGTAAAATTTTGCTGAAGATAATTCAAAAATGGTTGCAGCAGTATATTGCCAGGGAACTTCCAGAAATGCAAACTGGATTCACAAGAGGATGTGGAATGAGGGTTATCATTGCTGATGTCAGATGGATCTTGGCTCAAAGCAAAGAATACCAAGAAGATGTTTACTTGTGCTTTATTGACTATGCAAGAGCACTTGACTATGTGGATCATAACAAATTATGGATAACATTGAGAAGAATGGGAATTCCAAAACACTCAATTGTGTTCATAAGGAACCTGTACATAGACCAGAAGACTGCCATTTGAATAGAGGAAGAGGATGTCGCATTGTTTAAAATGAAGAAAGGAGTAGGTCAGGCTTGTATGCTTTCACCATACTTGTTCAGTTTGTATGCTGAGCAAATAATCCAAGAAGCTGGACTACTTGAAGAAGAATATGGCATCAGGATTGGAGAAGACTCATTAAAACCTGTGATATGCAGATGACACAACCCTGCTTGCTCAAAGTGAAGATGACTTGAAGTACTTACTGATGAAGATCAAAACTACAGTCTGCAGTGTGGATTACACCTCAACATAAAGAAAACGAAAATCCTCACAACTGGATCAGTAAGTAGCAAGATGATAAATAGAGGAAAGATTAAAGTTGTCAAAGATTTCATATTACTTGGTTCCACAATGGAAGCAACAGTCAAGAAATCAGACTTCATATTGCACAGGGCAAATCTGTTGCAAAAGACCTCTTTAAAGTGCAAAGATGTCTTTTTGAAGACTAAGGTGCACCTAATTCAAGCCATGGTGTTTTCAAT
>NW_006921604.1:13506495-13521495 GCF_000298275.1 Orycteropus afer afer
CCTGTTCTTGTACTTTATTTACATCAGAGCTTTGAAACATACTGGAACTGAAAACTGACATTGAAAGAAAATGAGATTTTCACTGGAGCGAAACCGAAACCCAAATTAAAAGTTTTTCTAAACCCAAACCAAAATAGAAATCTGTTGCTTTTTTGCACCACTATTTTCAGTCCAATGATAATTTTTAAGTTATAAGCAAGACCACTAGACCATTTATGCTTGATTTGCATCTGGCACCCATCTATGCTGAATGCTCCTCTGGCTCATGATTAGTAAGGGAACAGTTCATTGCTTCGGCAAGCAATGTTGCACAGCCACAACTATTGGTGATAACTGCTTTTGCACGGGAAGCCTCACAGGCGAGTCAGAGTTTGCTGTTTCTGCTCAGTGCTTGACCTCTCTCACGATAATGCAAGCTGTGCTTATCGAAGACATGAAAAATGCTATGTATTTGAGATCATACATAGTCAGAAATCTAAAAGAGCTGGTTAAACTGAATCAAGCTCTGAACAGAGTTCCATGTGAACAGAAATTTATCAGGTGAGTGTAAACATTTTAAATGTACATTATTCAGATTTTTAAAGTAGGATATTTAAATTCAAGAAATGGAAAATAGTGCAAAATTTTTTGTTTATTCCATTCTTGTACTCAATCTCAATTTAAATGCAAATGGACCAATGAGCAGCATCACAATAAATGGAGAAAAGATTGAGGTTGTCAAAGAATTCACTGTTGCTTGGTTCTACAATCGATGCCAGCGGAAGCAGCAGTCAGGACATTAGACGACGTGTAGCATTGGGAAAGTCAACTGCAAAGAAACTGTTTCAAGTGCTGAGAAGCAAGGATATCTCCTTGAGGACTGAGGTGCGCCTGACACAAGCCATGATATTTCCAATCGCCTGGTATGCATGTGAGAGCTGGACAATGAATAAGGAAGACCAAAGAAGAGCTGATGCTTTTGAGTTGTGGTGCTGGTGGAGAATGCTGAAAGTACCATGGACTGCTAAAAGAACTAACAGATCTATCCTGGAGGAAGTGCAGCCAGAATGCTCCTTGGAAGCAAGAATGGCCAGACTTCGTCTCACCTATTTTGGTCATGTTGTAAGAAGGGACCATTCCCTGGAGAAGGATGTCATGCTTGGTAGGGTGGAGGGTCGACGAAAGAGGGGGAGGCCTTCAACGAGATGGATTGATACGGTGGCTGCGATGATGGGCTCAAGTATAGCAGGAATTGTGGGCAGTGTTTCGTTCTGCTGTGCATGGGGTCGCTATGAGTCAGAAACGACTCGACGGCACTTAACAACAACAACATAATGCATGTTTGTATTTATATGTTTAAATTTGGTATTAATCTCATATACATCAGCAATTAGTGGGAAGAATATTAATGTTTCAATCGTGATGTACTGTTATTTCACCGAAAACAACTTGATGGCATCACCATGAAGTAAGATTTTTCTTCGAAGAGTACTGGATAAATGTATGAAAATTTTGTAAAGTGGGACTTGGAATAGAAGAAATTGGCAAAATCTTCTAATGTAAAATCAAAATTATTACAGTTTTTCTAATATACTGGATGCTATATGGCTAGAAACCCAAGAGCCTCAGAAACCCAAGAGTGGTCACTATGAGTCAGGTCTGACTCCACGGCAGAGAGTTTGGTTTTTTGGTTTTATATGGCTAGAAGCATTTTAATACGTACTGGTTCTACTTCATTTCTACCAATGTTTTTATGCATCCTATAGAGCTCTGGTAACATAGTGGCTAAGACACTTGCCTGCTAACCAGACGGCTGGCGGTTCAAACCCACCAGCCACTCCTCGGAAGGAAGGTTGGGCAATCCTACTTCCGTAGTGATACTGCCTCGGAAACCCAAGAAGGGGTCGCTATGAGTCGGGGCCGACTCGACGGCACATAACAACAACAACAACATTCTCTTTCATGTTATAAAAAGTTAAGATTTGTTTCTACTGTAATATGATATCAAGCAAACAAACTCACTGCCTTCAAGTGGGTTCGACTCAGCGACCCCTCCTTGGGTTTCCGAGGCAGTATCACTACGGAAGTAGATTGCCAAATCTTCCTTCCAAGGAGTGGCTGGTGGGTTTGAACCGCCAGCCTTCTGGTTAGCAGTCAAATGCCTTAGGCACTATGCCACCAGCGCTCCTATAATAGTGACTATAAAATTTCCCCTAATATTAATATTATTTATTATCATATGAATTATACTATGGGACGAACCAGAGTAATTACATTTTGAGAATTTTTCAAGTGTGAACATATTGAAAATAAAAGCACGTGTAAAAAAAACTTGCAACACAAAGAGGGTTGGACCATAGAGTTAATTTAGAGAGGTATCTGAAGTGTCATCACACAGATAAATGCATTGTAGTGCAAAGCAAGAAGACAAAGAAGATTGGAGAAAATGTCAAAAATGTTCCAAATAAGCAACAAAAAACATTAGATGAGTTTGCCCTCCAGAATGCTTTGAGGTGAAATTGCATAAACAGACAATTGTTGATGCATGTGTGAAATTAGTTAACACTGTTAATGGTGTTTGTTTCAGGAAACAGTATTTATGATTCCATAAAAATTTAAATTCAATTATTGCTTCAAATGATCAAAATTTTTCAGTTAACTCAGAGAATATTAGGGAAATGATAACTAACTTGTCCTTAAAACTTAGCTCCAAAATTAGTAGTAAGCTAGAAAAATGAATATTCTCTTTGAAAGTAGATGTTGCCAGTAGATTGAATTGGTCAATTCTAGGAATTACCGCTAAATTCGCACAAGATGGTAAAATACATCTGCTGACAGTGGGAATGAAGGAATTAATAAAGACACACAGGTCTGTACATAAACAATACCATGTATCAAATTTTAGGGAATTACAGCATTGATTTGCAATGAATTTATTCTCTGTAACTTTGGGTAATGGCTCTAATATGATTACATTTGTTGATCTGTTTAAAAATGATAGCAAAATTAAAGGCAAATATCAGGGGGAAATGACCGTTTTAAAGACTCTGACCTAGTGCATGCTGACTTGCAGACCTTAATCCATCACAGAGTCCAGTGAAAGTGACAAAGTTTATAAGAAAAGATTGCCTGGTATAAAGCATGCTACACACACACCTCAATTAATTATTGAAGACACAATAAAGGATGCTGAACAGCAGAATGTTTAGGAGAATGGCATGGACTTTGTCTATCAAATTTTAAAAAAATAATAATTAAGAAAACCGGTTCTGGATTGCCCAACAAAATGAAACAGCATATATACCTTGTTAGAAATCTTACTAAAACAAAAACAAACTCACTGCCATTGAGTTGCATCCGACTCATAGCGACCCCTCCTTGGGTTTCCGAGGCAGTATCACTATAGGAGCTCTGGTAGCATAGTGGCTAAAGCACTTGACTGCTAACCAGAAGGCTGGCTGTTCAAACCCATCAGCCACTCCTCGGAAGGAAGGTTGGGCAATCCTACTTCCGTAGTGATACTGCCTCGGAAACCCAAGGAGGGGTCGCTATGAGTCGGGGCTGACTCGATGGCACATAACAACAACAACATCATTATGGAAGTAGATTGCCCAACCTGCCTTCCGAGAAGTGGCTGGTGGGTTTGAACCACCAACCTTCTGGTTAGCAGTCAAATGCCTTAGGCACTGTTGTTGTTGTTATGTGCTGTTGAGTCGGACCCGACGCATAGCAACCCCTCCTTAGGTTTCTGAGGCAGTATCACTACAGAAGTAGATTGCCTCATCTTCCTTCCGAGGAGTGGCTGGTGGGTTTGACCTGCCAGCCTAGGAAGCAAAAATCTCTGCAATGTATTAGCTGACCCACCCACTGCCATCAAGTGAATTCCAACTCACAGCAACCTCCATTGTGTTTCCAAAGCTATAAATCTTTATGGAAGAAGACTTCTTCATCTTCTTCCCAGGGAGCAGCTAGTGGGTTTGAACTGCCAACTTTCTGGTTGGCAACAAAATTTCTCACCCTCTATGCCACCAGAGCTTCTTAAATTAGCTGAGAGTAATACGAAATAGTACTTTTTTAAGACAAATGCAAATTAATAAAGCTTCAAAGAAAGTTACTGTAAGGTTGTAAAGTGAACAATTGGACATGAATTATGTGTTTGGTATGTGGATGGAAACCAAGCTAAAATTAAGAACTCTTAATAATATATCTGGTAACACATTGAAAAATTTAATGTCAGGAGGAAAGTTATCATTGAAAATGATAGCATATTAGAAATTTATCTAAATCCCTTTTATCAAATTCTGATTTATCCTGAACATAAGGTGAAGGCCATATTACATTTAAAAAGCATTTGGGAAATGATAGAAAATCTGAGAAGGAGCAACACTGAAAATATAACAAGGAATCAATCCAGGAAACACTCTCGTTTCAAATGATAATGTTGTTGAGATGGAATTATTTCTCAAAATGAAAGGAAAAAAGTTAAATTGAGATCAAATGACTCTATTGCTGATATTGACTGTATTAACAAGCTTTGGTGGTGTACTAAGAGTTGAGGGTAAAAGAATATTCTTGAATTTTTGGGAAGAAAACTGTTCACAGTCTCCCCAATTATATGACATTGCTATGGTCAGGTCAGTGTTGAGAGAGCTTTCTCAGTTTCGAAATTCACCTTGCAAGGTGATAGGGATAACTTAAGTTAAAAGATACTAGAAGACATTCTTTTCATTAGATGTCATTATGGTTTATTGCAATGATATTTTCTTAATGAACTATATAATTGTGTATGAATTAAATCAATATTTGTAATAAAATGTTTATTTTATGTAGTGTTATGGCAATTGTTCAGCTGAGAACTGGGGTGAATATTAAAGTTTAAAAAATGTTATTGTGCTTTGCTTTTATGAATTGATGTATTAGGTATGATAGCACACTTTGTATTTCTAGTATTTTGTGAATAAATTCTTGTCACTTTTATGTGACTTTTAAGTGTTAGTAGTGAAATGTCAAACTTGTTTTCAGTGTATTTTATAGTATTATGTTGACAATTTTCTAATAAAAAATATTTCAGATCTTCAATTTAATATTTATACAGTATGTTAGGAGTATTTTTCATCACAATACTATTTTTAAAGTGACTCTGCTATGGTGAATTCTAGTACATTTTTTAAAAATAGAATTTATAAAGAAAAGAATATATTTTACATCATGCTTTTCTTTGCATTGAGATGTTTTGAAACAGTGATTAAAATTGAACATCATTGTCACTTTAGATTTAATAACAATGTGTAGAAAGAAATAATTTAGTATTGTTACTTTCAAAACTAATTATAAAATCTTGGTACAAATAAAATTCGAATTAATATAAAAATGCAATGTTATCTGCAATGTAAAGAATGAATTTGGTAGCTATATTTCTTCAGATAAAATAGTTCCAAGTTATCCATTTGCAGAAAATAAATTTGAGATTGAAGAGTGAAAAACAGGTATGAACCAGTCCAAACCGGTTCAGTTATAGTCAACAAAGGAAACCAGAACAGAACCAAATTTTTTAAATTTTGATGAACTGGAACAATAACTGAAATGGAATAAAAATTGCAGTTGGAAGCCCTGCTTTATTTAAGTGGAAGCATACAGTATGTCTTCTTTTATGTCTGGCTTCTTTCACATGATATATGTCTGTGAGGTTCAATCATATTACTACATGTACTTTAAGAGTGTTCATTCTCATTGCTGGCTGGTTTTTCATCATATGAATATACCACAATTTATCCATTTTACTGTTGATGGACATTTGGATGGTTTCCAACTTGGTGCTGTTATAAAGAGCCAGCTGCATGAGTTTTTACATTTATTTTACAGTGTGCTGGTGCTAGGGTTCTTCCTAACTTGTGCGAATGCTTTATAAAGTCTGTTTGGAATAGTGCTGGCTCTTTGCCTCCTGACAGCATTGTCAGTCTTGGCCTTTCTGTTGGCAGATGCAGATCTTAGAAGAGAAAGGCCACAGCTCTCCACCTGTGAAAACCGACCCATGTTTTCAAGGGAAAAAAAAAGTTTTAAAAAACTTACAACCCAGAACAGACATAACTATTGTTTGCATTAACATAGAGATTTGAGCAGCTGGCCCCAGGGAATTTGGATCTGAGATAATAAGGTAACTTATCTTCTTGAAACAGGATGCTGTTGTTGTTGTACAGGATAGAGCCTAACAATTGTTGAACATGGAATAGGGCATGCCCAGGGAAGCAGAAGATTGTAGAAACTGAGAGGTTAAATGTTGCCAAGAAAATTTAACTGAATTGTCTCCTCTCACATGGTTTCAAGTTTAAACAAGGGGGAAAAGTCAAGAGTCTTCATATAACAAACTCACTAGCTTCACTCTTCCCTGAGGAAGCAGGGTTCACATCCCAGACCAAGATCACCTTGGGGGTGCTACCTAAGCTTCCTATAAGTTTCCATTTCTCATCTGTAAAAAAAAAAAAAAGGTTGATAAAAATGTGGTATATACATACAGTGGAATATTACTCTGTCATAAAGAGAAATGAAGTCCTAATACATGCCACAACATCAAAGAACCTAGGAAACATGCTGAATGAAATAGGTCAATCACAAAAGTATACTGTATAACTCCACTAATATGAAGGACATGTTGTTGTTATTTGCCATCAAGTCGGACCCGACTCATAGCAACCCCTCCTTGAGTTTCCAAGGCAGTATCACTACGGAAGTAGACTGTCCAACTTTCCTTCTGAGGAGTGGCTGCTCAAGGGCAATTTTCAGAGTCTCTTTTGACATCCATTTTGGTTTGTTCTTCCTTTCTTGTCTTTTTAATGACCTCTTGCTTTCTTCATGGATGATGTCCTTGATGTCACCCCATAATTCTTTTGGTTTTCCACAACTGGTGTTCAATGCCTCAAATTTATTCTTTAGATGGTCTCTAAATTCAGGAGGGATATATTTAAGGTCATATTTTGGCTCTCGTGGACTTGTTTTAATTATTTTCAACTTCAAGTTTAATTTGCATATGAGCAGTTGATGGTCTGTTCCACAATCAGCTGCTGGCCTTGTGTTGGTTGAAGATATTGAGCTTTTCCATCGCCTTTTGCCACAGATGCAGTCAAACTGATTTCTGTGTACTCCATCTGGTGATGTCCATGTGTATAGCAACCATTTGTGTTGTTGAAAAAAGTTATTTGCAAAGAATACGTCGTTGGTCTTGCAAAATTCTATCATGCAGTCTCCAGCATTATTTCTGTCACCAAGGCCAAAGTTTCCAACTACTGGTAATTCTTTGTTTCCAACTTTTGCATTCCAGTTATCAGTGATAATTAACACATACTGATTACATGTTCAGTCAATTTCAGACTGAAGAAGTTGGTAAAAATTTCAATTTCTTCATCTTTGGCTTTGGTGGTTGGTGCATAAATTTGGATAATCGTAGTATTAACTGGTCTTCCTTGTAGGCATATGGATATTATCCTATCACTGACAGCATTGTACTGCAGGACAGATCTTGAAACATCCTTTGTGATGATGATTGCCATGCCATTCCTCTTCAAACAGTCATTCCCGGCATAGCAGATTGTATGGTCATCTGATTCAAAATGGCCAATACCGGTCCATTTCAGCTCACTAATGCCTAGGATATCAATCTTTATGCATTCCATTTCATTCTTAACAACTTCCAATTTTCCTAGACTCATACTTCATACATTCCATGTTCCTATTATTAATGGATGTTTGCAGCTGTTTCTCCTCAAATTAAGTCATGCCACATGAGCAAATGGAGGTCTCAAAAGCTTTACTTTATCCATATCACTAAGGTTGGTTCAACTTTGATGATGCACCTCTTTCCCACTTTATTTTGAGTGCCTTCTGACGTAAGGGGTTAGTCTTCCTGTACTGCATTGGATAATGTTTCAGGACTATTCATAAAGTTGCCCAGTAATGTATCAGAGTGTTTCTTTGCTATTCATAAGGTTTTCCCTGTCCAGTTCTTTGAGAAGTGGATGGCCTCTTCCTTCTTCCTAGTCTGTCCTAGTCTGTAAGCTGCATTGAAACTTGTTCACCATGTGCAACCCTGCTGGCATTTGAGATACCGGTAGCACAGCCTCAAGCCTCATAGCAACACTCAAGCCACCACAGTATGACAAACTCACAGACAAGTTTGTCTTCCTTAGCTGTTCGAAACCTCTCCACGCTTCCCTTACCTGGATCCCATGGCTCTATTGTCCCTAGCTTTTCTTTTCCTTTCTGCCTCTTGGGTGTGTGGCCTGTCTCCTTCCCCTTACCTAGATTCCACAGCTGTGTCTCAGCCCTGGCTCCTCCCCTGCCTCCCATGTCTGGGTGTGGGGCCTGTCTACGTGCCCTTACCCAGGTTCCTGGGGCTCTGCCTCAGCCCCAGGATTGTATCTACCTGGTATAAATGTTCGCCTCATATATCTGTCTTTTGTTTGGCTGGAAGCCACAGGAGTGGGTTCAATTCCAGACCTGAAGGGCAGCTATGGAGCTATGGGCCATAGTCTCAGGGTTCCATCAGGCTCTATCTGACCAGCAAACCTGGTCCCTTTTTTTTCCCCAAATGATTTTGAGTTTTGCTCCACATTGTTCTCCCACTCTATGCAGGATCTCCTACATAGATTCCTCTCTGAGTGGTTGTGGTAGCCGGGCACCATATAGTTCTTCTGGTCCCATACTCATATATGCTGAGGATTGCATGGTGTGCCAGTCGCTTGGACTAATTGTTTCCATGACTCTTTGGTTTTCTTCATTCTTCTTTGCTCTGAATGAGGAGAGACCCATAATTGAATCTAAACAGCTTATTGCAAGCTTTTAAGTTCCCAGTCGCTACTCACCAAAGTAGGATGTGGAACAATGTTTTGTGTGGTATGTTATGCCAATTGAGCTTGATGTCCCCTTCGACTGTTGTCCTGAGCCCACAGGTCCAACTACTCACTCCCTCTGGGTAGCTGGCTGTGGCCAAGAAGTGACTACAACTTTGTCTCTTGTCAGTTCTACTATATACCTGGGAACATGCAAATACACTTGTAGAAATATTGTCTGCTAACCCTATACATAGCCTTGGACGCATTCCCCCCCTGCATAGATATACCTAATAGTTCAGCCTGTCCACCCATCTATCTACCAGTAGATCAATGTTTGCCTTCTCTGACAACGCAGTACTGTACATGCAAAAGGATCCATCTGTGTAGTGTGTTCCTTACATGCACCACTCTATGACTTCTTCTTCCTCAATACCACTGTGTTGATCACAATACTTGTCTCTACCTATCTAACAGTGTTCCCTCTTCTCCCACCCTGGTAACCAACTGCAGTAGTTCAGTTTGTGTGTCAACTTGGCTGGGCCTGGTTGAATGGATGGGCAGTTGGTTGTAATATTCCCCATAATGAGACTGGTAATGTACTCCATGGTGGAATCTATTGTGAGCAGCTGCGTATGGGTATGTGGTCTGCTTCTCTTATATAAGTAGCAGCTTTGGGAACATTATCTAGCATATGGCATGCTTGGACCCTGCATGTAACCATGTCATTGTTCAGCAGCCTGCCGTGCTTTACTGACCTTGGGACTTACAATGGACTTAAATTAATGGCCTGCTGTGTGGTTTGGTAACATCAGGACTGTGCCTTTTTTGCTTGTCAACCTTGGGTTTGTCAGCCTCAGCAGCCAGCAGCTGTCTGAGTGAAAAGAAGTCTCTAGCTCCAGTGGGCGAGGAGCAGGAGGCAGAGCTGGACCCCAAGGTTGAGGGGCTTTCACCCAGCCCCTAGAGCCTGGCACTTTTATCTCAGACTTAAAGCCTCTGAACTGTAAGAGAATAAACTCCTGTTTGTTAAGGCCATCCCATTTGTGGTATATTCTTGTCAGAGTGGCACTAGGTAGCCAGAACACCAAAGAAGAAAATTTTCTTCCATACGTAAAACTTTCCTTGACTTTTTACAATAACAGACTAATACAATATTTGCCCTTCTGTGATTGACTTACTTCTCTCAGCATAATGTCCTCCAAGTTCATCCATGTTATGTGGTGTTTTGCAGATTCTACATTACTCTTTAGGGTTGCATAGTATTCCATTGTGTGTATGTACCATTTGGTTATCCATTCTTCAGTTAATGGACACCTAGGTTGTTTCCATCTTTTGGCTATTGTAAATAGTGCTGCGATGAACATTGGTGTGCATATATCTGTTCTTGTCCCGGCTCTCACCTCTTTAGGATATATACTTAGTAATGGAATAGCTAGTATTTCTAATGGTATTTCTAATTCCAACTTTTTAAGGAATCACCATTACTGCTTTCCACAGTGGTTGTACCATTTTACAGTCCCACCAGCCATGTGTGAGAGTCCCAATCTCTCCCATCCTCCCCAGCAGTTGTTATTTTCTGTCTTGTTGAACTTTGCTACTAGCATAGGGCAAGATGGTATCTCGCTTCAATTTGCCTCTCTCTAACAGCTAATGTTTGTGAGCATTTATTCACATGTTTGTTGGCCACCTGAATATCCTCTTTGGTGAAGTGTCTATTCATGTCTTCTGCCCATTTTTTAATTGGATTATTTGTCCTTTTGTTGTTGAGGTGTTGGAATTTTCTATAAATTCTAGAGATAAGTCCCTTGTCAGATATGTCATTACCAAACACTTTTTCCCAATCTGTAAGTTTTCTTTTGACTCTTTTGCAGAAGTCTTTGGAAGCACATAAAAATTTAATATTTGGAAGGTCCCATTCATCTGGTTTCTCTTCTGCTGTTTGTGCATTTTGGGTTATGCTTGATAGTTTATTTATGCCACCAGAGCTAGCATAACTGAGAACACATATGCTTAAATGGACTGGTATGTGGTGAATCAGAAGAAAGTAAAACAGAGCAACAGTTTCTTTTGAAAATCTTAGAGAATAATAAGGAGCTCTGGTGGCGTAGTGCTAAGGCACTTGACTGCTAACCAGAAGGCTGGCTGTTCAAACCCACCAGCCACTCCTCAGAAGGAAGGTTGGACAATCTACTTCTGTAATGATACCACCTCGGAAACCCAAGGAGCTGTTGCTATGAGTCAGGAGTGACTCGATGGCGGTGAGTTTGGTTTTTTTTTTTTTTTTTTTTTTGGTTTAGAGAATAGTAAGTGAGACAACTGGATTGGTGCCGATATGGAGAAGAAGAACAAGTGGGGAGGAGTCCAGGGTGCTTTGTGGAGGGCAAATAAAAGCTGAAGATTAGGATCAAGACAGGACACTGGCTGTGCATCAAGTTGTTTGCATCTTGATATTATTTGGTTTTACTCTTTTCATGTCAGACTTAGGTTACCAAAAGAGTATTTGCATTTTGGAATATTCTTGCTTTTCTAGACAAACCCAAACCACATGGCTGAGTTGACAAAGTGGGGACTTAGGTCTCAGGATGTAAGGCAGAACTGAAGGCAGTCCCTTCCCAGAACTGTTACTCTCTGTAGGCCCTGAGTTGGTGGTTCCAAAGATAGCCTTTCATTTCTACCCCCAAATGGCAATGACAACTTTGGATTTGAGGGCAAAAGACAGTATTATCTTTGGAAATAAACAACAGGCAAAAAAATCTGAATTTGAGTCACTGGTATTTAAGGCATCTCTGCCACAGCTCCAGCTGTGCCACTGGTCTCTGCTGGATTTGAAGACGGCTTCAGCAAGCCCTAGTGGCAGGATGTTGGCCCCAAATCTCCAAGAGGCTTCAGGAAATGGGGAAAGAAAAAAAGTTCCGGAGTCAGGCATGAAGACATCTCTCAAGCTCTGCTGGCTCCCCATCTTAAAGTGAACCTGAGGGTCCTTTGCCTGTTGGAACTCTAGCCCCTGTAATAGTAACACTTCACACTTGTTCATGTATATAATATTTAATGGTCCTCAGATAAATGCTACTGATTTTATTTCAATGTGAAAAAGATAAAATGAATATCATTTAACTCAAGCAAATATCAGTAACATTAGATGACTGGCCAGTGTATAAAAATCAGGGATATGCTCACCAGATCACACCTTTCAGAAGGACATATGCCTCTGACACAGATAGGTTGTATACACCTTTCAGGTTCTGCATTAGCCAGACTCTAGATTTAGGAGCACAGACAGTGATGACCTTTGCTCCCTCACAGCCCCAGGTCTGACAAAGTTTAGCGTGTTACTTCTTATCTAAGAATGTTAGGTGAACAGACTTGAGAGAGACAGGAGGTAGAACAAACAAGATTTTGTGATAAACTGCTTGGGGAGAGAAAGCAACAAGATGCCTGTAGGTTCCTGGTCTGTGAATCAGTGCAGATGGTCATGCAATCACTGAGTCGGGCAGTCATGGAAGGTCAACGTTGACTACAGAGGATCACACACTGGATTTCAGGAGTCTTGCATTCATTTATTTAACTAACAGACATCAATTGAGTGTTCATTATGAATCAAACACTCTACCAGATGCATAATCTCTTGGGGCCGGATGACTTTATATGTGTGATCAAGTTCCTCTGACAGCTAACCAATCTCCTCCTCACTCTGTGCAGTGTAAATGATTCTGGGAAACTATTGACTCCTCCACATTCAGTATAGATTTCATTTGGCTTTTTACCCCAGCAAGTCCACCCACCACCTACCTGGCTCACAGGGTTTGGTGGTTAGGGACGAAGAAAGTGAATATGCCTCCTAGGTTTCTGGTCTGCATACATGGTTGTGCTAATCACTGGACCAGGCTGCCCTATAAAAGACATGAGTTGGGCTTTTCTTTTCATCTGTTTTTGTTATTTATTTTATTTTATTGTGCTTTGGGAACAAATATACAAAGCAGATTTGTTTTGCATTCAACAATTCATGCACATTTGATTTCACAGCTGGGAGTACAAATCCCCACCATAAAAAACTCTCCTGCCCTCTCCTCCCTGTGACTACGCCCTCCCTGTGCTCCTTTTATCCATGCACTCCTGTCTGTCCAGCTTTCCCTCTATGTGAATGCTACCCCTTTCATGTCTCATGGTTGATTGATTTAACGGGTGCATCTTCCTACGGTAGGTGGGTACGTCAACCTGGGGAAGGTGTTCTGCATGTCTTTCTACTGTTGGGCTGAGAGCCAATCCATGGAAGTAAGTCCATTTCTAGGCCTGAAGGGTAACCTGGGGACTTAGTCACGAGGGTTCCACCAACCTCTATCTGACCAGTAATTCTGGTCAGTTTTGTCTTTTTAAATTTTGTTCCACATTTTTCCTCCCACTCTAACCAAGATCTCCAATTTTGATCCCTTTCTGAGTGGTTGGCATTGGTAGCTGGGCACCATCTAGTTCTTCTGGTCTTGGGGTCACAAAGGCCGAGGTCCTCATGGTCCATCTTATCTTTGGACTAGTTATTTCCAAATGACTTTGATTTCCTTCACTCTCTTTGCTATAGGCAAGAGGAGACCAATAGTTGCATCTTAGATGGCTGCTCAAAAGCTTTTAAGACCCCAGTTGCTAATGAGTTGGGCTTTTCATTTGTTGAATTAAAGTACATCTGAGGTATCCAAGAGGACCTGTCAAGTGAACAGTTTGATACCAGGGTCTGAAGCTAAGCAGAGAGGTTGAGCTACAGACACCAATTTGTGGGTCATCTGTGCATAGCCGGCAAAGGACAGTGGGCATTATTCTCATGAGCTAGTGAGAATTAAAGAGAGAAAGAATAGGAGGTCTTGGAGCAACCCTCAGGGAGCTCCACAATTGAATAGCTGGTTAGAGGGGAGTAAGCTCAAAAAAGAGTCAGAGCACTGGAGAATGAAAACCAAGAGACTATTGGGTCACAGTAGCCAAAGGAAGAAAAATATGTCAAGAGATATTGGTGGACCTCTATGTCTCCTAAGATAGACTACTTGAGAGAGTCTCCTCCAGCTCTGTTTATGTTGTTGTGGTTGTTAGATGCTGTTGAGTCGGCTCTGACTCATAGCAACCCCATGCACAACAGAACGAAACACTGTTTGTTCCTGCCCCAGCCTCACAATCCTTGCTATACCTGAGTCCATCATTGCAGGCACTGTGTCAATCCAACTCATTGAGGGCCTTCCCCTTTTTCACTGATTCTCCACTTTACCAAGCATGATATCCTTCTCCAGGGAATGGTCCCTTCTGACAACATGACCAAAGCAAGTGAGGCAAAGTTTGGTCATTCTCGCTTCCAAGGAGCATTCGGGCTGCACTTCTTCCAGGACAGATTTGTTCATTCTTCTGGCAGTCCATGGTTTTTTCAGTTTTCTTCAACAACAACATCAAAAGCATCAACTTTTCTTCGGTATTCCTTATTCATTGTCCAGCTTTCACATGCATATGAGGCTATTGATAAAACCATGGTTTGGGTTATGTGCACCTTAGTTTTCAAAGAGACATCTTTGCTCTCCAGCACTTTAAAGAGGTCTTTTGCAGCACATTTGCCCAGTGCAATACATGGTCTAATTTCTTGACTGCTGCTTCCATTGGTGTTGATTGTGGAACCAAGTAATATGAAATCTTTGACAACTTCAATCTTTTCTCCATTTATTGTGATGCTACTTATTGGTTCCATTGTGAGGATTTTTGTTTTCTTTACATTGAGGTGTAATTCATAATGCGGGCTGTAGTCTTTAATCTTCATCAGTAAGTGTCTCAAGCCTTCTTCACTTTCAGCAAGCAAGGCTGTGTCATCTGCATATTGCAGGTTGTTAATGAGTCTTCTTCCAGTCCTGATGCTGCATTCTTCTTCATATAGTCCAGCTTCTTGGATTATTTGCTCAGCATACAGATTGAATGAGTATAGTAAAAGGAAACAACCCTGACACACTCCCTTCCTAATTTTAAACCATGCAGTGTCCCCTTGTTCTGTTTGAATGACAGCCTCTTGGTCTATGTACAGGCTCCTCGTGGGAACAATTAACTATGCTGGAATTCCCATTCTTCTCAAAGTTATCCATAATTTGTTATGATCCACACAGTCAAATGTTTTTGTATAGTTAATTAAATACAAGTAAACATCTTTCTGGTATTCTTCACTTTCAGCCAAGATCCATCTGAC
>NW_006921604.1:13523846-13532018 GCF_000298275.1 Orycteropus afer afer
ATAGATTGATGGATCTGGTGGGTTTGAAATGCCAACCTTCTAGTTAGCTATCAAATGCCTTAGGCATTCTGTCATTTTATATATATATATATATATATATTGTCTAATAGGGTCTGTGGTAGTTAAAGTTATGTGTCAACTTGTCAACTTGGCTGGGCCTGGTTTTGAGTGGCTGGACAGTTGGATGTAGTTATTTCCCATGGTGAGATTGGTAATCATCTCCATGGTGGAATCTGCTGTGAGTAGCTGAGTAGCTGCCTTAGGGATGTGGTAGCTTTAGAAATGGTCTGCAGGTTTTGGCATGCTTGAATCCTGCACGTAGCCAAGTTGTTGTTTGCAGCCTGCCATGTTGTCTGCTGATCTTGGGACTCTTAATGGACTTAAATCAACGGCCTGTGGTGTGGTTTAGTGATGTTGAGACTGTGCCTTTTTGCTTGTTGAGCTTGGGTTTGTCAGCCTCAACAGCTAGCAGCTACCTGAGTGAAGAAAGCCTCCAGCTTCAGTGAGCTGGGAATAAGGAACAGAGCTGAAGCCCAAGGTTGAGGGGCTTTCACCCAGCCCCTAGAGCCTGGCCCTTTGAACTTGGACTTTTAACCTCCAAAACGGTAAGAGAATAAACTCCTGTTTGTTAAAGCCATCCCATTTATGGTATATTTCTGTTAGAGTGAAATGAAGTAACCACACAACAGGGTCTCTATAAGTTGGGATGCTCTCAATGGCAGTACGAAAAAAAAAAAAAAAAAAGTCACTGTCATCGAGTTGGATCAATCTTCCTTCTGAGGAGTGGCTGGTGGATTTGGTTTTTTGGTTTGAGCTGACACTTCCCTCCCTCCCTCCCCATGCCCCATTTTTGCAGGCCCCTCTTTTGATAGTGCTGATACAATAAACTCACTGTCTTTAAGTCAATTACTACTTGTGGTGACCCTGTAGGAGAGAGCAGAACTGCCCCACAGTGTTTCCAAGGCTGTAAATCTTTATGGAAGCAGACTGCTGACCTTTGGGTTAGCAGTCAAATACTTTAACCACTGTGCCACCAGAGCTCCTCACTGATACAATACCAATTAGCAATTGCTCACCTTCAATGTTTGTCATCAAAACGTTAGCTTTGCATGCAAATACAAGGTATGAGCCAATAACTTCTTCTTAAGCATTTCGTTAACACCATTGTGCAATTTTGATTTTTTCTTTTCCCTTCTCTATCTTTCTTAAGAATTGCTTTATCACAGTCTAGGGGAGTTATTAGGAGCTCTGGTAGTGTAGTGCCTAAAGCACTTGACTGCTAACCAGAAGGCTGGCGGTGCAAACCCACCAGCCACTCTTCCGAAGGAAGGTTGGGGAAACTTCCATAGTGATACTGCCTCGGAAACCCAGGGAGGGGTAGCTATGAGTCAGGTCTGACTCGATGGCAAATAACAACAACAACAATAACAGGGGAGTTACTGAATTCTGGAGGCTTCTGAGAAGCTTCTGAGCCCAGAATCCCCGCACAGAGGACACTGGGCCATTCAGGCCTTCCCCTCCCCCCACAGCAGTGGCAGGAATACTGGAGCCAAAGTACACTGCAGTCATTCAGGGTAAAAAGGACCACTCAGCCAGCCTGCCACTGCAACAGACCATTTGCAAGGCATCTCTCCACATGTCAGCTGAGCATCTGGAGGAGAGTCTAATTTGGACCTTTTCAGTTATGACCTGAGTAAGAAGACAAGCTAAGTTACAAAGTATTGGGTGATTTTCTGTGACCTTGAGAGTTTCTCTTCTTAATAAGCTGCCTGACCCACGGCATCATTCCAAACCATGCTTCCTTCTCTGTAACGATGATAACCAACATGTCTTTCCCCTCATATCTGCAACATTCTTCTCATGATTTTAGACAAGTGTCTTTAACAGTTTGAAAATCTTCATTTTAAAAGAAAAAAAAATTGATATGCATACAATCTTGTCTTTCACAATAGAAATAGGAGTTTTTCCTGGGCTTTATAAAATCCCAGAGCTGCTAACCTTGGAGTATATTTTAGACACTTTATATCCAAATAACACTGTATGATTTTGTGAAAACTGTGTGTTTACTGTGATAAACGTGTTGAAAACCTGAAATTGCTATAGTGAAGGCTCTTCAAATAGCCCATCGGAACTCCATTTACTTCAGAAATGACACACTTTGGGGTAGAACTTCCTATTTTAAAAACCACATAAACTCCCCACCCGTTCCCCTTCCAATAATTCTGCAATCTGATTACGTAGTTTCTTTTATTTTCCCACTGCTATTGAACTTTACATCAAACACTACCAAGCTCTGGGAAACTCGTAAGAATCCAGACACACTGAGATTTACTTTTGTTGTTTTTTCCCCATTTTTAAGGTTATACGTTCGGTATTTCCCCAATACGGTTCATTGCAATCAGGATCTGTCCAGAAAATGTATTATTACCCCATTGCAGGAACTGAGGGAAACAGGGTTATTGAAGTGACTGTTACGTAGATTTTGTGTATGGCAGCTTAGAAAGAGGGGCCACCTGTTGCTAAGTGGTGGAATTTTTGCTTTCCATGTGGGAGACCAGTGTTTGATTCCCAGCCAATGCCCCTCCTGCACAGCCACCACTCATCTGTCAGCAGAGGCTTGCGTGTTGCTGTGATGCTGAACAGGTTTCAGCAGAGCTTCTAGACTAAGATGGGCGAGGAAGAAAGGCCTGGTGATCTACTTCTGAAAATCAGTCAGTGAAAATTCTATGGATCACAATGGTCTGATTCACAACCAATCTCGGGGATGGTTTAGGACTGGGCAGCATTTCATTCCATTGTGCATGGAGTTGCCATGAGTCAGTCCCATTTGACAGCAGCTAACAACAGCCGCAAGTTTAAAATGAGAACAACTTGATTCTACAACTCAGTTCTTCACAGAACTTGACCTTTGGCTGGGTTGGCTAATCTCATTACCTGTAATGATTCCTCCCCTCATTCATTCTCACATGGGCTCAGCCTAGATTCAGACACTTCCTTTGGATCTGTGTTCATGATGATAATTCTTAATCATAAATCTGATTCTATGGCACCTTCTTGTGGCATCAATCTGTAGGGCTGTGGAAGCAGAGAGTCCTGGGTTCAAATTCTTGCTGGATAATCAGAAATCTGAGCCAGAAACTTTTTCAGAGGGTGTGACCTTGTCTTTTCCCTCTCCTTCATTCTTCACAACCAGCATTAACATCCCCAAACCAAACCAAACCCATTGCCATCAAGTTGATTCCAACTCACAGCAACCCTGTAGGACAGAGTAGAACTGCCCCCATAGAGTTTCCTAGGCTGTAAAACTTTACAAAAGGAGACAGCTACATCTTCTTCCCACAGAGTGGCTACTGTGTTTGAACCACGGACTTTCGGTTAGCAGCTGAGCACTTTAGCCACTGTGCCACCAGGGCTTCTTACTCTAACACTAAGTCCTGCAAACTGTGCTCATAAATACCACTCAGCTCCACCTGCTTCTTTCCATCCCCACTGCCACACTTTGGTTCAGCCTTCATTACCCTTAGTCTCATAATAGTCTCCTACCCAAACTTCCTGCCTCCGTCTATGGAGTGAGTTCATATTAGAAATCACACTAGTTGCCATTAAGTTGACTCTGATTCATAACCACCCCATGTGTGTCAGAGTAGAACTGTGGTCCATGAGGTTTTCCACTGTTAATTTTTCAGAACTAGATCACTGGGTTTTCTTTTAATGTACATCTGGGTGTACTAGAACCTCCAACCTTTCCATTAGCAGCCATACATCAATTGTTTGCACCACGCAAGCGTGCTCAATCCACGCTAGCAGTCTTTTAAAAATGCATATTTGACTATAGCATCCTCCCGCTTAACACCAATCAATAGTCATCCATTGCCTTTAGGTTAAAACCTAGGCTCTTCCTTATTTCACTTAAGCCCTCCTCCATGACCTGGCACTACCTGCCTTGCCAGGATTGTTCCCCACACTCCCAAACTCTCCTGTCACCTCCAATACTCTTACAAAGTTTATGACTGGCATATGCACACCGTGTTCATTCATTTTCCCATGCCTTGATCTTGGCATTCCCTCTAAGGGACCTCTCTCTGGTCTTCTCCCAATTCCTGATCATCTCCAGCACAGAGTATATGACTTCTAGAAACCTTGAAGCCATCCTTGCCCTGCACCTCCCCCACATCATTCACTCTCCCAGGGCCTCCAAGTGCCTGCCTGAGGTCTCAAACACCCTGCATTGATGTAATTTTCTTCTAATTCTACCTCATCTTCCAGGACAAGCTCCTTGTGTCATATTTTTCTCCTTATCTCCAGCCCAGCACAGAATCTGTCACTCTGTGGGCATTCAGTAAATGCTTGTTGATTGATGATGGGGCTGGGGCTCAAGAGCTCCTAGGCTACTGGGCTTCTATCTATATCCCACAAAAAAGCCCACTTAGGTTTCCATAAATATGTGATTCAAATCTCATTTTTAAAATATTGTTAAATTATTTTGAATCCCATAGTAAAATAGATTCAAATTTATTAGTTATAAACATATGACACATTGCAGACTGACAGGTTAAGTGTGCTGCAAGTAATTTGTGTAAAGACCTCTGAATAAATCTCCTGTCATTTGCTGGTTATTTAAGGAATATCCCAATGTTGCAGGGTTGGTAATTTTAAGAACTGTTACAATTTGCAGTCATACATCTCTATGAAATCAGAATTTATTATTACAATGTGACCAAAGCAAAGCACAGAAATAAACTAGACACTGAGGCTGGTATCAGGTTAAAATCGTTTCCCATAATCCCAACTTCTATTTTTTCCATTTATTAAACAGACTGTAATTTTAATTGGACCGAGCAACATTTGTTCTGTTACAGATAAAGTCACTACGAGTTGTAGCCAACTTGAAGACACCTAACAACAGTTCTTACTGATTAGCTTTTTAATGTGCAAGCATAATAAATTTGAAGTTATAATAGAAATTGTATGCTAATAAAATGCATCTTTAACCATTTGTTATTTTAGCTATTTTTGTAAAATTTTGTTTGGAAGATGAGTTTAGCTATTTCTTTAAAATTTGAATTAAGCAATAGAAAGTAGGCTCCGGGACTTTGGCTGCCCAGAGATTCAGCACCCACCCCCACCCTCTCAAGAAAAGAGGCAACTGCCTGGGGATTGAGCCTGGGAAGGTGATGGAAGAGTTACAAGAAGCTGAGAATAGCTCAGAGTTCTACTGAGGAGGGAAGAGCAGCAAGAAGCTCTGAATCCCCTCTTTACGCCCAGAATCCCTAATCCCAGCAAGCAGTAGTTGTGTCCTACTTTAAAATGGCCTGGTCTCTGCTCTGGTATTGGGGAAGCTCTTGAGTAACAGATGCTCCTGTCTCTGTGTGTTAGAAGCTGGAGGTCAGTCCTCGTCTCTCCATATTCTATAATGGGAGTTCTGAAGGGATAGAGATCAGAGGAAACCCAGGCTTTAGGCCCTTTACAAAAACCTGATGGAGCTAAACAAGGAGAGCATAGTCTGGTGGCTGGGGGCTCCTCTGTCCAGAACTGGAGGGTGAATGAATGGAGCACAAAGATCCCCTTTCTTCCCTTTCCTCCCTTTCCTCCAGACATCCTGCCGAGTAAGTAATGTGGTTTGGCTGTCCACCTAGGCTTTTGTCCTCTTCCCCCTGATCCCTCCACTGAGTCTCCTACCCTCTCAGTTAACAAATTTAGATTGGCCATCAGGCACTGTGCTGGGCTTCCTCTCTGGGGCTTTCTCTAGCTGTGCTTACCATCACTTTCAGGAATTCCCCACCTTAAAAATATCCTTCCCTAGATTCTGTTTTCCCCTCAATCTACAGTCTTATCTAGTCCCATTGTGCTGAAACTCTTGAAAACAAGGATTTACAGCCCCAGACCTTCACATTACATTCTGCCCCTGACTTAACTACACCTGGTTTTCCCCTGCTGCACAAATGACACCATTCTCTCAAAAGTCACCAGTGACTTCCTGATTTGAAAATCCAGCACCCTTTTGCAAGCCCTGTATCCTCACTGACCTGTCTTGTGGCAGCTGGCACTGGGAATCACCCTCTTGTCCTTGAAATGCTCTTTTCTTTTGTGATTTTGTGTCTTTCTCCTTCCACCTCTCTGACCACTTCTATCCTTTTCCCAAGGACTTTTCTACCTCTTCTTGCTCTTCTACAGGAAGATGGTCTTCCAGATTCAGTTCTTGGTCTTTTTTCATTTCTTTCCTACATCTACTGTTAAAGCTTCAGGTGTTATAATTAAGCAGATGATTTTGTTCATTACAGTATTTAATTAAAAAAGTAATCCAGTCCAGTTGCCCTCAAGTCAGTTCTGACTCATGACAGACTATGTGTGTCAGCATAAGACTGTGCTCCATAGGGTTTTCAAAGGCTGATTTTTCAGAAGTAGATTGGCAAACCTGTCTTCGAAAAGTGAAATAAGCCAATCATGTATGAAGAAAAGGTTCATAAGATATGATTTCCAAAAAACAAACATCCTTTTCTGGTTTCTAAGACTAAATTCCCCACATTTTATCAAGCATCTCTCCATGGTGGCTGCTGTATCACACACAATGTGGTCTTTCCACAAACACTATCCTACTTCTTATCTCCTCGCCTAGTCACCTAAATCCCCCACAATCCTTTCAGTTACTTCTCCCTTCTGCCCCACCTGACAAATGAAAACCAAACCAAACTCACTGCCATGGAGTCGCATCCAACTCATAGTGACCTCTTTTTGGGTTTCTGAGGCCATATTACTTTGGAAGTAGATTGCCCCATCTTCTTTCTGAGGTATGGCTGGTGGGTTTGAACCGCCAGCCTTCTGGTTAGCAGTCAAGTGCTTTGGGCACTATGGCATCCCACCTGACATCCAAACATTTTGTTAGTCCTATATGTCCCCCTCTCAAGACTGGCTATGTAGTATTGGAGATCCACTTCAAAATTTGTTTAAAAGTATTAAGAAATTCAAAACAGTGACAGCAGAGCATTAAACTAAGCCTGGAGCTCCTCTCTGAGTATGGACCTTTCACATTTGCCAGTAAATCCAGCCTTGTGCCCTCTGGATAATATATACAGCCTTCTTGTTGTCCCTATGGAGGCCCAAGTCAACAGCTGCCTAGATTTTTACAGTGGTCTCCTGTGACCCCATAACCCATCTCACCTTTTCCCATCCCATCCCCTGTGCCTTATAACTTCTACTCAGTGACTTCTGCACCTCTAACCCTTCACTCAGAGCCTTTGATATCTCCTCTTTTTTTTTCTTCTTCTTCTTTTTAATCATCTCATACTCATTCCTCAAGCCCAACATGAAACTTGAAGCAAATGGTCTAATATCTCTTCCTTGACTATACTCCATCCAATTAAGCTCCATACCTTTGGTCAGGCTGTTTTATTTCTCTGAAATCCTATCCACCCCATCTTTGTTTTTGGAACCTCTCTGAACATCATGGCTACCTTTTCCAAGAAGTGTTTTCTGGCCTCTAACCTGGGTCTGAGCTCCTCTTTCCAGTCAACCCCACATGTTCCACAACTATATTGAGCACTTACTATTACCAGTCACCATCCTAAGGGATTTATATACTTTTATCATTTAAACATTTTAGTATCTGCATAAGGCAGGTTCTATTACTATCTCCTTTGAAGCTTCAAGGGGCTGGGTGAGTGAAAGTTCACTTGCATTGGCAAGTAGTGGCCTGGGTTTCAAACCCAACACACTGGCTCCAGAGTCTGTGCCTATACTGTGACTTGTATGGCTGATATTGATGCATTCTTCCAATATCTGCTTTAGACAATAAATCCTTTGAAGAATAGGTGGGGGTGTTTTGTTTGTTGTTGGTTTGTTTGAAGAAATAGATCTCTTTTCATCTTCCTTTTCCTTGAGGCACTTTCTGTCTCCACAGTCAGCCCTTATTGTTTTGTGATGGAGCATTGGGAAGATGCATGGCCAGATATATTTCCTTACATTTCTGAAAACTCAACCAATTAAGAATTCTTTGGAGTAACAACAGCCCCTTTCAATTGACTATGAATTGATAGATGCAACTCTGTACTGGTCTGTCTGTCTTCCTTCAAGCTGAGAGCAGTCCCTAGGGGATCTTTCACTGGAGGAAGGCAGTTCAGCTCCCCGTAGGCTTACCCTTTTGTTTTGTTTTTGATTAACTTCTATCTCCATCTC
>NW_006921604.1:13534983-13539171 GCF_000298275.1 Orycteropus afer afer
GCTGGTGGCATAGTTCCTAAGGCATTTGACTGCTAACCAGAGGGCTGACAGTTCAAACCCACCAGCCACTCCTTGGAAGGAAGATTGGGCAATTTGCTTCCATAGTGATACCACCTTGGAAACCCAAGGAGGGGTCACTATGAGTTGGATCCAACTCAATGACAGTGAGTTTGGGTTTTGTTTTGGATTGAATGTGGGAAAAAGCAGATTACAAATTAACAGGTATAATAGAATCCCACTACTATATTTTATAATTAAATAAATGTGTGTATTACATGTTACCTATAGAAATTTGAAAAAATATATTTTATAAAAAGGAAGGCAACATTGCCCATACTTTTCCAAAGATACTTCCCAAAATGTTTTCAATGGTTGTATCTGGGTTGCAGATTTTGGATGAAATTGACTTCCTTTTTAAAAAATGCATTTTAAAAAGTTTTCTGCAGTTAAGGTGTACTATCTTGGTGGGGTGTGTATGTGTACCTGTGTATGTTTGTTATATTGAGTTAGACACAGTCTTGAGGCCCAACAGCCAATTCTGCAGATGACTTGTAAGCTTCACTCCTCTGGCATCTCTCCCCTCCCCATCTCACACAATGTCCACCTGAGCTGCTGTTCAGAAAAACAAGAACAAGACACCACCAGAGACCTTTGAACTGCAGCCTACAGGCACGTGAGCTCCTTCAGCTGGGCAGGAACTTGGTCAGGAGTATACCACTTCCCCTTAGGTTGGGAATTCCAGAGCTGAAGTGGTGATATAATTTGGCCTAAGAGGGTATGACCAACCTGAGGAAAACTGGGAATTGAGCAGAGCACTCCTGATTCACCGTCTTGTGTTTTTACCACAATGCTCCACTTCCTCTACTTACTGCTGGCATTTCAAAGAGGGGCTTAGCTCAGTTCTCACTGGTAGTTCCCTTTACTGGACGATTGTAAAGGAGGAACAGGGAATGATGGTGCCCAGCCACTGCCCTGTCTCTCTGCCCCTCTTGCCTCTCTGCTTCAAAAGTCTGTCCTCCTCTGCCCTTCTCATTCCCAGCCCACTGCAATCTGCCAAGCATAAGCTGGCACATTGTCAGCATTCTAGGAATGTGAGTTACCAGGATTTCACAGGCTCCTTACTCCTCCCTGATTTCGTGTTGTCCTTCACGTCTCTGCTTAGATAGAAATTCCTTAAAAATGCTGTCATTCCCTCACCCATATTGGAAATCCAACCTAAGGGAACAAAAAGGGGACAGTAAAAGGGGAGTCCCTGGCTAGTGCAAATGGCTAACGTGCTGGCTGCTAACTGAAAGGTCAGGGGTTTGAATCCACCCAGGAGCACCTTGGAAGAAAGGCCTGGCAATCTACTTCTGAAAAATCAGTGATTAAAAACCATACGGAGCACAGTTCTACTCTTCCACACATGGGGTCACCATGAGTCAGAGTTGACTCAACAGCAACTGGTGGCAGTGATAGATCACATTCTCACACCCCAACACTCCCAGCTCCAGATAATAGGAATGGGAGAGACAAAAGCAAGAGCACAATGAACACAAGTCAGGAGGGAACAATTTTCTGAAAAGTCAGACACTGTGTCCTATTTGTCCTTGACTGTAACATCAGACCATGAGCATTCTAAGTTAATACCATTCATCCAACCTGGAAAGCTCTCCCTCCCTCTTTCTCTGGCCTATCGTACTACACAAGGTCTTCCCACACCATTTCAGCCCAGAAAAGCTGCTCATGACAGCACTTGTATTATGATTTCATAGTTCATCTGTCTGTCTTCTTTCCTCCCCCTGACATAATGCTCTTTGAGGACTGGGACCATATTCCTTAAAGCAGCAAAGTGTATTGGGCTTAGGACTGAGACCTGGGTAAAATGCCTGGCTCAACCCTTTGGTGGTTATAGGACCATGGGTAAATTCTTAACTACTTTGAGGCTTAGTTCTATCTTGTTTATCAATTGTAATTGTTGTTGTTAGATGCCATTGAGTCATTTCAATTCATAGAGGCTCCAAGTACAATAGAATGAAACACTGCTCAGACCTGTGCCATCCTCACAATTGTTGACATACTTTTGCCCATTGTTGCAGCCACTGTGTCAGTTCATCTCGTTGAAGGTCTTTTTTGCTGACTTTACTAAGCAAGATGTCCTTCTCCATGAACTTGTCCCTTCTGATAACATGTCCAATGTCTCACCATCCTTGCTTCTAATGAGCATTCTGGCTGTACGTCTTCGAAAACTATTTGTTCATTCTTCTAGCAGTCCACGGTATTCAATATTCTTTACTAACACCATAATTCAAAGGCATTAATTCTTCTTCATTCTTCCTTATTCATTGTCCATCTTTTCCATGCATACGAGGTGATTGAAAATATAATGGTGTGGGTCAGGCATACCTTAGTCCTCAAAGTGGCATCTTTGCTCTTCAACACTTTAAAGAATTCTTTTGCAGAAGATTTGCAAAGTACAGTATATTGTTTCATTTCTTGACTGCTGCTTCCATGAGAATTGATTGTGGATCCAAGTAAAATGAAATCTTGATGACTTCAATCTTTTCTCTATGTATCATACTATTGCTTATCAATTAACCAACAATAGGATTGAGGAAGATTAAATTAAATAATACAGTGAAACCTGAGGTGGACCTCAAGAGGACTGCCTTGTTTTCCTGGTCTTGCAAGTTTTCCACCTTTGGAAAAGTACAGTCTTACCACTTTTCCATTGCTCGATTAGTAGAAAATATTTTTGTTTCCCTTCTCTGACAGGTTTCTGCCTTACACAGGTTCTTACTTTTTCAGGTTTACCATATTTGTAAAGGTTCTAGTAATTTTGATTTTCCCCTAATCTTTAACATCTTCCCATCTTTCACAATACCTAATATATGATGTAGTAGTGTTGGTTGATTGGTTGATTGACAGATGCTGGGTTACATTCCATTCCTCCCTAAATTTTATCTGTATATCATAGAGTTGGCCATTATGGAATGTATTATAGAAGGGCTTGGATGTATACCCTAATAGCCACAGACATTAGAGATAAATATTACTGATTTTTATTTAACAATCCATCTACAAAGTAGGGCATATATGTTTGGTCCCATACATTTCCTACATTCAGAGAAAAATAACATTTTTATATTTGTTCCTATCTCTCTCATTAAGGCTTATAGAGGATCTGGTCACTCTAGTTAGTATAGTACACATTACTTTCATCAATAAAATGTAATTGAATAGAAGTTAAATTGGGTTTAAGAACAAATTCCATGCTAACCAGTCTTAATGGAATAAGATTTGAATGAACAATTAGCAATCCCTTCCACAGAAGTGACTTAAGAAAATATTATCTATTCAATAAAAAAAAAAAGTGTATGGGTAAGAGATCTGGCCAGAAATGGATGACATGCACAAAAGGAGTAACTGGAAAGAGTTTGTTTACATTCATGACCTGTGGGACATATAGTGCCCACCTACATTTTCCACCTCTGGGGTTTAGTGGGAATCTGCTATCCCACTTTTAGTGCATGCTATCATCGCATAGGGGCTTGTATAACTGTATAATCTGAATAAATGGGCCTCATCTCACCAACCCCAGCACCAGAGATCCCTTGGGACAGATGTTCCACTAATTGTATCAAAATCCATACGTTACAATTTTTTTTTTTCATTTAATTCAAAATATCCTCCCTCTCTGCAAACACGTGGTTTCAACCAAAAAATTCAAAGCAGAAAATAATTGAGTCTTGAAAGGACTAAAGGACACAAAGGGTTAAGAGAGACCAACAAGGGATAGTGAAGTATTCCAAGTTAGCAACAATGGAACACTTTATCTCCCCTAGACATGAAGGAACAAAGGGAAGGAACAGTTACTAGAACCCAGCAGGGGCTATAACTGCTGCTCAGAGAAGTATTTCCTGACATGAGTTGTAGCCTTCATTAGAGAAGCACAGATGTAGAGGGGAGGCAAGTGGAATAAATAACTTGACTTTTCTCTGCACTTGTCTTTCAGTATCCTGCTGGTGCTTCCCATTGGCTGATTCCAACCAAATGCAGGCTGGGATCCACTGAGGTTAGCCCCCTTAGCATAGAGCTTGCTGGAGGATGAATAATGGATCTGAAACAAACAGAGAATATCCAACATGATAGGAAAAGAAGAAAAGAAATCATGAAAAATTGTAGAAAATAAGAATAACAACACAAAAA
>NW_006921604.1:13540906-13550344 GCF_000298275.1 Orycteropus afer afer
TCAACAACACAAAAGGCAGCTATACACATGGACTTCACCAGATGGAGTAGGAATCAGATTGACTACATCTGTGACAAGAGGTGATGGAAAAGCTCAATATCTTCAGCCAAAACAAGGCCAGGGGCTGACTGTGGAACAGACCATCAACTGCCCATATGCACGTTCAAACTGAAGTTGAAGACAATTAAAAAAAACTCCACAAGAGCCAAAATATGACCTTGATAATATCCCTCCTGAATTTAGAGACCATTTAAAGAGTAGATTTGGTGCATTGAACACCAATGAATGAAAATCAGAGGAATTGTGGGATGACATCAAGAACATCATCCATGAAGAAAGATAAAGGTCATTAAAAAGACAGGAAAGGAAGAAAAGACCAAAATGGATTTCAGAAGAGACTCTGAAACTTGCCCTTGAATGGAGAGTAGATAAAGCAAATGGAAGAGATGACAAGATGAAAGAGCCGAACAGAAGATTCCAAAGAGCAGCTCAAGAAGACGAAGTCAATTATTATGATGAAATGTGCAAAAAGACATGGAGTTGGAAAGCCAAAAAGGAAGAACATACTCAGCATTTCTCAAGCTGAAAGAACTGGAGAAAAATTTAAGCCTCAAGTTGCAATATTGAAAAATTCTATAGGCAATATGTTGAGTGATGCAGGAAACATCAAAAGAAGATGGAAGGAATACACAGTCACTGTACCAAAAAGAATTGGCCAATGTTCATCCATTTTAGGAGGTGACATATGACCAAGAACCAATGGTATTGAAGGAAGAAGTCAAAGCTGCACTGAAGGAAGTGATGAAAACAAGGTTCCAGAAATTGACGGGATAGTCATTGAGATGTTTCAACAAAGGGATACTGTGCTGGAGGCACTTACTTGTCTATGCCAAAAAATTTGAAAGACAGCCACCTGGTCAACTGACTGGAAGAGATCCATATTTGTACCCATTCCAAAGAAAGGTGATCCCACAGAATGTTGAAACTATTGAACAATATCATTAATATCACACACAAGTAAAATCTTAACTGAGGAGAATTCAAAAACAGTTGCAGCAGTATATTGACAGAGAACTTCCAGAAATGCAAGCTGGATTCAGAAGAGGATGTGGAATGAGGAATATCATTGCTGATGTCAAATGGATCTTGGCTCAAAGCAAAGAATACCAGAAGCATGTTTACTTGTATTTTGTTGACTATGCAAAAGCATTTAATTGTACGGATCATAACAAATTGTGGATAACATTCAGAAAAATGGAAATTGCAGACCACTTAATTGTGCTCATGAGGAACTTGTACATAGATTAGGAGACTGTCGTTCAAACTGTCGTTCAAACAGAGCAAGAGGATACTGCATGATTTAAAATCAAGAACGGAGTGTGTCAGTGTTGTCTCTTTTCACCATACTTATTCAATCTGTATGCTGAACAAATAATTTGTGAAGCTTGACTATATGAAGAAGAACATGACATCAGTATTGCAGGAAGTATCATTAACAACCTGCAATACACTGACTACACAACTTTGCTTGCTGAAAGTGAGGATGACTTGAAGTACTTACTGAAGAAAATTGACAACTACAGTCTGCTGTATGGGTTACACCTCAATATAAAAAAAAACAAAATGTCTCACAATGGGACCAATAAGGAGCATCACGATAAATGGAAAAAAGATTGAAGTTGCCAAAGACTTCATATTACTTGTTTCTACAATCAACACCAATGAAAGCAGCACTCAAGATATCAGACGTTGTATTGCACCAGGAAAATCTGCTGCAAAGGACCTAATTCAAGTGATGAAGAGCAAAGATGTTTCCTTGAAGACTGAGGTGCACTTGATGCAGGCCATGGTATTTTCAATTGCCTCATATCCATGTGATAGCTGGACAATGAAAAAGGAAGACAGAAGAAGAGTTGATGTTTCTGAGTTGTGGTGTTAGTGAAGAATGCTGAAAGTACCATGGACTGATGAAAGAACTAACAAATCTGTCCCAGAAGAGGTGAAGCCGGAATGCTCCTTGGAAGCAAGAATGGCCAGACTTCATCTCACCTACTTTGGTCATGTTATAAGAAGAGACCATTCTCTGGAGAAGGATATCATGCTTGGTAGGGTGAAGAGACAATGAAAAAGGGGAAGGTCCTCAACGAGATGGATTGACACAGTGGCTGCAATGATGGGCTCAAGTGTAGCAAAGATCGTGGGGTTGACACAGGACTGGGCAATGTTTCATTCTGCTGTACATGAGGTCACTATGAGTCAGAGACAACTCAACGGCACCTAACAACAACTATAACAATATCAAACAGAATTTAAGGTGACAAATTTTACTAGAAATGAAGAAACCAAAATACCAAGATTTAAAAATCATTAAATCATAGGTACTCAATATTATGATTTAAAAGTATACAAAGCTAAAATTGCTGTGGTTATATGGATAAATTGACAAATCTATAATCATAGTGGGAGGTTTTAAAACATCTCTCTCAGAAATTGTCAGATAAAGCAGATCAAAATTTATAGAAAAATAAGGCACACAAAATTTGAACAAAATAATCTAACTCTAGTAGATAACATTTAGACTCTTGCACTATCAGGTAGATAACACACGTTTTTCAAGCACAAAGGAAACATTTTCATAGTATGTGATCATACTAGGCCACAAAAAAGTCTCAGTAAATTCCAAAGTAGCAATATTACAAAGACTACGATCTCTGCAAACAATGCAATATTAGTATTTATTAAAAGCTACTAATAAAATGATAACCAAACAATTCTCCCATATATTTTTAAACTAAATGGCACCCTTCTAAAAATTCATAGTTTAAAAATAAATTGGAAAAGTAATTTAAAATACTTAAAATTAATAGCTATGAAAATTCCACAAAGCTCTTTTGGAATGCAGCTAAAGAGGTACTCAGGGAAATTAAGAGCTTTAAATATATATACTAGAAAACACCACAGACTGTAAATTAATAAGCTAAGAATTTAACTTATGAAGCTATAAAATATTTATTTTGACGAGTTTTACATTTGAATAGAATGGCATATTTTCATCCCAAAGTATAGCAAATTTAAAAGATACTCTTCTGAGTTTTATAAGAGTTTTACTTACTTAGTAGAAGTTGGCATAGATAAAGTACTCAATAAACACTTGCTGTTTTTTCTAGAAATGGCCATCAGCTTTCTTGAATGGACTTTTTGCTTTACTTTTCCAGAAGTAATTATCTTACACTCATTAAGCATTTACAATGAGCCAGGCACATGTGCTTTACACAAATTGATTTATTCAGTCTTCACAATAACCTTGTAAGACAGGTAGTATAAATGTTGTTATTGTTAGGTGTTGTAGAGTTGGTTCTGACTCCTAGTGACCCTATGTACAACAGAACGAAACAGCCCAGTCCTGCACCATCCTGACTCTCTGTTCAAGAGCAAGTTTTAGAGTCTCTACTGACAGTTGTTTTTGTCTTTTCTTTCTTTCTTGTCTTTTTAATGACCTTTTGCTTCCTTTATGCATGATGTTCTTGATGTCATCACACAACTGGTCTGGTTTTCAGTCATTGGTGTTCAATGAGTAAAGTCTATTCTTCAGATGGTCTCTAAATTCAGGTGGGATATAATCAAGATCATATTTTGACTCTTGTGGACTTGTTTTAATATTCTTCAGCTTCCAATTAAACTTGCATATGAGCAATTGTTGTTCTATTCCACAGTCAACCTCTGGCCTTTTTCTGATTGATGATATCGAATGTCTTCATTGCCTCTTTCCACAGATGTATTCAATCTGATTTCTATGTATTCCATCTGGCACGGTCCACATGTACAATCACCATTCATGTTGTTGAAAAGTGGTATTTAAAATGACTAAGTCACTGGTCAGGAGCTCTGGTAGCATAGTGCCTAAGGCACTTGACTGCTAACCAGAAGGCTGGCAGTTCAAACCCACGAGCCACTCCTCAGAAGGAAGGTTGGGCAATCTATTTCCACAGTGATACTGTCTTGGAAACCCAAGGAGGGGACGCTATGAGTCAGGTCCAACTCGATGGCACATAACAACACAAGTCACTGGTCTTGCAAAATTCAGCATCATTTCTTTCCCCAAGGCTATATTTTCTAACTACTGATGCTTCTTCATTTCCAACTTTTACATTCCAATCACCAGTAATTATCAATACATTTTGATTGCATGTTTGGTCAATTTCAGACTGTAGAAGTTGGTAAAATCTTCAATTCTTCATCTTTGGCTTTAGTAGTTGGTGCATAAATTTGAATAATAATCATATTAACTGGTCTTCCTTGTAGACATAAGGATATCATCCTATCACTGAGAGCATTGCACTTCAGGATGGGTCTTGAAGTGTTCTTTTTGACAATGAATGTGATACCATTCCCTTCAATTTCCATTCTTGTCATAGCAGACCATATGATTGTCTGACTCAAAATGGCCAATACCAGTTCATTTCAGCTCTCTAATGCCTAAGATATCAATCTTTATGCATCCTATTTCATTTTTGACAACTTCCAATTTTCCTAGATTCATACTTTGTGCAATCCATTTTCCAATTAGTAATGGATGTTTGCAGCTGTTTTTTTTTTTTCCATTTTGAGTCATGCCACATCAGCAAATGAAGGTTCCAAGAACTTTACTCTGTCCACATCAGTAAGGTCTACTCTACTTTGAGAAGCCTTCCCCAATCATATTTTGACTGCCTTCTAATGGTATAATTATCACTCCCATTTTCAAGTGGAAAATCAGGTAATTGGCATGGGAGTCAAGCCAGGCATTTGGGCTTCAGAGGACAAACTATTAACTTCTGTGCTTTATTGCTTCTTCCTTAAGGATTGTAAAGAGATAAGCTTAAACCTGATTCTGTCACACACACGCACACACACACACACACCATATCATGTCTACCATGTATCTATCTGGTCATTGGTAGAGTACATCTGTCAACTGGGTTATTATTTGTTTACTTTTGATACTAGTCCAGTCCTATCTAATAGGAATACAATGAGGCTACATATTTAATTTAAAAGCCCTATCCAAATTAAGTAAGCCCAGTGGAGCGATGGTTAACTGCTTGGCTGCTAAATGAAAAGTTGGTGGTTCGAACCTACCCAACTCCACAGGAGAAAGATGTGACAGTCTGCTTTTGTAAAGATTGGAGCCTTGGAAATACTACATATATGTCACATAAGGTCACTGTGAGTCGAAAAGTCAAATTGACTCATTATGACTCAGAATTGACTTGACATCAATGGGATGTCCAAAATATAATCATTTTAACATGTAATCAACACAAAAATCATAGAGATAGTTTACATTCTTTTTTCATACTAATCCTTTGAAATCTAGAGTATGTTTTACACTAAAAGCACATCTCAATTCAGATGCTAAATTTTCATAAGGAACTCTTTGACATAGATTGCACAGACTTTACCATTCACATGCCTAAGTTGTTCAAGACATACTTAAAATTTTTTCCAACAACTGGATTGAGTTTTTAAATTTAAATGTTAAGATTAAATAAAATTAAAAATTAGTTCCTCAGTTATACTTACCCCATTTGAAGTATTCAATAGCTACATATTAACTAGAGGTTACTGTATTGGACATAGTCCTAGTCTGTATGCATATTCATGTGACAAGTAATTGCCTCTTTCAGAGTATACCACTTTTACTCAGCTGTCTGCTGGCTGAAGCTATGACATGGAACTTTCCATTCTGACTTCATTTAAAGTACCTTTTCTGCCTAAGGTAGTAATGTAGGAATATCAAATATCAAAGCACATCATGTAAATTTCTATTAAATAATAGAATTTTCTTTCTTTTCCAAGGATTAGTAAACTACACTTCAAAAAATATCATCAACCTCATATAACTGGAACAATGAGGTAATACACAAAAAAGTTCATAACAATGAATTGCAGAGGACCCCAATAAGAAGTTGATGACAACTCTTAGGGTCAGTTCTCTCCCCAGCCTCCACGTTGGGTACATCTAAGAATGAAATGAAAGAGGAGCTGGTGACAAAAAGGCTCAGTGAGCAATCCATGTCCCACCCTCCCAGAGCTTCATGATGGGACTGATGCCAACATACTGGACCACCTGTCTCTTCCTGTCCCTGCTTGGTTTGGTCAGAAAGAAGGAGTACTTATTTTGGTTAGAGAAATTGAACACCACAGTCAGATCATTCTTTGTGCTTTGGCATAAATTCAAGGCTTGTAAAACCCTCAGGAGATTCCTCACCAGATGGCCGTGCCCTCTTTAACTCTCAACACTGGTCCTTCCAGCTTTCCAGAATGAGAAACTCAGAAACACAGTTCAAGGGCTTTGCTTCCAACCTTGACATTGACTTGCAGTGTAGCTTTGGGCAAGACTTTTTGGCTGAGGTTCTTTATCTCTAAAATAGGAATAAAAAAACCTTTCTTCCCAGGGAGAAAGTAAGAAGAGAGAATTGCAAGCAGTGTCATGAAGCAAAATGTATACAAATTGTTGAATAGAAAAGTAATTTTCTCTATAAACTTTTACCCAGACTACAATTAAAGATAAATAAATAAATAAAACTTTCCTTCCTTACTTTATGGACTATTATGAAGGGCAAAGGAGAATATGCATTCTGTGTAAAATACCCAGAAAAGTATATTTTAGAAACTCAAGATGAAGAAGCTCAATATCATCAGTCAGAATAAGGATAGGAGCTGATTGTGGAACAGATAATCAATTGCTCATATGCAAGTTCAAGTTGAAGCTAAAGAAAATTAGAACAAGTCCAAGGAGAGCCAAAATATGACCCCAATTATATCCCTCCTGAATTTAGAGACCATCTGAAGAATAGATTTGATACATTGAACACCAATGACCGAAGACTAGACGAGTTGTGTAATGACATCAAGAACACCACACATGAAGAAAGCAAAAGGATATTAAAAAGACAGGAAAGGAAGAAAAGACCAAATGGATGTCAGAAGAGACTAAAACTTGCTCTTGAACACAGAGTAGCTAAAGTGAATGGAAGAAATGATGATATAAAAGAGCTGAACAGAAGATTTCAAAGGGTGGTTCAAGAAGACAAAGTATTATAATGAAATGTGCAAAGACCTGGAGTTAGAAAACAAAAAGGGGAGAACATGCTCAGCATTTCTCAAGCTGAAAGAACTAAAGAAAAATGCAAGCCTTGAGTTGCAATATTGAAGGATTCTATGGACAAAATATTGAACAGTGCAGGAAACATCAAAAGAAGATGGAAAGAATGCAAAATCACCATACCAAAAAGAATTGATTGATGTCTACCATTTCAGGAAGTAGCTTATGATCAAGAGCTGATGGTATTAGAGGAAAAAGTCCAAGCCTCACTGAAGAAATTGGTGAAAATCAAGGTCCCAGAAACTGACAGAATACCCATGGAAATGTTTCAGCAAACAGATGCAGGGCTAGAGTCACTCACTTGTTTATGCCAAGAAATTTGGAAGACAGCTACTTGCCCAAGTGACTGGAAGAGATCCCTCTTTATGCCCATTGCAAAGAAAGGTGATCCAACAGAATGTGGAAATTTTTGAAAAATATCATTAATATCACACCTAAGTAAAAGTTTGATGATAATTCAAAAATGGCTCCAGGAGCACATTGATAGGGAACTATCAGAAATTCAAGCCAGATTCAGAAGAAGACATGGAACAAGGGATATCATTGCTGATGTCAGATGGATCTTGGCTGAAAAGAAAGAATAACAGAAAGATATTTACATCTGTTTTGTTGAGTATGCGAAGGCATTCAACTGTGTGGGTCATAACAAATTACAGTTCACATTGAGAAGAATGGGAATTCCAGAACACTTAATTGTGCTCATAAGGAATCTATACATAGACCAAGAGGCATTTGAACAGAACAAGGGGTGATGCATGGTTTAAAATCAGCCTTTCACCATACTTATTGTATCTGCATGTTGAGCAAATAATCCAAGAACTGGACTATATGAAGAAGAATGTGGCATCAGGATTGGAGGAAGACTCATTAACAACCTCAGGTATGCAGATGACACAACCTTGCTTGCTGAAAGTGCAGAAGACTTGAAGCACTTACTGATGGAGAGCAACGACTATAGCCTTCAGTAAGGATTACACCTCAACATAAAGAAAACAAAAATCCTCACAAGTGGACCAAAGAACAACATTACAATAAATGGAGAAAAAACTGAAGTTGTGAAGGATTTTATTTTACTTGGATCCACAATCAACACCCATGGAAGCAGCAGTGAAGAAATCGGAGGATGTATTGCACTGGGCAAATGTGCTGCAAAAGACCTCTTTAAAGGGTTACAGAGTAAAGTTGTCACTTTGAAGACCAAGGTGCAGCTGACCCAAGCCACAGTATCTTCAATTATCTCATATGCATGTGAAAGTTGGACAATGAATAAGGAAGATCAAAGAAGAATTGATGCCTTTGAATTGTGGTGTTGATGAAGAATACTGAAAATACCATGGACTACCAGAACAACAAAGAAATCTGGCTTGGCAGAAGTACAGCCAGAACCCTCCTTAGAAGCAAGAATGAGCAAGACTTTGTCCCACGTACTTTGGCCGTGTTGTCAAAGAGGACCAGTCCTTGGAGAAGGATATTATGCTTGGTAAAGTAGAGCGTCAGTGTAAAAGGGAAAGACCCTCAATGAGATGGATTGACACAGTGGCTTCAACCATGGGCTCAAGGATAGCAAACATTGTGAGGATGTTGCAGGGCCAAGCAGTATTTCATTCTGTTGTACATAGGGTCTCTGTGAGTTGGAACCGACTTGAAGGCATCTAACAACAACAACAACAACAACAAAGTGATATTTCAAAATCATGTTGGCTGCATATCTTTCAATATATGCCAGGATAAACTTGAAAGATAAGTAAGCCTGATAGGCCTTCTCAGTTTCTTTCGAGGGTACAGAAAATACACTTATGGGAGGGAAATTTGGCAGTAGCCATCAAAATGTTAAATGTTCATACCGTTGAGCTCATAAATCCCATGTCTAAGACTAATGAAAGAAATGCTTACATGTGTCCAAGAAGTATGAACAAGGATTTCACAGCAGCATTGTTTGTAATAACAAATATTAAAACAGGCCTGATTTTTAACGATAAGAGGTAATAAAAGAAAATTATGCAACTGCTAAGGGACAAGGGAGACCTATGGGTATATATGTGCAAATGAGGCCATAACATTTTAATAGTATTTTTAAAAGCAGATTACATATTTTAAAAATTAAACCAGTTGCTGTTGAGTCAACTCTGACTCATGTGTGTCAGAGTAGAACTGTGCTCCACAGGGTTTTTTTTTTTTTTAATTAATTAATTTATTTATTTTTATTTGGGTGAAGATTTACAGAGCAAATTCACTTTCCATACAGCAGTTCACATATACTTTGTCTCATGTCATTGACCACAGTTTACCAC
>NW_006921604.1:13554382-13568358 GCF_000298275.1 Orycteropus afer afer
TGTATCCTTCCCTTCAAGGCTCAGGGGTCCAAGATTATCTTCTGTGTCTGTGTTCATTGGTTTCCCTTTTCTTTGTTGAAGAGCGTCTGTGCAGTCCTTGTGCCTATTCCGCCATTTTGCCGGAACTCTCTTCCACAGGGGTTTTGAGTGGCTGATTTTTCCTAAATAGATCCCAGGGCCTTCTTCTAAAGTACCTCTCAAAAAACTCCCTGACTTCAAGTCGATTCTGGCTCATTGTTGTTGTTATGTGCCATTGAGTCGGCCCCGACTCATAGCGACCCTTCCTTGGGTTTCCGAGGCAGTATCATTACCAAAGTAGATTGCCCCATCTTCCTTCCGAGGAGTGACTGGTGGGTTTGAACCCACCTGGGTTCAAACTGGCTGGTGGGTTTTAGCAGTCAAGTGCCTTAGCCACTATGCTACCAGAGCTCCCAAATCCTATTGGGTTTCTAAGGTTGTAAATCTTTATGGAAGTAGATTTTTCCATCTTTGCCTCGCAGAGCAACTGGTGGTTTGCACAGCTGAACTTCTGATTGGCAGCCAACTGCCTTACTTAACAATGCCACCAGACCACCTCTGGGTGGGTTCCAACTGCCAATCTTTCTGTTAGTAGCTGAGCACTGAACAGTTTGTACCACCCAGGGATGGCATAAAATCGTATAAATATATTATTTATCTACACAATGGCTGTTCTGGTTACCTAGTGCCACTCTGACAGAAATGGGATGACCTTACCAAATAGGAGTTTATTCTTACAATTTGGAGGCTTTAAGTCCAAGTTCAAAGTACCAGGCTCCAGGGGCTGGGTGAAAGCCCCTCAACCTTGGGGTCCAGTTCTGCCTCCTGCTCCCAGCCCACTGGAGCTAGAGGCGTTTTTTCACTCAGAGAGCTGTTGGCTGCTGAGGCTGAGAAGCCCCAAAGTTGAGAAGTAAAAAGACACAGTCCCAATGTTACCAAACCACATGGCAGGCCATTAACTTAAGTCCACTGTAAGTCCCAAGGTCAGCAGAGCATGGCAGGCTGCTGAGCAATGACACGGCTACATGCAGGGTCCAAGCATGCCAAAGGCTAGAGATCATTCCCAAAGGCTTCTCCTTATATACAGGAAGCAGACCACACACCCAAAGGCAGCTACCCAGCTGCTTGTCGTAGAACCCACCATGGAGTTGATTGCCAGTCTCCTCATGGGGATTGACTACCACCAGCTGCCCAGCCATTCAACCAGGCCCAGCCAAGTTGACACACAAACCGAACTACCACAGTGGCTGCGACAGTAGGCTCAAGTATAGCAAGGATCATGGAGCTGGCATGGGGTCTGGCAGTGTTTCGTTCTGCTATGCATGGGGTCGCTAGGAGTCGGAAACGACTGACGGCACCTAACAACAACCAAAAAAAAACTATAAAAGGATATGAGCAAATAACAACCTCCTAGGAGAGGGACTTAAGTGGACCTGAATTTCACTCTTTAAAAGTTTCTCTATTGTTTCAGTGTTTACATTGAGCATATGTCACTTTTTAACCTACAAGAGCAGTAAAGACGTTTCTATTTTAAATAACAAAGAAAGGGGGTGGAAAGTGTGCCAAGAATATGCTAGGCCATGGGGATTTGGAATGATTTAAAAATATGTTCCATTTCCTTAAGGAATTCACAAAATGTCTAGGCACATTTAAAGAAAAAAGTCCTTCCCTATGCTCTAGATAATTTTCTGAGCTTTCCAAACCACTTTGTAAATTTTACTTTTCAGAAGATTATATAAAACTTTCCTTCTTCTATTCTCAGAGCGTTTTGTAGCTTTTGAAGTTGCAAGATATACTTGACTTCATTTTTTCATTCATTCATTCAATACATATTTATGATGCATCCCTCAACCAACGCACTGTACTATATGCTGTCAATGACCTACGGGATTTATTATGACCTTGGGCAGTTAACAGTCTGATACAAAACACAAAAGATTTGTATAAATACTTACAATGCAAAAAAGAAATGAAGATAATTGTCATAAGAGATGAGTTAGATGAAGGGTCCTGTGGGATCATGCTCTGGGGGCTGGTACATTATAGGCAAGGGGATGATGAAGGCATTGCATAAGGAGCACTGGAGCTGCATGGCGAAGGAGTGGTGGAAATTGGGAAAGTATCACTTCCCAAATTTAGAAATTAATTGAAAAATATATAGTAATTGAAGTAAGTGCTAAAGCTTATTGCTGCTGTTTTTGTTTCCAATGACTAAACCACACATCCACTTCATTTTATTGTTTAGCCAAAAGGTTAGCACATGGACTAAGCGCTCATTGGTGGACTCCTTCCTGCAAGAGTACAACCCAAGGGTGGGTCTTTGGAACTCTTGGCTTAGTTTTTGCAGTAGTGGTTCAGGGTTACTGCCCCTTACCCCATAAAAGCAGCCCTTGGATAGATTTTTCTGGTAATTAGAAACCTTTCAGCAAACCTGATCTCTGTTTGAACTGAGTTCAAAAGGCACATTTGAGTGTAACCCACACTCCATCCTTTTGCACATAAGGAGGCAACTTGAGTTCACTAGGGCCCCAGCATGCGGCCAGTGTGACATGACCAGTGAGCGCAGAGCTGCAAATCACCACTGTGCTTGATGGCATCAAGCTCTTGAGCAAAATTCTCTTCCATGATGCAGCATTTTGAACCATTTCCTCCCAACCTTATTTCAACATCCTAGAATGTCCCTCAATAAAAACGTACATTTTTTTTTCCTTTAAAATTCTTTCCCCACAACAGTCTAAGCAAAGTTTGAATAAAGGTCATCCTCTTCTCTCATAGTAATACTGAGTCCTTCCTGGTAAACAAGAGAAGCCAGTCATGAGGCTAGTGGCTCTATTGGATGAAACATTCCAGCAAGCATTCTGGGAACCACCGGGACTGTGAGCAGCAGATGTGCACAGACACAGCCAAGAGAGTTCTCTTCCATTCACTCTGTAGACATTCATTAAGCAGTTAATATGTACCAGGCACAGAGGATACAAAAATGAATGCTATAATCCTTAACCTCTAAAAAGTTGATAGTCCAATAGAGGAGACGTCTTAGCAAGTCAAATTAATTGCTACCATTATTTCAGAACTTCTCTGGGTCAGGCACTATGCCAGGTGCTTGACTAGTATTTTTAATCATACTCTCTACAACCCTGCAACTAAGTTTTGTTAGCTGTGTTCTACATGTTAAGAAATGGGCCCAGGGAACGTAGCAGCAGGGAGCGCAGAGGTGTACACAGCACAGGAAAGCCCAGTTAGAGGCTGGGCTGGGATTTGTCCCACAGATGGTTTGAAAATACATGCAAGAAAGTGAACAAGGGAGCACACAAAAGCTAGGAGTTCTGGTAAAGCAGAAAGGGCTGTAAGAGGCAGGGGAAGGCAAATACCCCTGGCCCAGAGAGATCTGCAGGGACAACATCTCAAATCCAGCAAGTGGGAGTGGCAGAGATGGCAGCACCAGTGACATGCAAAGAATTCTGCTTCTAGATCAGTGATGGCTCAAACTCTGTCTTCTTTTATCCCGCAACTGTTTTCCCCTCTGTAGCTGACCTATACCCTAGTCAGCCATCCTGAAGTTTAAAGAGAACAAACATAAGATAGATGCAGATGGAGCATTGCAAATTCACTTTACTGGAAGGGTAATTCTCAACTGGTAGTGACTTGTCAGAATCACTTCACATTAAGCAGAGTGCCTAATGCCTGCCGCAGGCCAAATACTCCAGTGGGAAGGAATGAGCCTGTGAGCTAGTTGAATTTGTACTGGTCCAAGAGGTTTATTTACCTTTCCCTCCACTTCCCTAAAAGTCTGCTACTGGTGGCAGAACTTGATCTGTGATGTTGGGCAAGATACATTTCCTGTAGGTGCCTGCTTACTCATCTGTTTAATACAGGGGGGTTGTATTTGATGATCTCCAAGGTCCCCCCTGGCTCTAAACATTCACACGCTTAAGTCAGCATTTGAGAAGCAAGATCAATCCCCACACCCCTTCACTCCTCTTCCATGAGCTGTATTGCAATAGTCAATCTCTACATGTTGCGGGGGTGGGGTGGGGTGGTGGAATTATCCTAAACCCTAAGCAAATTAACAGAATATGGAAGTGTGAGTTTTGAAGAGTTGGTTTCAGAAAATCCAGGTTTAAGTCTAGGCTCCATTACCTATTGGTTACTGAGCTTTAGACCCAGTCTGCCCAAATCTCAGCTTCTCCATCTGTTGATTGTAGGAAAGCATCTTACCATGTAGGGTTATTAGAATAAGATGATAAATATAAAAGTTTTTGGAAATATAAGAAATTAGAAAAGTGTGTATTAAGAATAGATTTTCCAATATTAAATTCCTGATGGCCCAAGATGTGGCTGGCCGGCAAAAGAAGAAAGGAATTATGGATAAGCACAGAGCAATTATGGATCAGGACCCAGTAAAGTGGGGGGAAGAGCTTCAGGACCCAGTAAAGTGGGGGAAAGAGCTTGCTGACAAAATAAGAATCAGGAAAGGATTATTCAATTTCAGTTGAGGAGAAGGGAGGGAGTTATTCAGAGCAGTACAGAGAACTTTAGCCATCCAGGTAGAAATCCATTAAGAAGGTTCTTCTTTATGTAAATGTATCCCCTCATCCTGGAAACCAAGCACCAGGGTCAGAGAGTATTGAAGTTCACGTTGCTTCTCAGATTGCTCACTCTGGGATCATCTGGCTGCCCCAAGCATGGCATTTAAGGATGAGGAAACAGGCCAGGGAAGATAAAATGATTTACCTGAGGTCACAGAAGTAGGAGCACACTCATAGGACCTAAGCAAAGGATCCAGCAGAGAGGGAGGGAGGGAGTTGTGATCATCATCTGAGCTGTAGCCTGAGGCTGTGCAGAGGGCAAACTTAACCTAATTCTAATGGAGACTCTAGTGGATACCACCAGGAAAGTATTTTTACCTAAAAGATTAGAGTTAAGAGACAATCTCCTATTGTGTGAGAAGTGGACTGGGACCAGCATTACACAGATAGTATCTTATGCTGTGTCAAGCTAGATTCAGTGACAAAAATTACCCACTTCTACACAATACCAGTTACTGTTAATTCACCATTACCATGTTATGGTGAAGTAACTTTGTACTCTAAATGGCTTCCCTAGACACAGGATGTGCAAACAAGCTACTAACAATTGGTTTTGTCTTGTCATCCCTATTAAACTGGTGGAAATTATTATTATTGTTATATTATTATGGCTATTATGTATTCAGGGTTTACCCTGTGTCCCATACTGTGATATTATCTACATGACCTCTAATATTCACAATGACCTAGCAAGATAGATATTTGCAAATGAGTAATTGAGGCTCAGAAAAGTTAAGTAATTTGCTCAAGATCACACAGCTGGTAAGTGTTTGAGTCAAGGTTTAAACCCAGCTATGTATGGCCACTCCTCGGAAGGAAGGTTGGGCAATCCTACTTCCGTAGTGATACTGCCTCGGAAACCCAAGGAGGAGTCGCTATGAGTCGGGGCCGACTCGACGGCACATAACAACAACATAACAACAACATGTCTGGTTCCAAAGCCCAGCCAATGTTCTTCCCGCTATTTCATGCTGCTCTAGGTCACAGCAACGGCACGGAAGCAACTCCAAGAGCCAGCAACGTAGGCAGTCCCTGCATCAAAATCACTAAAACAACCAAAAGTTTAATACTTAGATCAGCATTTAGTTTAAGACACCACTTGCTAAATTTAGTACAGATAACAAGTGTGTCAAGGTAGCAAGTAGTCCCATTAACCCAGGAGTTCATGTTTGCTCAGTGTTGAACATGTCACAGGAAAATATTCTCAGGTAACATAGCAATTCAACAAGCATGTTTTGAGTATCAGTACATGCTAGATCTGTGTATACCACATGGGAATAAATTTTTTTTTTTCCACAAAACCTATGATTAACATGTCTACCACCATAGTGCCTAAGGCACTCGACTGCTAACCAGAAGATTGGCGTTTCAAACCCACCAGCCACTCCTCTGAAGAAAGATTGGGCGATCTAGTGATACTGCCTCGGAAACCCAAGGAGGGGTAGTGATAAATTGAAGACAACTTGACAGTACATAACAACAACACCTATAATTAACATGTCTACCACCCCTATGGGAGCTCTGGTGGCATAGTGCCTAAGGCATTTGACTGCTAACCAGAAGGTTGGCCGTTCAAACCCACAGGGCACAACTTGGAAGGAAAATTGGGCAATCTACTTCCATAGTGATACCACCTTGGAAACCCAAGGAGGGGTCACTATGAGTCGGATCTGACTCAATGGCAATGAGTTTGGTTTTTTGGTTTGGTGTGTTGCTGTGACTCTGGAAGCTGTGCCACTGGTGTTTCAAATACCACCAAGGTCACCTTGGACTGGTTGCAGTGGAACTTTCAGACTAAGACAGACTATGAAGAAAGGACTGGCAATCTACTTCCCAAAACTGGCCGATGAAAACCATATGGATCACAACCAAATACTGTGTAATACAGTGCTGGAAGACCCGCCCCATAGGGAAGAAGGCATTCAAATGACAAAAGTGGCCACAACGGACTCAAGCACACCAACAATCATAAAGTTTATGGTTTATGACTAGATAGCATTTCACTCTGTTTTACAAGGGCTCACCATGAGTCAGAGCTGACTTAACAGCAACTAACAACAATAACAGCAACAATAGGTGATATGTAAGAGGACAATATCGTTATATCTGACCAACACTATTAAGTGGCTTGGGACTCCTGTTTAAAGATAATCTTTATTAAAGGACTCAATAATTTCATCTAGTTTACCTGTCTTAAAGAAATGACTAGAAGAAGCCCTGTTTTTATAATATCATTTAGGATCCAGAAGAAAAGTAAAGGAAGAGTGGGATTCAGGTGATAAATTTATAGACATGAATCAGTGTCTTGGGCAAAATGAAGAGGACATAGTGAGCCATGACAAGCAATAGAAACAGTGTCTCCATGTTGCTACTATGGGTCATGGTTAGAGGTATGGACACCAAGAGCAGCCACTACATCCTTTGCTGTCTCCAATTGCACTGCTGTTGTAGCAGCACAAACATCAGCAACCTAGCAAGAGCAGGGAGTCCTGAAAGAGGGGGCAGGCAAGCCAAGCTGGGACATTTTAGTTAGAGAAGCCTATAGATAAGTACTGAGTCTTAGGGGTCACCTGTGTATATCAGAAACCAGTGTGTATCAGAAAATATCCTTTAATAATACTTAATGCACACACACACACACACACATATATATATATGAAAGTCTTTATGTTCAGACCCTCACATATAAAATAAGAAAGTATTAATAACTTCTGTGTATTTTATTGCAATTTTAAAGGATTTTGATGAACTTGGTACAATTATTTGCAAGAAGTTTTGGAAATTATGTTTAACAGTTCACAATCAATGAAAGATTTTAGTTGTTCTGCATTTTTACTACCCTGACCCTTCCTAAGTATTGCTACATTAACCATTTCCCTTGGACAGACAGGATATTCCATCCACCCATCTATGAACCCATAGTGTTAACAATTAAAGAGGTAAAAAAGGAGATGGAAGTTACATCTCTCTTACTGCTTCCTCCACTTGTAACAAAGTAAGAGGCAATGAGGTTAAGAAAATTGTCCAACTAGTAATAAGAAGAAATTTGACCGAAAACCAGTATTCTTTCCACTACATCACAACTCTGTTTTCCCTTCCCATTCCCCCAACTCAATATGAGTTGGTGCTTTGCAGATTGTGGGTGCTCCATAAATACTGAAGATTGACTGCCTTTGTGATGAGGTCTCACTCCACTCAATCACTCATATCAAAAGTAATTTTTCCTGTCATTGGACATGCATGTTAGAAGACCTTATTCATTACTAGAATCTCCAATACACTTAGAAAGACTTCTAGAAAGATATTTTGTTATGTATGGTAGATTAAATAATATATGTACCTCCATTCCTTCCAAAAGCTTCATTAATATATATATATATATATATATATATATATGAGATAAGACTTAAAAATAATAATAATAAAGAATAAACCCACAAGGAAAGAAAATGAAACAACAGCAACAAAATTTGGGGGTCTAGAAATCATATGGGCTTATACTAGCAGACTTAGCACTTTTGAGAAAGTCATTATCTAAGCTGCAAAGGGAGAAATTTAGAAGTAGGCTGTTTCATCCTGCAGAAAGTCAGAAAGACTCAAGAGTTAGAGGCACTGGGTACCTGTAAAAGTGGGCATGCAAGTGATACTAAAAACAGGTATATTGGTTAAAAGTCATTTTAAGAATCAGTTCCACCTTAATTTCTGTTACATCCTACCTAAGTATCCAGTCAACTTCCTCAGCCCACACTGGAATAAGACTAGAGGTTCACTCTCTGGAGTGGCTAAGCCCAGGAGACTCTGGACCCAAGAACAGCAAAGACACTGCTACCATATTGAATACAGAGTATTAAGCAAAGGTCAACAATTGTGTGAGTGACATCTCTCATCCCTTCCTCAACTTGACTCCAAGAACAGAGGCACCCATGCTTGAGTCTCCCAGAAGGAGGTAGGAGATTTCTTCCCTTAGAGAAATAATATGGCTGGGGGGTTGAGGAATCCTACTGTTTCCATTTGGAGATTTCTCAGTAGAACAGCTCAGCCAGATTACCCAACAGTGAAGTCTACCAACCAAGCCTCATGTACCTACACAGAATTTCCACTCATAATTGTAAATGGTTAGCAAAGGATCACCAAATATTTGAGAAAGACTTCTAAACTAAACTACAAGAATTAAAACAAAAGGAACTTGGGAGTAAGAGAAATAAGTAAAGAACAGAAGAAACATACATAATTAATTTCAGGAAGATAAGTAAAGATTAAAAAGTTTGATAAACAAAGATTTGAAAGTTAGGAAGTCTCTCAGAGGATAAAATAAAAAATAATTTTTTTTTCCTCAGAGAAAAACATAATTGGGAAAAGATTTTGTAAGTATTAAACCAAAAATCCAAACTCATTGCTGTCGAACTAATTCTGACTCATAGCAACCCATCCTTGAGTTTCCTAGGTGGGATCTCTATGGAAGTAGATCACATAATCTTCCTTCCAAGAAGTGGCTGGTGGGTTTCAACTGCCAGCCTTCTGGTTAGCAGTCTAGTGCCTTAGACACTACAACACCAGAGCTCCTAAATATTGGACCATCTAAATATTCTCTAATATTTAGAAGAGAATTTCTAGTTGAGGCTGTCCTACAGTGATAGCTGTGCAGTGTGCCTATAGTGAATAGACAGACAAGGAGGGAAAAATAATCTAAAAAATAACAAAAAACAATTTCATGGAGTTGAAGAATATGCATTTGTAGAGGAGAAAGTTAATCACATGCTCAGAACAATGAAGGAAAACCAATCTACAAGTCACACAAAATTGCAGAACACTGGGGATGAAGAGAAAATATTAAAGATTTAAAAAAAAATAAAAAATAAAAACCAGGACACAAAACTTTGAGAAAACTCTCAGAATCAGAGTGGATCTGACTTTTCAAAAATGACACTAGAAGGCAATGATTAAATACTTTCAAAATTCTATGGGAAATAATTTCACAACTAAAATGCTATAGTTAACTAAACATAAGTCAAGAATGAAGGTAGAATAAAATCCAAAAAAATTTACTTCATCTTCCTCCATCAATTTTTTTTCCCCCCAAAGGAAGGACATGCTCTACTAAGATGAACGAATGATCCAAGACAGAAGCAAACATGGGACCCAGGAAGAGAATCCCCATGCTGTTAGTTGAGGCTGTCCTACAGTGATAGCTGTGCAGTGTGCCTAGAGTATTACCAGTTCAGTCTGAAACAGAGGGTTACAAGAGGGAAGGTACCCCACCCCACCCCCCAAAAATGGAAAATTAATAAATTAACTACTATATTATATTATAGAGAGAGACAATTTACACTTGGGATTGTGAGGGTTAATGTTATGTGTCAACTTGTCTAGGCCATGTAAAATGGAGTATTATGTAATTATCCTCCATTTTGTGATCTGATATAAAGATCACAAAATGGAGGTATGTGGCCTACATCCAAAAATATAGAGATGTTCTGGCAATGCACTCTTTCTTGATCCTGCATCTGACTTGACATCATCTGACCTTCAGTTCTTGGGACATGAGCTAGCAGCTAGCAGCTGTCTGACCTGTTGATTTTGACTGCTTTTGCCCTTGCAAACACATGAGTCAGGAGGAGGCTCTAGCCTGATACCTGACCCTTGGATTTGGGACTTGCAGCTTCCAGACTGCATGAGTCATTTCCTTAAAATAAATCTTTCTCTGTCTATATATTTTTATATACACGTTTCACTGGTTATCCTCCTCTAGAAAACCCAGCCTAAGACAGGGAGATTTAAAGGAATGGGGATAAATCAGTTATTGGTACATAAAAATTTAAATAGAAAAAAAAAAACTCTTAGGAAAGAAAATAGTTTAACAAGAAAGATGTGGTTAATTTCAGTATTCTACATGGCTAAGCTTTGATTAGAATTTTCATAATAATAGTAATATATGTACTGGATACTGATTTGACCAAAAGTAGAATATAATTATATTGGAACAGAAAGTGTGATAGAGAAAGCAAATTCTTTTCCTCCACAGAAGAGAGTCAAAGGCTCACATTAAAGCAGAAAAACAAACAAACACCATCAGTAGGGATATGGTGGTTTATTCTCAGTGACCAGAATATATGCTATAGCTACTGTATTATCTTTTTTAGCATGTGAACAAAATGCATAGGTTGCCAGGATAATTAACTAAATGTTATATTTAGCTGGGAAGATAACATATCCCTAATGTTTGGATTTATCAAAACAAATTCCAGATGGCAAGCAAATCACAGAGAGAGGGGCCATCTGGTAAGTAAAAGCCGAGTTCATTTTTTTTAAGGTGAAAGGTAATAAATTCTAAACTTCCTATGGTGAAAAATATATCTATCTGTTGCTACTAGTGGAGAAACAATCCTGAGCCTTACATCTTATATGTGCTAATTTAGATACCTCTAACATTGGCTTTTTCACATACCTGACTGATGAATTACTTTTTTAAAAAGTACATAGCTGACCTAGAATAGTAAAGTTGTCAGCATATACCTGTTACCTTTATATTATATGGTGACAGCTATGGGCATTAAGAAAATCTTTTAATGAAATCTACAGTTACTCAAATTCTTTGAGAGTATCAAACAATAAAAACTGAAATGATTTTTTTTTTCCCCAAAATGACTTAAGATGCTGCTGCCATTTTTTATTCAGTTAAGTAGTCGTATTTTTAGTGCCTTTTCTGTTTGACAGGATGTTTCTTGCACATATTTTTTTCTTTCCCCTTCCCACTGCTCCCTCTGAAACTAATCATTACTTGCCTGTATTTATTCACCAGTTTCCCACACTCCCACCCCCACCCCCCATCCTCAGTTCGACTTGCACAAAACTGCCAGCTTAATCTTGTTTAAACATTGTTTTGTTTGTATAACTTCCAGGCTCAAAAAGTCAATACCTTTCCAATGTCCAGAAGATAACTTGCAGGCTTACATTAGCCACCACCCCACTTCCTCACTCCTACCCATCAATGTGAGTCCTCTCACCCTAATCCTGCAGCCAAGCTCCCATCCCCAGGAACTGGAGCTCTGTCCCCGAACTCAGCATATTTGTCTGGAGCCCTGACTCAGTCTGCTGGACCCAATAGCCTTCTTCCCAAGGAGTTTGGACTCCACTCCCTCTATCCCTAGCTAAAGCTAAGATGCCATATCCAGCCTGAAGGTGGGAATTGTTCCAACCCAGAGGCTTCTGTGACTGAGTCCCACTAGAAGTCAGCTTTCAGGGATGGTGACATTAATCCAGATCTTATGTGATGGGAAATGTTGGTCACCCTCTGTGGTAGACAGAATAATGAAAAGTGTCCATATTTTAGTTCCCAAGACGAGTGAGAATATTATCTTACATGACAAAAGTGACTTTGCAGATGTTAGTAAATTAAGAATCTTGAGATTAAGAATAATCTTGGGAAGATTATTCTAGACTGTCCAGGTGAACCCAATGCAACCACAAGAATTCTTATAAGAGGAAAGCAAGAGAGCTAGAGTAAAAGGAGATATTATAGTGGAAACAGAGGTCAGACAAAGATTTTGAAAATGCTACACCGTTGCCTTTAAAGACTGAGGAAAAAGCCATGAGCTAAGGAATTCAGGCAGCCTTTAGAGCCTGGAAAAGGCAAGTAATAGATTCTCCCTTAGAGCCTCCAGAAGGAAGCAGCCCAGCTGACATCTTGACATTAGCCCAGTATGATTGATATTGATTTCTGACCTCCAGAATGTTGTTGTTGTTGTTGTTTGCCATCGAGTCAGACCCGACTCATAGCGACCCCTCCTTGAGTTTCCGAGGCAGTATCACTAGTGACTACTATACTGGCAGGAAAGATATAGAGTAATTCCATTACCATAGAAAATTCTATCAGACAGTGCTGGTTAAAACAATATGCAAAGGGACCATAGTCTTGGAGGACATTTAGGTTAATTAGCATAACATAGTCTATAAAGGTACTATTTTTCAAATTTATGTAGCAACCACTAAAGTCAAAGATGAAGAAATTCAACATTTTAACCAAATTCTGCAGTCTGAAATTGACCAAATATACTATCAAGTGCCCAAGGCATTTGACTGCTAACCAGAAGGCTGGCGGTTCAAACCCACCAGCCACTCCTCGGACGGAAGGTTGGGCAAGCTATTTCTGTAGTGATAACACCTTGGAAACCCAAAGAAGGGTCACTATTTGTTGGGTTTGACTCGACAGCAGTGAGTTTGCTTTTGGTGTTAGAATGCAAAAGTGGGAAACATAGAAGGAGCATCGATAGCTGAAAATATGGCCTTGGTGAAAGAAATAACTCCAGAAACTACATGTAAGAATTTTGTAGGACCAATGACTTATTCATTGCAGATACCTTTTTTCAACAAGATAAATGGCTACTATACACGTGTACCTCGCCAGATGGAATACACAAAGATCAAATTGACTGTATCTGGTGAAAGAGGTGATAGAGAAGCTCCATGTCATCAGCACAGGTCCAGTGGCTGATTGCAGAACAGACCATCAATTGCTCATATGCAAGTTCAATTTGATGCTGAAGAAAATTTAAACCAGTCCACAAGAGCCAAAGTACAACCTTGGTTATATCCCACCTGAACTTTAGAGATCATCTGAAGCATAGACTTGACACATTGAAGAACAATGACCAAAGACCAGATGAGTTGTGGGAGAACATCATACATGAAGAAAGCAAATGGGCATTAAAAGGACAGGCAAGACAGAAAAGACCAAAATGAATGTCAGAAGAGACTCTGAAATTTGCTTTTAAACAGAGAGTAACTAAAGCAAATGGAAGAAATGATGAAATAAAAGAGCTGAACAGAAGATTTCAAAGGCAGCTCAAGAAAACAAAATAGAGTATTATAATGAAATGTGAACAGACCTGGAATTAGAAAACCAAAAGGGAAGAACATGCTCAGCATTTATCAAGCTGAAAGAAACAAAGAGGAGCCCGGCAAGATGGCAGACTAGGCAGAAAGACTGCACAGACCCTCTTCAACAAAGAAAAGGGAAACCAATTAACACAGATACAGAAGATAATTTGGACCCCTGAACACTGAAGGGAAGCATATAGAAGTGGATTAAACCCCAACTAGCAGCAGAATTTGTGTGAAAATACCAAAAAAGGCGACATACGGAGCTGCGGTCTGGCAGCAACTCTGAGCGATCCTGAGGGCACAGACAGCTTGGAGATTCCCAAGTGCTGGTAGGACCTAAGAATTAACCTAAAAATCAGCCCTGCTAGCCAGGGACTGCACAGAAGACTGCTCTGGTGGCTGGGGAATAAACGGAGAAGCTGAAGAGAAAGACGGGCTGAGCTGTGGACTTTTGCCAGTCCAGAGAGTGCCACCATTTTGAAGGTCTAA
>NW_006921604.1:13587021-13617617 GCF_000298275.1 Orycteropus afer afer
GCCCTGGGCAAATCTGCTATAAAAGACCTTTTAAAGTGTTAAAAGCAAAGACGTCACTTTGAGAACTAAGGTATTCCCTGACCCAAGTCATAGTATTTGCACTCACCTCATGCATAGGAAAGCTGAACAATGAATAAAGATAGAAAAATTGATGCCTTTGAATTATGGTGTTGGTGAAGCATATTGAATATACCATGGACTACAGATGAAGGAACAAAACAGTCTTGGAAGAAATACAACCAGAATTTTCGCTTCATAGAAGTGAGGATGGCAAGACTTCATCTCACGTATTTTGGACATATTATCAGGCGGGACCAGCCCCTGGAGAAAGACCTCATGCTTGGTAAAGTAAAGAGTCTATGAAAAAGAGGAAGACCTTCAATGAGATGGATTGACACAGTGGCTGCAACATTTAGCTCAAACACAGCAATGATTGTGAAGATGGTGCAGGATGCATTAGTGTTTCCTTCTGTTGTACATAGTATTGCTATGAATTGGAACTAACTTGACTGCACCTAATAACAACATAGGAAAACTGCTGATTTTTGTATATGATTGTCTTACTGAAATTTCTTTCTGTTTTAATAGCTTTTTTGGTTGATTCTTAGGAAATTTCTAGGTAGATTATCATACCACCTACAAACAAATAGTTTTCCCTCCTCATTCCTTTTATCTTTATCTCTTATTTCTTTTCTTGGTTTATCTCTTGTTAGAATATCAAGCACGATGTTGAATTGTAGTAGTAATACAAGCATCCCTTTTTATTTTTTTCCCCCCTGGCTTTTATTGGGAATACTTCTAATGTGTCACCAATAGGTTAATGTTTCCTGAAGGAAATTTCCTTCTTCTTCTAATTTGCTCATAAAGGAATGCTGAAATTTAACAAAAAAAAATTTATTTTGCATCTGTTTTGATTATTGGGAGCTCTGCTGGCATAGTCCCTAAGGCATTTGACTCCTAACCAGAAGGTTGGCAGTTCAAACCCCCAAGCCACTCCTCAGAAGGAAGACTGTAGAGATACCGTAGAGATACCACCTAAGAAACCCAAGGAGAGGTTGCTATGAGTCAGATTCGACTCGACAGCAGTGAATTTGGTTTGGGTTTTTTTTTTTTATGATTATACTTTTTTTTCTTCCTTAAATTGTAAATGTTGAATTACAATAACAGATCTCTGAGTACTGAACCAGCTTTATATTTCTGAGGTAAACTCTACTTGGCCAGTTACATTAGAGGTAATCTTTAAATACACTTCTAAATTCCATTTGCTAATGTTTTATTATGTTAATATTTTACATCTATATTTGTAAGTAATGTTTATAAGATTATAAGATTTGTTGGGGCTGTTTGTTTATTTCTGTTAGTTTTTAGGCTATTTCGAGTTTTGTCTAGCTAGGGATATGTTAGGGAGCTCTGGTAGCGTAGTGCCTAAGGCACTTGACTGCTAACCAGAAGGCTGGTCGTTCAAACCCACCAGCCACTCGTCAGAAGGAAGATGGGGCAATCTACTTCGGTAGTGATACTGCCTCGCAAACCCAAGGAGGGGTCGCTATGAGTTGGGTCCAACTCAACCGCACGTAACAACAACAAGGGATATATTAGCCTTATAGACTGAATTAGAAAACTTTCCATTTTTTTTCCAGGCTCTTCATATGTGCCAAAGATCAGGGAAAACTTTTTGGCAATTGTCTGAGGCGAATAGCTTTTTGGTCATTCAAAGATCATTCACTAACTAAAGATCTTCTATGGTAATTGCCTGTTATGTTTTTCTATATCTTTAAAAGTCCTTTGGTAATTTTATTTTCCTAGGATATCTTCCATTTAATTGGAATTTTTTTAATTTATTGGTATCAATTTATAATTTTGTTCCTTTTCTTATTCTTGTTGTTAGGTGCCATTGAGTCGTTTCCAACTCATAGCGACCCTATGCACAGCAGAACGAAAACACTGCCTGGTCCTGCGCCAGCTCCACGATCTTTGCTATACTTGAGCCCATCTCCGGAGCCACTGTGTCAGTCCATCTTGTTGAGGGCCTTCCCCTCCTTTATCGACTGTCCACCTTACAAAGCATAATATCTTTCCCCAGAGAATTATCCCCTCTGACAACATGACCAAAGTAAGTGAGACAAGGTCTGGCCATTCTCACCTCCAAGGAGCATTCCAGCTGCACTTCCTCCAGGACAGATTTGTCTGATCTTTTAGCAGTCCATGGTACTTTCAGCATTCTTCGCCAGCACCACAACTTAAAAGCATCAACTCTTCTTCGGTCTTCCTTATTCATTGTCCAGCTCTCACATGCATATGAGGTGACTGAAAATACCATGGCTTGTGTCAGGCTCACCTTAGTCCTCAAAGAGATATCTTTGCTCTTCAGCACTTGAAAGAGGTCCTTTGAAGCCATTTTGCCCAGTGTTATACATTGTCTTATGTCCTGAATGCTGCTTCTATTGGCATCTATTGTAGAGCCAAGCAATGTGAAGTCTTTGACAACTTCAATCTTTTCTCCATTAATCGTGATGCTGCTTATAAGTCCAGTTTTGAGGACTTTTGTTTTCTTTACATTGAGGTGTAATCCGTACTGCAGACTGTATTCTTTAACCTTCATCAGTGCTTTAAGTCATCCTCATTTTCAGCAAGCAAACTTGTGTTGCCAGTGTATTGTAGGTTGTTAATGACTGTTCCTCCAACCTTGATGCCACATTCTTCTTCATATGGTCCAGCTTCTCGGATGATTTGCTCAGCAAATAGATTAAATAAGTATGGTGAAGGATACAACCCTGACCCACTCCCTTCTTGATTTTAAACCATGCAGTGTCCCTGTTCTGTTTGAACAACAATAGACCTCTTCATCTATGTACAGGTTCCTCATGAGTACAATTAAGTGTTCTGGAATTCCCATTCTTCTCAATGTTACCCATATTTTGTTATGACCCACACAATCAAATGCCTTTGCATAGTCAATAAAACAAAAGTAAACATCTATCTGGTATTCTTTGCTTTGAGCCAAGATCCATCTGACATCAGCAATAATATCCCTTGTTCTGCATCCTCTTCTGAATCTAGCTTGCATTTCTGGAAGTTCTCTGGCAATATATTGCTGCAACCATTTTTTTTTTCTTTTTTTCTTTTTTTTTTTATTAGGATTTGGGTGAAGATTTACAGAGTAAATTCACTTTTCATACAGCAGTTCACATATACTTTGTCTCATGTCATTGACCAAAATTTACAATGCAGCAGCTCCCCTCTCACTTCCTCCCCATAGTTACCTCCTCCCAGTGTCCATCCCTTCATACTCTTCTGCACCCTGAGCTATCTCCCTGTGCATAAGCAGCCCTTCCTTCTCCCATGATTGTTCTCTCCAGGGCATGTGTCTACTTGAGGTAAATTGCTGCAACCATTTTTGAATTATCTTCAGTAAGATTTTACTTATGTGTGATATTAATGATATTGTTCAATAATTTCCACATTCTGTGGGATCACCTTTCTTTGGAATGGGTACAAACATGGAACTCTTCCAGTCAGTTGCCCAGGTAGCTGTCTTCCAAATCTCTTGGAATAACCGAGTGAGTACCTCCAGTGGGGCATCTGTTGTTGAAACATCTCAATGGGTATTCCGTCAATTCCTGGAGCCTTATTCTTCACCAATTCCTTCAGTGCAGCTTCAACTTATTCTTTCAATACCATTGGTTCTTGATCATGTGATACCTGCTGAAATGGATGAAGATCGACCAGGTCTTTTTGGTACAATGACTCTGTGTATTGCTTCCATCTTCTTTTAATATTTCCTGCATTTGTTCAATATTTTGCCCATAGAATCTTTCAATACTGCAACACAAGGCTTAAATTGTTTCCTCAGTTCTTTCAGCTTGAGAAATGCTGAGCATGTTCTTTCCTCTTGGTTTCTAACTCCAGGTCTTTGCACATTTCATTATAGCAATTGGCTTTGTCTGCTAGAGCTGCTCTTTGAAATCTTCTGTTCAGCTCTTTCATCTTGTCATATCTTCCATTTGCTTTAGCTACTCTCTGCTCAGCAAGTTTCAGAGTCTCTTTTGACATCCATTTTGGTTTTTTCTTCCTTTCTCGTCTTTTTAATGACCTCTTGGTTTCTTCATGGATAATGTTCTTGATGTCACCCCACAATTCCTCTGTTTTTTGGTCATTGATGTTCAATGTATTAAATCAATTCTTTAGATGGTCTCTAAATTCAGGAGGGATATATGCAAGGTCCTATGTTGGCTCTCATGGACCTGTTTTAATTGTCTTCAACTTCAAGTTGAACTTGCATGTGAGCAGTTGATGGTCTGTTCTACAATCAGCTCCTGGCCTTGTTTTGGCTGAAGATATTGAGATTCTCCATCACCTCATGCCACAGATGTAGTCAAACTGATTTCTGTGTACTCCATCTATTGATGCCCATGTGTATAGCTGCCGTTTGTGTTGTTAAGAAAAGGTATTTGCAATAAATAAGTCATTGGTCTTGCAAAATTCTATCATGCAGTCCCCAGCATTATTTCTGTCACCAAGGCCAAATTTTCCAACTACCAGTAATTCTTCTTTGTTTCCAACTTTTGCATTCCAATCACCAGTGATAATTAACAAATCCTGATTGCATGTTCAGTCAATTTCAGACTGCAGAAGTTGATGAAAATCTTCAATTTCTTCATCTTTGGCTTTGGTGGTGCATAAATTTAAATAATCGTAGTATTAACTGGTCTTCCATGTAGAGGTATGGATATTATCCTATCACTGACAGCACTGTACTTCAGGACAGATCTTGAAACATCCTTTATGATGATGAATGCCATGCCACTTCTCTTCAAACTGTCATTCCTGGCATAATAGATCATGTGGTCGTCTGATTCAAAATGACCAAAACTGGTCCATTTCAGCTCACTAATGCCTAGGATATCAATTTTTATGCATTTCATTTTTTGACAACTTCCAATTTTCCTAGATTCATACTTCATACATTCCATGTTCCTATTATTAATGGATGTTTGCAGCTGTTTCTCCTCAAGTTGATTCATGCCATGTCAGCATATGGAGGTCCTGAAAGCTTTCCTTCATCCATATCATTAAGGTTGGTTCTACTCTGATGATGCTGCTCTTTCCCAATTGTATTTTGAGTGCCTTCTGACCTAAGGGGCTGGTCTTCCTGCACTGTATTGGACAATGTTTCAGGGTTATGCATAAAGTTGCCCGGTAATGTATCAGACAATGTTTCTCTGCTTTCATAAGGTTTTCCCTGGCCAATTTTTTGAGAAGTGGATGGCCTCTTCCTTCTTCCTAGTCTGTCTCAGTCTGTAAGCTGCATTGAAACTTGTGCACTATGTGCAACCCTGCTGGCATTTGAGACACTGGTGGCACAGCCTCAAGCCTCACAGCAACATGCCATCATAGTACGACAAACTGTCAGTCAAGTTCGTCTACTTTATCTGTTCGAAACCTCTCCACCATCCCCTTTCCTGGATCCTGCAGCTCTGTCATCCCTGGGTTTTCCCCCACTTTCTGCCTCTTGGGTGTGTGGCCTGTCTCCATTCTCATACCTGGATCCCTCAGCTCTGTCTCTGCCCCGGCTCCTCTCCCACCTCCCGCATCTGGATGTCTGGCCTGTCTGCCTGCCCCTACCTGGGTTCTCGTGGCTCTGTCTCAGCCCCAGCTCCTTCCGTGCCTTCCTTAGTTTTATTTATTTATATATTTTTCCTTTTTTGTTCAGACTCATCAAAACCTTATCTATTTACTATGGCCTGATTGATGAAATATGCTGCTGTGTCGTCCCCCCCCCCCCCCCCCACGCCCCATTAATTTCTCCAGTTTCCTTTTCTGGAGTTATTTCATGTTTTTTTTCTTTTCAGAATCTTGTTTTTATTATGTAGTATTCCCATTGTCCTTTATTTCAAAATAGTTCACAATTATAGTTATTTCTTTTTATCCCAGTAATTACTAAAATTTTAAAAAAGTTTTTTAGCTAATCAGAAAAAAAATTATTACTTTTTTCCAGGTCATTTCTAATTTTACTGCACTATGGTCAGAGAGGGAGCTCTGGTAGCGTAGTGCCTGAGGCACTTGACTGCTAACCAGAAGGCTGGTGGTTCAAACCCACCAGCCACTCCTTGGAAGGAAGGTTGGGCAATCTACCTCCATAGTGATTCCACCTCGGAAACCCAAGGAGGGCTCACTATGAGTTGAATCCGACTTGACGACACATAATAACAACATGGTCAGAGGATGTATCCTGCTTATATGATTTGTAGTCTTTGAACTATAGTAAGATTTTCTATGTGGCCTAATCCATAGTGGCTTTCATGAGTATATTGAGGCTATCTAAAAACAATGTATGTAAATATGTGTGTATGAATAAGTGTGTAAATAACTAACTAACCAACTAAATATTTCCAGGGTCAAATATGTCATTCAAGGGAGCTCTGGTAGCATAGTGCCTAAGGCATTTGACTAGTAACCAGAAGGCTGGCAGTTCACACCCATCAGTCACTCCTCAGAAGGAAGATAGGGCAATCATCTTCTGTAGTGATACTGCCTCTGATACCCAAGGAGGGGTCACTATGAGTCGGGTCTGACTTGAAGGCACATAACAACAACAACAAGCTTAACGATCTTAGTCAATATATGAGAAAGTTATGTTGAGCTGTCTCATTCTTTTTAATTGTCAATGTTTTTCTTGCATATTTGCAAGTATATTAATGCTATTTTATTAAGAAGGCATAAGCTCATGGCAGTATATTTTCTTGGCAGACATAACCTTTTATTATTATAAAATATCTTTCTTCATTTTATCTACTGCTTATGCTTTAAATCCTTTTTTATCTGAGATTAATATTGCCATACTTACCTTCTTTAAATTATTCCAATCTGTATAAATTTTAATTTGTATAGGTACATAGTTTTAAAAATTAAATAATTCTACCAGAATGTTGGGAGCTCTGGTAGCATAGTGGCTAAGACACTTGCCTGCTAACCAGACGGCTGGTGGTTCAAACCCACCAGCCACTCCTCGGAAGGAAGGTTAGGCAATCCTACTTCCATAGTGATACTGCCTTGGAAACCCAAGGAGAGGTCGCTATGAGTCGGGTTTGACTCGACGGCACATAACAACAACAACAACAACCAGAATGTTCCTTGGATGCGAGAATGGCCAGACTTCATCTCACCTAATTTGGTCATGTTGCAAGAAGGGACCATTCCCTGGAGAAAGATACCATGCTTGGTAAAGTGGTGGGTCTGCGAAGGAGGGGAAGGCCCTCAGTGAGATGGACTGATTCAGTGCCTGCAAGGATGGGTTCAGGTATAGCAAGGATTGTGAGGCTGGTGCAAGACTGGGCAGTGTTTCGTTCTGTTGTACACAAGGTCGCTATGAGTCAGAGTCAACCCTACAGCACCTAACAGCAACAAGAACAAGACTTAAAATGAAACAAAGATGCCTTGCCTTATTCCTCCACTCTTGATTTTCTCTCCTATAGGCAATCACTTAACTACTCTTTTCATTGTTTTTCTAATGATTGCTTTCTCTTTTGTAAATACTTCCATCCCAGTGTTATCTCTTTATTTTTATATTTTATCTATTTATTTTCTGTTGTAGAACATTATTTAGCTCTCTTACAAGACCTTATCACATTCCCTCCCATTTCCATTCCTCACATCATCCCAAAATAATTTTTGTTCAATTAGTATGCAATATTCATTATTATGTCTACAGAAATGTTATTTACAACCAAGTTATTTAGGATCCTATAAATACATATTCTTTTGGGTATAACTTTTTATTTTGCATGGATATAAATTTCCCCCTTTGCTTGGTTTTCAAGTTCTATCTCCAACTTTCCACCAGAATTGTAAATCTCCTGTCAACATCACATAATTTACTCTTTTTTTTTCTCTGTTATCTTTTTGTTGTTGTTGTTAAGAACTCCTATAGGAAAAAATACTGAATTCTTCGTCTTCCATGTCTGTACTTTCTATCTAATGATTGTTATTACCTCATCTTTTAACACTGTATTTAAGGAGAATTTCTTGGGTTGATGTTATACTTCTAGTAAGATATTACACTCTTACTCAGCCCAATTATTTAATTTCTAAAATTTCATCAATCATTAATAGGTATTGGAGCCAGGAGCCTTTTAAAATCAAGAGACTGTTCTATTAACCATCTCACTACTAGTGAATGTTGTTGTTGTTATGTTGTTATGTGCCATCGAGTCAGACCCGACTCATAGTGACCCCTCCTTGGGTTTCCGAGGCAGTATAACTACAGAAGTAGATTGCCCCATCTTCCTAGTAAATGGCATCAAGAATTTTTTTTGCAAGAAAAATCATTGTCCTTCATTAGGGGAATTTTAACTGATTCACAATTATTGGGATAACTGATAGGTATGAATGTACTCTTGCCATCTTCATTTAAGGATATGAAAATCTTGCAAATTTCTTTGAGGATATAATTTTAAAGTATTGTTTTCCCTTTCCTTTATTAACACTATTTCCTTAGGGATTAGTTTTGCAATTTGATGTCTTTTTTTTTTTCTCCGTGTTGCTGAGAACCATAAGTACTAGGTTAATGTTGACTACCTGTATTCATATTTGAGACTCCATTTTTGCCTGCCATTAAATATTTTTATTAGAATAGTCTGCTCCCTTTGATTGTGAAGAAAAATTAGGATTTGACATTAGGTTGGTACATGTAGTTTGGTTCCTGGGTTTCCCTCTTTCCTGTACCCAAAAGACCAATCTCACTGTCATCGAGTTGATTTGACTCATAGTGACCCCTCCTTGGGTTTCCAAGGTGACATCACTATGGAAGTAGATTGCCCAATCTTCCTTCCCAGCAGTGGCTAGTTGGTTTGCACCCCCAGCCTTCTGCCTAGCAGTCAAATAGTTTATTAATAATTCCTAGAGCTCTGGCCCCACCCCCCATTCAGTGGGCCTCTTGTGCCAAATTTCCCACCTAGGAGAGACTTCTTATGTCTTGGAAGCAATACTGAGTCACTTCTGCCCATCCTTTTCTTTTGTCTTTCAGTGTCCCCATGAAGATCTGGAGTACTTCAGGCTTCCCTCGTATCTTTCTCTAAACTCAACATAGTATGTATTTCTCTTCTGAAAGCAGTTCTAAAAGTTTTAACCTGGAGACCATGCTGCTATCCCCACTGGATATATACTGCAAAGGAGGAAATAGGGAACAGACTGCTCCAACTATAATTCTTTATTTAATTGCCCTGACAATTGCTTGAGAACCCAGGTCTGTTCTTTGTAATTACTTGTGCTGAATGTAGAGAAATTTTAGAATTGTTTTTGTGGTTCTGAATTTTAAACAGGATTTTTCCTGTTCTTATTTTGCCACCAATTCAGACCTATCTACTCTGTCTTCTTTAAAAATTCTGAACCTTTGAAGTTTCTTTTTTATGTTTATCTGTTTATTAGTGAACCAAGGAATGTAAAAAGGATTGACGTGGTCATTACTCTGATTTGGACTTTTACCCCCCAGAAAAAATGTGAAAAAATAAAATATTACTCACTTGTAGTATTCGTGTTACAGCAGCACTGTCTAATATAGACACCATTTCAATATGGAAAAATTGGTATTTGTAATATCACCCAATGAGTATAATTTTTCTGAGTTTACAATATTTCTAGCCCTGTAGAAAGATATCTTCTTAATTAAAAATATTATGGTTTAACTGAGTTGAACTTAATTTTTAATAACCATACAATGCAATGTTGAAGAAAATGTTATGAAGACATTAATAATAAGTCCATATTTTAAAGAAATACATTCTTCAGAAAAACCAGTAATATAGTTTTAGAATATATTCATCTAAGGAACTGAGAAATAAAGTAAGAATAAATATTCTATGTAGGATATTGTTTAATGTTTAGGTAATTGTTAAATTTTGCTTTAATTTACATGGACAAGCTAAGCTAAGCTCACTGCCATAAAGTTGATTTTGACTCATAGCTACCCTGCCTTGGGTTCAGAGGTGGTTTTTTTACAGAAGTAGATTGCCCAATATTCCTTCCAAGGAGTGGTTTGTGGGTTTGAACTGCCAGCCTTCTGATTAGCATTCAAATGTCTTAGTTACTATGCCACCAGAGCTCCCAATTTACATGGATAGACACTCTTTTTATTTTTAAGGAAAAGCATTACTTTTAAAATAGTTTTTGAATAGAACTATACATCCACTGGGACACAGTGGCTGCAACAATGGGCTCAGGTATAGAAAGGATCATGAAGCTGGCACAGAACCAGGCGATGTTTCGTTCTGTTGTACATAGGGTCGCTATGAGTCAGAGACAACTCGACAGCACCTAACAACAATACACCCACTAACACCATAAAACCGATTTGTAAGTCAAAAAATATTTCAAAGTTATAGAATTTTAATTTAGTGACTTCAAAAATGGCCCACTTAACTCAAAATCACACACACACACAAAGGACAGGTTTGTGCTCTGATAGACCCTGAGACTATAGCCCCTAGTTACCCTTCAGATCTGGAACTGAACTCATTCCTGTGGCTTTCAGCCAAACAATAGACAGGCATATGAGGTGAACATTTATATCAGGTAGATACACTACTTGAAGCAATCAATCATGGGAGAACAGAAGGGCAATGTTTGCACAGGGGGACAGCTGGGAGGGGGGGTGGGAGTTCGGGAGGGAAGGACATAGGGAAGAGGTAATTATGGGGAGGAAGTGGGAAGAGACCTGTTACGTTGTGGGGAATTGCAGTCAATGTCATGAGACAAAATGTGTATTAACTGCTGTATGGAAAATGAATTTTTCTGTAAACTTTCACCCAAATCATAAAAATATTTTTTAAAAAAATGGCCCACTTAGATGACTAATTATATGGATTGCTTTCCCCACACTCCCCTTCTGCTAAGCTTCTCTGTCTAGTTATCTAGTGCTGCTATAACAGCAACACCATAAATGCCTAGCTTTAACAAACAGAAATTTATTTTCTCACAGTTCAGGAGTCTAGAGGTCTGAATTCAGGACACTGGCACTAGGGGAAGTCTTTCTCTCTCTGTCAACTCTGGGGGAAGGTCCTTGTCTCTTTGATTTGTTTCTGGTTCCTTGGAGATCTCCATCTGGCTTGGCATCTACCCCCATCTCTGCTTGCTTCTCTCTGTCTAATCAGCTTGGTTTATATCTCGAAAGTGATTGGCTAAAAGACCTCCTCCCTACACTTATATGACCTTAGTCACATAATAAAATAAACTGCTATTTCCAAATAAGATTACGTGTACAAGTATAAAACCCACTGCCACGGGAGTAGAACTGCCCCATATGGTTTCCAAGGCTATAAATCTTTACAGAATCAGACTGTCATATCTTTCAGCCACAGCAGCTGGTAAGTTTGGTTGATCTTTTTGTTAGCAACTGGTTCGAACCCACCAGGCACTCCTCAGAAGAAAGACTGGGCAATCTACTTCCATAGAGATACCACCTCCAAAACCCAAAGAGGGGTCGCTATGAGTCAGATCCAACTAGAGGGCAGTGAGTTTGTTTTTTTAAGTGCTTTTAAGCACTGCACCACAACATATATTTTGGGGGACACAATTCAATCCATAACACTCTCCTCTGCTGTTGGGGTAGATAGTAGGGCTAAAGGAAGCAGCGTCCCCTGTGCCTGCCTATGGAGATGAAGTCCAAGAAAGACGTTGCTATTTCTTCTTTGGCTATGAGCAGCCAAGCATAGCAACAATTGTAAGGATGGTCCAAGACCAGGTAGTGTTTCATTCTGTCCTAAATAGGGTTGCTATGAGTTGGAGCGACTCAATGACACCTAACAACACTTCTTTGGCTGACTGTTGACTTCCATTGGCAGATGTCTTAAATGGAGTACAGTAATATATTCTTAATAGGGGACTGAGAAATCCAGCTTCAGCTCTCTCTCCTCTCCTCTGCCTTCAGCTACTGCCACCAGCAGCCAACTGCTCTTGCTGTTGGGTCCCCTTAGCTGGTGGGTGGCCCCTTCTATGGCAAACAGGCAAAATAATTGATAGCCAGGTGTTTTCTTTAGCGTTCACTCCTCATGGCGAGTCCTATTTCCTTGGCATGTCTGCTGACATAAGTGTGGGCTGCTCTGCTGTCACTTACCTCTTGTACCACTTACTCATCCATCTTTTCCCTGCTCAGAGCTACAGGGTCAGATCAGTATGGCCACCAGTGAAGCAAAACAAATATCCAACCAAAGGATGAGTTTTCCCTCTCCCTTTCTTGTGGGTTTCCTATTCTTTATAGATCCCTTGCTTGGAGTTCTCCTCCTCCTTGATTTTAGGATGGGAAAACACCCCTCTCCCCACCTACCCCTACACACACACACCCCACAGAGAGAGAAAAATAGCCTTTATCCTTAAACACCACTGTTCTCTGTGTTGCCTAGAAGAAAGAAGGCTCCTATTGCTAGAGTTGAAGGCTGGTGGTTCAAACCCATCAGCCACTTCTTGGAAGGAAGGTTGGGCAATCTACTTCCTTAGTGATACCATCTCAGAAACCCAAGGAGGGGTCACTATGAGTCAGGTCCGACTCGAAGGCACATAACAACAACATTGCTAGAGTTTATCAAGGACTCTCTGTACTAATGATATTCCTTTTGTCCTTAGTGTTAGTGCATTACCTGTAATTCTGGTATAATAAGAAAATTCCCCTTGACAATTACTTCAGGTGTTTTCTATAGGCCCTGAAATTATGTCCCTGCCCCTTCCCCTCATAAGCCACATGACGCTTTTCCCAAAAATAAGCCATTTTACTGCTGACTCATTGGGTGCTGCATTGGTCTGACTCGCACTCTTACTCTTACTCGTCAGTTCCCAGTGTCTATTTGTAAGTCAAATTTCCCAGCATTTCTTCTGTTAACCCTTCCCAAAAATTGGATTTAAATTTACAAGCACATAGGCTATGTCTTAGGCCTTACTCTGCCTCTTACTATCTTCGAGATATTTAACCACTTTAAGTCTCAATTTCCCCATCTGTAAATTGGGCATTACAAAATTCTGCCTGATAGTATTGTTTTGACAATTAAATGCCATATTTCATGTTAAGTATTTATCAGAGTAAATCACACCAGTGGCTTAGATGGGTATGAAAAGAGTTGGGGAGTGCAGGCAAAGAGCAGGGGAAGTGTTTGCTTCCTCTGAGCAAACAAGTAAAACCTATTCAGCAGAGTTTTTGTGGTGGTTGTTATTGTGTTTCGATTTTTTTTTTTTTTAGATTACAGGTGTTTAGTTGCCATGAGAGTGGTTGGCACTATCATGAAACAGCACTAGAGGATTACAGGTGTTTAGTTGCCTTGAGAGTGGTTGGCACTATCATGAAATAGCACTAGAGGAAGCTGTGAAAGGAAGAATTAGACTGTTCAAGAGGTTGATAAGAGAAAGAAGGTGGCCAAAGAGTGGTGCCTTTTTTTATGTGACAGACGCCATGATACTGAAGCTTCCATGTTCATCCTCCCTAATATTACATTATGATCATGCTTTTGTTTGGCAATCAATGTGCATGAGTTCCTACTAAAATTTGTTTATATCACTATCAGAGCTAGAAGAGATCTCAAAGATTACAAGGATAATATAGGTAAAAATAGTTGGCACAAATAATAATGATGTTATTTGATTGAATTAAACTAGGTTTAACCTCTTCTATGGTTTTCCATTAATATCACACACAAATAAAATTTTGGTAAAGATAATTCAAAAGCAGTTGCAGCAGTATATGGACAAGGAATTGCCACAAATTCAAGCCAGATTCAGAAGAGGGCATGGAAAAACTGATATCATTGCTGAGGTCAGATGGATCTTGGCTAAAAGCAAAGAATATCAGAAAAATGTTTACTTGTGTTTTATTAACTATGCAAAGGCATTTGACTATGTGTAACAAATTATGGATAACAATGCAAAGGACAGGAATTCTACAACACTTAATTGCACCCATGAGGACTCTGTACATAGACCAAGAGGTTGTTTGAACAAAACAAGGAGATACCAAATGGTTTAAAATCAGGAAAGGTGTGCAGCAGGGGTATAGCCTTTCAACATATTTATTCGATCTGCTTGCTGAGTAAATAATCTGAGAAGCTGGACTATATGAAGAAGAATGCAGCATCAGGATTGAAGGAAGATTCATTAACAACCTGACATATACAGATGACACAATCTTGCTTGCTGAAAGTGAAGATAACTTAAGCACTTAATAATGAAGGTCAGAGACTATAGCCTTCAGTGTGGATTACACCAGAAAATAAAACAAAAATCCTTATCACTAGACCAATAAACAACATCATGATAAATGGAGAAAAGATTGAAATTGTTGGGGAATTCATTTTACTTGGATCCATAATCAATGGCCATGGAAACAGCAGTCAAGAAATTGGACAATGTATTGCTTTGGGCAAATCTGCTGCAAAAGACCTCTTTAAACTGTTAAAGAGCAGAGATGTCACTTTGACAACTAAGGTGCACCTGAGCCAAGCCATGGTCTTTTCAACAGTTTATATGCATGTGACAGATGAACAGTGAATAAGGAAGGTCGAAGAAGAATTAATTGATGCACTTGAATTGTGGTGTTGACAATAAAAATACTGAAAATACTATGGACTTCCAAAAGAACAAACAAATCTGTCTTGGAAGCGAGAATGGCCAGACTTCGTCTCACATATTTTGGTCATGTTATCAGAAGGGACCAATCCCTGGAGAAGGATATCATGTTTGGTAAACAGATGGCCAGTGAAAAAGGGGAAGACCCTCGCTGAGATGGATTGGCACAGCGATTCCAACAATGGGCTCAAGCATAGCAAATATTGTAAGGATGGTGCAGGACTAGGCATTGTTTCTTTCTGTTGTACACAGGTCACTATGAATCGGAGCCAACTCGATGGCACTTAACAATAACAACAACATGGTTTTCCAATATTCCATTAGGAAAAATTTCAGAAAGTTGAAAAAATAGTACAATGTTCATCCATATATAACCTATCTCTCTCTCCATATACATGTCTGGGTTTTTTGCTAAATCATTTGAAAATTGCAAATATCATGCTTCTTTACCTCTAAATTTTAGCATTGATTTCTTAAGAATAAGGATATTCTCTTATATGACCCAAATAGTATGATTACACTGAGAAAAATTAACAATATTAATGAGAGTTAGACAATATCATCTAATGTACCATTTTCTCACTTACCAACTATCTCAACAATGGCTTTGATGGCTGTTAAAAGTTCAAACAGGATCCAGTCAAAGTTTACATGGCTATCTCTCTTTAATCTCCACTGATATGCAGCCTACTTTTTTATTTTTTCATCATAGACTCTGGAGAATCCAGGCCACTTGTAGAATGTCCCACATCCTGGATTTTTCTGATACTTTGTCATGTTGTCATTTAACTTATTTCTCTGTCCCCTGTATTTCCTGGAAACTGGAAGTTAGGTGTTGACAAGACTTGATTGGTTCAGATAAATATTTTTGAGATTTTTACCTCAATCTCCTCCTTTTATTGGCCAAGAAACAGAGGCCAAAATAGAAATTCAGAAGCAGATTAATGTATGTGGTATAGAGTTTCCAAATTGGAAGGTCTGAATTGAAAGTAAGCCCTAACCTAACATTTGGATAATTTGCTTTACCTCTTTGATGCTTATGGTCCTCTCTGTAAAGAGAATAGACGAGATAGTTAAATGTCAATTTTCACATAATTTGGTGAGCTAGAACTAGAGAATTCCCATCTCAAGACAAAAACCAAACCCACTGCCTTTGAGTTGATTCTAACTCCTAGAGATCCTATAGGATAGAGCACCATTGCCCTGTAGGGTTTCTAAGGCTGTAAATCTTTATATAAGCGGAGGATCACATCTTTCTCTCAGAAATGCTGATGAGTTTGAATCACCAACCCTTTGGTTAGCAGCCCAGTGCTTTAATCACTGTGCAACCAGGGGTCCTCATACCAATCTATCCTCCTATAATTTGGAGTTCTTTCTACTTTACCATGTTGATTCCTATCAAGATCATTTAATAATGTTTTTTGTTTTGATAGTTTACATTTTTGTATTTTAATTTAATTTTGTTTTTAATTGAGATATAACAAACAAAAATATGCACTAACTTTAAGGGTATTCACTATGATAAATATCTACATTTGTATGCAATGATGTAACCCACTTGGAAGGTCAAAACCTTAGAACACTAGGTTAACCTAATTGTTTTACTATTATTAAGTTTAGAGTCAGTAAGGAAAGTCTCAGAGTCCCACAGTTTAGAATTAGTAAACTCAGGATAACAGATTTTCTATAATATTAATATCTTTGCATGTTCTTGCTACAACCATCCATGGAAAGCCATAAAGTAAAATATATTTAATGATAATTAAACACTTTTATTATATACAAATTTAAAAATAAAATATTAATAGCCATTTTATGACTCATCCCACCCTCAGAGTCAGTTTCAGGGCTTAACATGTTATTCTCCTCTCCTGGGCGCTGGTCATGGTCACTTTAGATGCATAGTACCAAAAACCAAATAGCAACCAAATAAGCTATAACTTGTTTCTATTACAAATTGTCTCATGCTTTTTATTCCTATCCCACTTTAATATAAGAACAGAATTAGATAAAGCTTAAATTTTTATGTATATCTAGGGAGCTCTGGTAGCATAGAGGCTAAGGCACTTGACTGCTAACCAGAAGGCTGGCGGTTCAAACCCACCAGCCACTCCTCGGAAGGAAAGTTGGGCAATCCTACTTCTGTAGTGATACTGCCTCGGAAACCCAAGGAGGGGTCGCTATGAGTCGGGGCCGACTCGACGGCATATAACAACAACAACATATATGTATATGTGTGTGTGTGTATGTGTGTGTAGGTCCATCTAAAATGAATAGGCAAATCTGGAAATATGTTCTAAGGCTTTGTTTATCTTTATCTTTAGTGAATGTAAGTACTTATTACACACAATGATCCCTGGATTTCTTGTTTCAACATTCCAAAATGGTGCACAGGATCATGCTTGGGGTTGAGCTTCTTTGCTTTTGTTCAGAACAACAAACTGAGCATTGTCTTTGCACAGTCAGTCAGAGCTCTAATAATTGTAAAGAATGTGTAACCAGACATGTAATTACCAAGAGTGACCTTTTTCAGACCCCCATTTCAACTAAGTGCATTCCCCTCATTTCTCAACATTTACCAGGCTTGTCAATTTCTCAAGCTTGCAAGCCCAAAGGCTCAGGACCATCTGTGTCTAGGACAGCATCTATTATGTTTCTAGAATTCAGCTAATGTTGAAAAATAATGATAATTACTTGTAAAGCAAATTCAAGGGTTCTTTATTATAATGCCAAGTAGTTCCACTTGTCAAATGGAATCATCTGTGACATGGAGGCTGGTTTTTGTTTGTTTGTTTGATTTTTAGGGGAGACCGTATATTGTAGGAGAATAGGATAAGCCGGAACCTGGTCTGGGCTTCCCTGCATGGGGTGGTATGATCTTGAGACCTTGCCTAAATCTCAGTAACTCTCTCTGCAAAGTGCTAATTGTCATACATTCCAGGGGTGTGAGGAGGATCTGAGGAGACTGTGGGTAGAAAACTCAGTTATAAACCAGTAACAGTTCTTTTATCTTATGGATTTACTACTGTGATGGTTCTCCATGTTTCTTAGGGACCACTGAATTCATAGCTTTGAGTTGAGTAGCTGCCGAGCCTGACATAACTTCCTCTGTTTCAGCCATTCTTTGTTGGACCAAGGGTCTCTTTTGGACCTCATAGGGAGGAGGATCAGATGGTTGCCCATAAGGTTTGTCTTGAGAGGTGATGGATACTCTACCTCTCCCTAGGTCCCACGAGAGCCTGCACTGAAACTTGAAATCCCCACCTTTAAACCTCCTCTTCTTATAACGTGCCAGAGCTTTTAGAGAGAAATTTGACAAAATACACCAAGAGACTTATAAATGTTCATAGTCTTTGAATTTGCGATTCCACTTTAAGAATTTATCTTAGGAAAATTAGTAGCATGCACAGTATTTAAATCAATGACTGATTAGAAACAACCTAAATATCCAACAACAGGATTAGTTAAATAAATTACATTACAGTCAATACAGCCATTAAAACTTACGTTGTAACAGGGTACTGTTGTGAGAATGTGCACAATATATGAAGTATAAAGAAACAGGTCACCAAATACTATAAAACCAATCACATTTAAAATTATGTATATTTATACATGCCTAGGGAAAAAGACAAAGGAAATATATTAAATGCTAATAATTGTTGATACAGATGAATTTTATTTCTTACAGTTTTCTATATTTTCTTCAATGAAAATGTTGTTTCTACAAACAGAAAAATGTAAGTTGGTTTTATTATTTACTTTTAAGGCTCTCTTTCTTGTTAAGAAATTGGATCTTCCAAGGCTTGGTTAAAACACATAAGTTACCTAAAACCTAACATTTAAAAACATGAATTGTCCAGATGAATCTGTTTTTTAATCCTGAATTTGCTACTTTCCAAAAATGAGATTATGGCCAAATTACTTAATGCCTGTAAGTCTTGGTTTTCTCATCTGTGAAATAGGGATAGTAGAAGTGATTATGTGAGGATTAAGTTAAATACTGTAAGTAACGTGCTGAGTAGAGAGCCTGGCATGTGTAAACATCCAATAAATGGGACTACTAGTAGTCATAAAAGCACCACATTCTGCCACAAACTACCCATGCTCCATCAGCATGGATAGTTTGACAGTTTAATTTGTGGCCTGCTTCTAGTACAGCAGAAAAAAGGAGTTGTTGGGAATGGAAGAGGTTGAGGATTCAGGAGACCTAGAGCTGGTGGGCAACCTGTTTCCATATGGTTGGGTCAGGCCTGCTCATTGTCCTGTGTACTGAGGTGGAGACAAATTATATTCTTTTTATCCCAACAAAATTTCTATGAGGAAAAACTGCCCCACTTTGATTTTCTGACATACCACGTTCAGAGTAGCCAAATACCAGCTGCTGGGAGAACAACAGATTCTAATTTCCTGACTTGTGTGTAGTAAAGTTTCATTGTATTGACATAGCTTTGCATTTAATTTCCTCAGCTTTTTAGACACAAACAAAGCACTCCCAAGAAAACAATGAAAATAAAAGGGAATAACTGCACAATGGAATACACATGTTGATTTGGAGATCATTGACATTCTCATAATTATTCATTAAAATAAATGCATGCATGCAACAAGTGAAATAAATATTTTTTACTTTCAAGGAGCAGAAATATAATCATATTTAGGGAATATAAAGAAAATCATACTTGCTTTATCCATGTCACACCATATTTCTTCTTTTTATATTTTTGTGTCAAGCAATTCTGTCAAACTTAGCAAAATACAGCATTCTTTCAAAAATTAAACAAACATGTTTAAATCTCAAGTTAAAAAATGAAACTATTTCTAGCAATACACAAAAAAATAGTTCAAAGTCAGTAAAACACTATTTTAAAACATTTAGCTAATTCACAAATACCCCCAACCAAACTGGAGTGATTACTTAACGTGGAAAAAGTATTCCTTTGGGCTTTACAACAGACAAAACCAATTTTTACTTCAATCTATCTCTACCTCAGCTTTCTCTCTTTTCGCCTGTTAGTTTCTTCCCTGTCACTTGGTATATACTTGTAAAGAAGTCTAAGAAATTTTTTTAACCTACTTTAGAAGATATTCTTTATAATGACTAGAAAGTTCTATTTACTCATTAAAAAGTCATTCTATTTGTATGTGGAAGTTACAGTGTAAATGAAAGCAGCTTGTAAACTGTGATCAGAAGCGGATTTTGTGAGGTTTTCCCTTTTGGTTGATTAACACAGGGCTATCCACGCAACAACAACAATCCATGCAGTATGTGCCTAATAAATACAAGATGAATAATGAGAGGGGTAGGCAGAGAGAAAATGGGGGAGTCATGGCAAAAACTCCCCAAACTTTTTCCTAAATTACCAGTATATTAAAGTGTGGAAACCACTACATTCAGGTAGAAAAGGATAATGGGCTTCAACTTCTGTAAGAAAACATCAAAATGGCTAAATTTATTTCATTTTATTTTAAAATTTAAGTTTATGTTTTTAAAAATCATAGAACAATACATGCTTATAGAGAAAATTTGGAGAACTATATATTGAAAGAAGAAAAAAAATCACTCCAAGTTTTATCTGCCACAAGCTACTAAAATTTGATGTGTTTCTCCCCACTATTTTTCCTATGATTTGTTTTTAAATTTTACAAGCTATGACCACAGACTCATACAAATTTTGTATCATGATATTTTCCATTGATATTACAACATCATTTTCTATGTAATAACAAACTTTTGGTAAATATCCTTGTAATTTTTCAATATACTCAATGTTGCCCAGATTATTTTGGGGCATCTATATTTTATAATTCTACTGTTTCCATTCTTATGGTCAGTCTGTTGGGAATGACCCTGAGGAATTAAAAATGCTTTTTATTGTCTTATCAATTCTCTCTAAAATATGTTGTGTGAGAAACAGGAGAGATGTTACTTAGTGAAAAATAGGCCATCAGATAGACTGAGATCATATGTTTATAGATAATGAATGGGGCCTTGGCTCCCCCTAGATATTTGCACTAGTATGAGTATGAAACATTCAGTAATTAATGATCCAGTAGTTATTGAATACTTAGTCCCATGATTTTAGGTTGGGTGTTCTAATCACAGTATGAGTATAGACGCTGGTAGAACTGAGTCTAGAGCCCAGGTTTCCTGATTCCCATCCTGCATCATTTCTACTTCTCTAATCGGGTCTTGGCAATTATTCCAGAAAATGCTTAAAATGTTGCTTATTTTTAAACTAGGCATAAATACATTGAATCTCTGTTATGTGTTATGGAATTCTTGGTTCCAAGCACACTTTAACTCAGGGTTTTCAAATTTAGCAGAGGAAATCTTCTCTTACAAATATTATTCACTTTCCCAAGGAGGGGTCACTATGAGTCAGAATCGACTCGACAGCAGTGAGTTTGTTTCGTTTTATTTATAAAATATAGAAAAGCAGAACTTGTATGCTGGAAGAATGTAGGGCAGGCCAGGGATGGAGCTCAGCAGTCCTATTATTAACTCCTCAAATCTCCGTTGGAGCACATAGGCAGCCCCCTCACCACCTCCAGGGAAACTTAGGACTCCAAGGAACACCGTGTGTAAAACAGAACATACAGGTATCCCTCACATTTTGAAAGTTCGCTTTATACTACTTTATTTTCACAAAGGACATACATTAGTAACTACCTGTTTTTATTAACTGAAGGAAACCTAAAGAGGATTTTTACTTTTATGAAAAAAGACTAAAAGCAAAACTAGCATTCAGCATTTGTTTTACAGAGAGCCATTAGAGGCAGACACTGAGCAGTGAGAGTGGTGTCCCCAAGCTCCTTCCTGGGAACTTTACCCAGCTTCTCAGCATCAATCTGCCATACTTTTAACTGTGTCTGTGAACATTATTGTTGTTGTTGTTATGTGACATCAAGTCGGACTACTCAGCGACCCCTCCTTGGGTTTGCAAGGCAGTATCACTACGGAAGTAGATTGTCCTATCTTTCTTCCGAGGAGTGACTGGTGGGTTTGAACCACCAGCCTTCTAGTCAGCAGTCAAGTGCTTTAGGCACTACACTACCAGAGCTCCCGTGAACACTATATGTTAGTGTTATTTTAGGTTTTATGTGCTATTTGGTATGATTTGGTAGGTTATTTTTGGGGTCAGGGAATGTTCAAAAATTTTTCCCGTATGAATTATGGTAATTGTTTGTTCACTTTCCTCCCTTCAGCTTAGAAAAGATTTCACAAGACCACTCTACTTTTGGATAGCAGGGGAAACTTGTACTCTAGCTTTTCACCCACTCTGTGCAGAGAAAGGAACTCTGGTGGCATAATGGATAAGACATTTGGCTGTTGATCAGAAGGTCAGTGGTTCAAAGCCACCAGGTGCTCTTCAGCCAGAAGATGAGGCAATCTACTTCCAATAGATTTACAGCCTCGGAAACCCAATGGGTGTCACTGGGAGTCAGAATCCACTAGATAGCAGTGAGTTTGGTTTTGAGTTTTTTTCTATGCACAGAATAAGGAGCTCCAGTGATGTAGTGATTACGGCGTTTATTTGGCTGCTAACCAAAAGGTTGATGGTTTCAATCTGCTGTAAAGATTTATAGCCTTGGAAACCCAATGGGTGTCTTTAAGAATCGGAATCTACTCCATGGCAGTGAGTTTGAGTTTTGTGCATAGAATGGTCATGCAGAAAGGGACTTTCTCAGAGGCTTGATGTGTCTAAAGAATTACCAGCCATGAAAATTAACTTTTCAATTTTTCCGAGGCAACTGGTTCTCCCTTCTGAGTGACCTCCCTGTTTCCAGTTCCTGGAAATTTCAAAATGAGTGGTGACATTTACCAGTTGGTGCACACTGACTCCATATCCAGATCAATCTCTTTTTAATTCCTTTTGTCAACTATTGGCATCCCACTCGCTTCGTATATTCTTCTTTCTGTGTAACTAGAGCTAAGCTATAATTCTAAAGATCATGCTTGCATAGTACAATTTCAGATACTAATACACACACACACACACACACACATAAACAAATGAGGCCGCTAACAGTGATAAATTCTGAGGAAATAAAACATGCATTTCTTTTAGAATAAGTGATCACTTCTTTTTGTGACTCCGAGTTGCATTTCTAGGAGTAATACAATAATTTTGTGCTGATCTGGACACATTTTCTTATGCAACTCTTTCCTGCTGCAACCCCTACCCACTCCTAACCCCCAGTCAACCTCCGGTAGCCCATGATAGCCAAGAGTTAGGAGAAATTCAAGTGATCCATGTTAGTCATGGCTGGCCTCTTGACCTCGTTTTGACTTCATTTTCTAAACTGATTTGCCACATAATATAGAACATAGATGTAGAAAAGAAGATGATGATGACAATTCCATTTATTTGGAAGAATAAGAAAGAAAAAAAAGAACAGGGACAATCTCAAATTCTTTAGTTCATAAGTATGACATTTACAGTTCATAGTTTATTATTGCTGCATCATCACTTAATCCTTTGTTCTAGGGATTATTTTAGATGGTTTTGAGAGTGGAATCATTATAATTAACTGAGAGCTGCAAAATCAATAGAACTGGCCAGCTTGCAGTATCTCTAATGGAGCCCTTGTATTCATTCATTTTTAAAGGGCTAAACTTGATTATGATTGAAGCTCCTCTTCAGCAGGGGTTCTGATGTATATTGGCTAGGACCTGATGCATCATATTCAAACTCATGACGCTATTCCAGATGTGACATATTAAATGTCCACGTATAGGAGCGGTTCATTGGTTTGGTCCCTTCCTGGGATTTAGCTACCCAGGCTTATGGCAGAAATATCTGAATAAGTGTAAATAAATAAAAGTTTCTTACCTCTTTAGTTAGCAGGACTTTCTTGGCCTTTCCCTGCCAGAGCCCCTGATTTCCCACACCCAACTATTTATCAAAACTAGACCTACCTGAGACTATTAACATTCCCATTGAACTTTTCCCCACTACCACCTATGGCTCTCTCATCTTGAACTCTAAAGCTAAGTCTACCACTGACCTCATTTTTGATGATGACCTTGATGAAGGACTTTTCACAGCTGAGTTTGATTTAAGCAATTCTGATACATAAAACTACAAATTTACAAAATGGTAAGTTAAAAAAATGAAACCAAACTCACCGCCGTCAAGTCGGATCTGACCCATAGTGACCCCTCCTTGGGTTTCTGAGGCAGTGTCAGTCCAGAAGTAGATTGCCCAACCTTCCTTCCAAGGAGTGTCTGGTGGGTTTGAACCACCAGCTTTCTGGTTAGCACTCAAATGTCTTGTTGTTGTTGTTGTTGTCGTGTGCCGTCAAGTCGGCCCCGACTCATAGCGACCCCTCCTTGGGTTTCCGAGGCAGTATCACTACAGAAGTAGGATTGCCCAACCGTCTTAGGCACTATGAAATTCTCTTTACAAAATGTCTCACAATACTCTTCTCGAAAAAGCAAGCTCCTCTGCATTTAAAATATTATTCTGTTTTTCAAAAATAGCTACAAAAACCTCTTCTGTGAACACAGCTACACATAAATAAGGTAAGTCTATATTTTCTCTTTTTTTAACCTAGCTAAAACTTATCTTGTTAAAACCTAGCTGGGTAAAACGACTATGGGTCCAGTTGCCCACAATGGTAACCTGCTGGTTAACGCAATCCATTGACTCATCTCCATTCCATGTTTCCCTTTCCTTTCTCCTTTACTTGTGCTTCCTGAGATCACCTCCCAAATAAACTACCAGTTGCCCTCAAGTCGATTGCAACTCATGGTGACTCCATTATGTGTCAGAATAGAAGTGTGCTCCATAGTGGTTTCAGTGGCTGTTTTTTTCAGAAGTTGATCACCAGGCCTTTCTTCTGAGATGCCTCTGGGTGGACTCGAACCTCCAACCTTTCAGTCAGCAGCCGAACATACCGTTTGCACCACCCAGGGACTCCACAGATAACCTATCTGCACACAAATCCTTGTCTCAGGATCTGTTGTTGGGAGAAACAAGATAAAATAACTTCCTCATCCCAGAACAGGCAACAGTCACAGCCCTGGGTAGCTAGGGAAAGATGACTGTCCTGCCTCTGGTCTACTTCTTCTTTTGTTGCCCTTTGATCTGCTTCTGCATCCCATGCTTTCCACGCTGTTTCACACTAGTGTGGTTGCTTCCTTTTAATTCAACTAATGCACTAGTTAAAAAGAGCCTGCTTTTTTTCTCTGCCAATGCTCAAAGACAGTCTTTGAAGGGCTGAACCTTGCTGGTGAATTCATTAATAGCTTTTGTTGCTCATGTCAATGCTCTTTTCCCCTGGCTAAGAGAAGCAAGTTGTTGTTGTTGTTAGGTGCCATTGAGTGGGTTCCCACTCATAGTGATCCTATGTACAACAGAAGGACACACTGCCTTGTCCTGCACCATACCCACAATCCCTGCTATGCTTGAGCCCATCCTTGTAGCCACTGTGTCAATCCATCTCGTTGAGTGTCTTCCCCTCCTTCGTTGACCCTCCACCCTACCAAGCATAATATCCTTCTCCAGGGAATGGTCCCTTCAGACAACATGACCAATGCAGGAGAGACAAAGTCTGGCCATTCTTGCTTCCAAGGAGCATTCTGGCTACACTTCTTCCAGGACAGATTAGTTCATTCTTCTGGCAGTCCATGGTATTTTCAGTATTCTTCACATCATAATTCAAAGGCATCAACTCTTCTTCTGTCATCCTTGTTCACTGTCCCGCCTTCACATGCATATAAGGCAATTGAAAATACCCTGGCTTGGGCTAGGCACACCTTAGTCTTCAAAGTAGTATCTTTGCTCTTTAACAGTTTAAACAGGCCTTTTGCAGGATATTTGCTCAGTGCAATACCATGTCGAATTTCTTGACTGCTGCTTCCATTGGTGTTGATTGTGGACCCAAGTAAAATGAAATCTTTGACAACTTCAGTCTTTTCTCCATTTATCATGATGCAGCTTATTGATTATATAAATTAGAGTGTCTTAGACCCTGAGATGACCTTTGCAATCATTTCATCCAATCCCCTAATTTTACATGTTAGAAAACTGAGGTGCAGACAGGGTAAGAATTTGACCTATACCTTGTCCATCAGAGAATAAGAACTCAGATCAGTGACCAATATTTTTGTTAATAGCATTGACTCCACCTCACAGTGATTTCAGGTATAACAGAACAAAATATTGCCCGGTCCTGTGCCATACTCACAATAGTCAGAATGTTCGAGTCCATTGTGGTGGCTATTGTGTCAATCCAGCTCATTGAGGGTTTCCTCTTTTTGCCTGACCCTCTACTTTACCAAGCATGATGTCTTTTCCTAGTGACTGGTTTTTCCTGATGATGTGTCCAAAGTATGCAAGATGAATCTCACCACCCTCACTTCTAAGGAGCATTCTGGCTATACTTCCGCCATGACGGATTTGTTTACTCTCATAGATGGTATGAGATACTGATAAATAATACTATTGCCATTGATTAATACAGTATGTTCAGTATTCTTGGCCACACCATAATCTGAATGCAATAATTCTTCAATCTCCCTTTGTCATTGTCCAGCTAGCTTTAGCATGTTTATCACTCCTCAACCTTTCTCCTTTCTGAGTCTTTTTTGAACACACCCCACCATCTTTTCTCTTGTTTGACTCAATTCTTCTTGCTCACCACTACATCCATCATTTATTTTCAGTTGACCTAAGTTCTCAATGATCTTGATGCCTTAACTTATACTCATGCAGACTGGTTTCCCAGCCCTGTTGCCCTCCTCAGCTGCACATGCTTGCCCTGCTCCATTTTGAGGTTGAAAAACCATTTCCACCAATATTTTTGCAGCAAAGAACAAAATAGGAAATAAGTGCAGTGATGTGTACGGGGGGTTGTAGTTATTGACTTCAATAATTTTATATAATTAAGCTTCCCCCTAGAATTTTTCTGATTGAGTGTGAGATGACTGCCATTGGCCCATTGTCCTCTGGGAAGGTGTGCATTCTGTCCTATGGCTTGCTGAGCTCTTGAGTATCTCATTTGCCATCAAGCTCTTGAGGCCCAAGGCCAGGCTGTTCCTTACTTGACTTGATTGAGAGCCTGAGTTCTGTTTTCAACTCTCATATCTTCTTTGTCTTAGTTTTTTCTTCTGGTTCCATTCAACCTGTGTAGCTTTATCTCTCAGGGTTCCCTGAACTGAGGCCTCTTGCCCACTGTGGCCAGTCTTCTCCTTCTTTCAACTTCTCATTCTTTGTCCAAGCAAGCTTTCACATTCCATTCCTAAAATGTCAAATTGGCATTTATTTTCCAATTTATCATTTTTTGGGGGTAGGTTTATTTAATGACTAGTTCCTGGATGGTACAAAAAAATGTATGTGCTCATCTGCTAAGAGGTTGGAAGCCTGAGTCCACCCAAAGGTGCCTCCAAAGAAAAGCCTGGCAATCTACTTCTGAAAAATCAGTTATTAAAAATACTATGCCTAGTATTGAACCCACTCCAGTGGCTTAGCTTCCAGCCAAAGATCAGACAGGGCTATGAGGTGATCAATTATGGTAAGTAGGTACACTCCTTAGAACAATCAACCACGGGAGATCAGAAGAATAGCATTTGTGCAGAGAGAAAGCTCAAAGGGCAGGAATCCATAGGAAAGAAGAACACAGGGAAAAGGGAACGGCAGGGAGAAAGTGGGAAGAGAGCTGTTACATTGTGGGGATTGCAATCAATGTCATGAAACAAAATGTGTATGAACTGTTGAATGGAAAATAAAATGCTCTCTAAACTTTCACCCAAATCACAATTTAAATAAATAAACACTATAAAGCACAATTTAATTCTGACACACAATGGCTTCTAGTTTTTTTTATGTCCCCCAAACACATCCTCAAGGATAAGGGCCATGAATTTAGGCTACTTCTTGGTAGCATATATTAAACATGGGAGCTGGGTAGGTATACACTTGGGCATGAAAATTAACTTAACTCTACCCAGGGTCCAAAATCAAACCTGATATTCCTTTGCCACCACCACCATACAGAACTCTCTCATCTTTTCCTCTGTACTAATAGCATCCGTTATACCCTGGTCTGGGCTCTTGCAATGGCCTCCCAACTGCTCTTCTTGTTTCCAGTCTTTATGCAGTATATAGAAAAGGAAATGGAAACTCAAAACTTAGGCAACATGTCCAAGGTAGCACAGAACTAGGGTTCAAACCCATTTCAGTTTTGCCCCAAATCCAGCATAACTTCTACAAGACCTGTTTAGTATTTTTTTTCATATTGCCAGCACTTACAGTGTTCTTTCATTGTAGCTATTTATTCTGGTGGCATGGTGCCTAAGGCATTTGACTGCTAACCAGAAGACTGGCAGTTCAAACCCACCAGCAATTCCTAGAAAGGAAGATGGGGCAATCTACTTCCGTAGTGATAATGCCTTGGAAACCCAAGGAGAGGTCAATATGAGTTGGATCCGACTTGAAGCATTTTTGTTTGTTTGTTTATGAAACTTTCTTATTCCCATTTTCAGATTGTAAGCTCTTTGAGGGTAAACTGTCTAAATCTTCTTTATATTCTGGGCAATGGCTACGCCAGTTCCTCACACTTAGTAGGTACTTCAAGAATAGGTCCATTGTAAATTGGAAATAATTTACAATGGTGATATAGGAGTTATAGTTTAGGAGAGAGATTTAGAGAAGGCTTGAAGGGGAAGGAAATGGTTTTTCAGTTGGGCTTGAGGTGACGGAGCGTATTTGGCTAAGGAGCTGCGGAGGGAGGATGGCTTAGGAGGCATCCTAGCATTATTGCATAGGGTCTAGCTGTGCACACAAAGCAAATTATTTCCTTGGACTTTGATTTCTTAATGTGCAAAGCAGGAAAAAGAATGTTGTTGTTGTTAGGTGTCGTCAAGTTGGTTGTACATAGTAATCCTATACACAACAGACCAAAACACTGCCTGGTCCTGCACCATCTATGCTTCAGCCTGTGTAAGAGTAGGCCCGTGTCTATCTTAAGGGTCTTCCCCTTTTTTGCTGACCCTCTACCAAGCATGATATCCTTCTCCAGGGACTGGTTCCTCCTGATAAAGTGACCAAGGTACGTAAGACAAAGTCTTGCCATACTTGCTTCTAACTAACATTCTGGCTGTACTTCTTCCAAGATAGATTTGTTTGTTATATTCAATTTTCTTCTCCAATTCCAAAGCATCCATTTTTCTCCAGTCTTCCTTGTTCATTGTCTACTTTTCACAAGGATAATGAGGCCATTAAAAATATCATGGCTTGGGTCAGGTGCACCTCAGTCCTCAAAGTAACATCTTTGCTTTTTAACAAAGATTATTTATTTATTTTTTTTGCAGCAGATCTGCCTGATGCAATGTCATTTGATCTCTTGACTGCTTCTGTGGGTGTTGATTGTGAATCCAAGTAAAATTAAATTCCTGACAACTTCAGTATTTTCTGTTGGTGATGTTTCTTATGGTGCTTATGTAAATCACTTAGTACAATCAGGGGCATAGCAAGGGCATATGAATTGGTAGATAATAAGAGATGATAATCATGCTGTTATTTGTGAAGCTATATTATGAAGGGCCTCAGATTTTCATCCTGTGAGGTCGCTATTCTCAAACTAAGATTGCAAAATAAACAGCAAAATAAGTGTTATTTCAGAACCTGTTATAAATGCAAAATTTCTGGGCCTACCTCAGACATACAGAATGAAATTCTGGAAGTGTGGTCAGCAACAAGTACTTTTACACTCTCTTCTGGGTGACTCTGATGCATTCTTAAGTTTTCAAACACTGCCTAAGTTAATAGTGAGCCACTAAAAAATTTTGGACAGTGGAGTGATGTGATGAAAAAGACTGTTGAGCACATATACTCAAACACGCCTTGCTCCCACGGAGGAGCCGGGTGGGTTCCAACCCCTAACCTTTAATTTAGCAGCCAATTCCAAACTATTTGTTCCACCCAGGAAGCTTATATTCTTGGTTAATTAAACTGCTCAACTACTGACTAGTTACCAAGGTTGCAAGAAGTCTGTTGGTTGATCCTGGTGATCCGTAGGCACAAAACATGTCTTAGTACTTACGGCCTCAAACACGGTGCTTACCTACTGAGTGCACTAGGGAAAGGAGCACAAAACCATGAGAAGCTGTTTTGGATCCCACTACTTAATCTTTTGGGACTGAGCAGCCAAGTGATGCTCAGCTAATTCTGCCACTGCAACTGTATCAAAAATTTATCCTAGAACAGAAGATAAAGAAAATCATGTAGGGAAACCGGAAATGAGGGTCTTAAAGGTATCATATCTGGTGGTGATGACAGAGGGGGAGTGAGGAGAAAGGAAGGACCCTCCTCCGCTTGGTAACACCCCTTTTCGCGTCCCTTTAGATCAGGCTGAGTAGGGCGGGACACACCCTCTTTCTGAGAAACTGATGGATTCGTCTGTCTCTTTGCATTTGGGTCCAAGTTTATTTTCTTTGATTTATTAATTGTGAGACGTAGGGGCGTTTTCTTATCCTTAGTACCTAAGCGGGGACATCACATCCCCTTTCATCCTTCCTCTTAACAATTCCCCAGCTCTTGCCATTTTGGAGACCGCCAAGTGGGTAAGGGCCCGGAGGCCCCACCCTCGGCACCCGGCACCGTGTCTGGGCCGATCCGCCCCGCTGCCCGGCCATTGTTCCGGCCCCACCCCTGATGAATATTCACGCCGCGCGAGGCGGCGGCGCGGGCCGTGGCAGGCGGGCGCGCCCCGAGCCTTACCCAGAAGGGCTTCGGGGTGTGAGTGCGTTTCCACTCGTTTTTCCTGTTGGAGAAGGAAAGGGGGAGCTGTTTTCTCTCTCCTCATAATATATTTTTGGTGTCCCGTTTCTCCTCCTCCTTTTTCGCCGCCGCCTCCTCCCTCTCCGCCTCCTTCTCTGCCTCCGCCTCCCGGGTTATCTTTGTCTCGCTGCCTCGCGCTCACTCGCTCAACTCTCAGCGGCGCCGCGGCCCCACGTTCCGGGCCGCGTCCTCGATGCGCGCGGCGCG
>NW_006921604.1:13618132-13625880 GCF_000298275.1 Orycteropus afer afer
CGGCGGGCGCGGCGGCTCCTTTGTCTGCCTGTGTCGGCATGTGCCGGGGACGCGGGGCGCGACCGCTGTGCTGACGCCCCCCTCTCAGCCGCCGCCGGCGCCGGGTGCCGGAGGCGCGGCCATCGGCGCTGGGGGACCGGCACCCGAGCGCAGCTGACGGACCTCTTTTGTAGCCGCCTTCTCACTACAACTGCCGACTTTATTCTTTTTGTTTGTTTGTGTCTTTTAAATTGTAACCCCTCTCCTCCTTTCTCTCCAGGATCCTGCTGGGATTTTTGAGCTGGTGGAAGTGGTTGGAAATGGCACCTATGGACAAGTCTATAAGGTCGGTGTGGGGCGCTTTCTTTGTTTCCCGTGGCATGTTGAAACTTAGTGTTGGGAGATGAGGAAAAGGGTGATAAACACGCTGCTGACTGGAGGCCACGCCACTTGGCCAAAGTTAGGAAAGGGGTTTCGCCTTGCAGCTCTCGTTTTTAAATAGTTTGTATTCAGATTGGCCTTAAAAGACCTCATTTCCTGGCTTTGAGATAAGGAAATAAACTCCACTCTTAGGCATGCACTTTTTTCAATAAAGTGGAAAAACATTTTTCGTAAGACAACCTCTTTCTAATCTCTTTCCCAAATCTGGCACTCTTAGTTTGCGTGTTAATTAAAATTCAGTAAAGGCAAGCTTTGTTACGATTTTCTTAAACCACTACGTTGGCGTTTTTGAAAATGGTCATCTTGTTTGCTCCTTTGAATGCTTGCTAGGTGCTCAAGGTGCGGAGTTTGGTGCTAACTGGGATTTCCTTATAACTGCTGTCATGCATCTACTGATGGATAGATATTTGGGGGGAGTAGGGAGGAGTGTGTGTTTGGGCGACAGGAGCAGGAAGAATTACAGTGTGAAGATTATAAAATCTGAATTCCAGGAATAACCTGTTTGACAGGTGTGTAATTGAAACAGAAATGAAGGAGAGAGAGGAGTAAAAGGATGCCCTGGTTTCACACCCATTCTAGGTCTTTCTCTTTTTTTGACCGCCCCCTCCCCCCCACGGTGAATGAAATGAACAAATCTAGAGACTGTATATGAGTCTGCAATAGGTAGCTGACACCTGTGTGACTCACAGTGTTGTTCATTTTATCCAGGGTGCATTCTAAAGATTTTGAAAGAGCTGTAGGTAATGGAGGACCAAGGCTTTGAACATTTGAAACAGAATAGTCTTCCTATCCTCTTTTGTGTCTTCAGATTGTTGAGAAGTTACCTGTATTGGAAGAGTTTTCTAGCTGTCAGAGTGGGTACAAAGTAGGACTAGAAAAAAATGCTGTGAAGAATTGTCATTGACTCTTTAAAATGGGGGAGAGAGGACTGGAAGATTTGGAAGTTGACCAGAGATGTTTTTGTTAGGCCAAATGAAAGTGTGTATGGTGGTGTTTCTTTTCTGTTTTATAAGAAGTTTTACTCATCACTTGGACACCTCTCCCTGCCCAACTTCCCCTGGTCTGAGCAGTGTACAGGCCTGAGGTCTGAACTTGACTCAATATTTTTAGGTGATCTCAAGTGAATTAGCATGTGTTTTGTTGGTTAACTGTTGGGGCCAGGGCCAGATTTTTGAATTTGAAAGGGAGCCCTGTTAACTCAGGCTGCTGGGCTCAACTGAATTTGGAAGTGTTTGGAAAATTTTGGAAAAGATTATGTTGCAACTCACTGAGTGGCCTGGTAACTGGCTTAAAGACGTTCTCCCTAGCCCCAGTGTTTGTTTAAGCACCAGTCTTTTTTTTCTTCTAACCCAATTTTTCTGGCCAAATGTAAGTGGTGAGTGTACTTCTCCAAGTGAGTTTGCCAAAACTTGTTTTTGACCTGGTTACACAGTAGTTGGATTGTTTGGATCTTAATCGCTCAGCATCTATGTTAAGTGCAGTGAAATAAGCTGAACGCATCAGTCAGTTTTTAAACTATAAGAGAAAAGAAGGAACTGGTGTGTTTATTAGTTGTTAAGAGGTGGGTACTCTTTATGGTAATAATTTGGAGAGGTTCATTGTTAAGTTTTTTTCCCCTCCTCATTTCCTCTTTGTGGGCTCCCTCCCCCAAATGCTAAAGCTTTTGAGGTATATTTGCTGAGCACTAAATGAGGAACTATTTGGCATATCAGTAATGACAGCTTTCTGACTTCAAAGTGTGTACAACTGAGGAGAAATTTTTGTGATTATGCAAGCCTGAAGAATTAAGAAATCTGTGCAATAGTGGTATACAATCCAGAATAAAATTTTGCTTGGGATTTTGTTCACAATTGGACTTTTATTATTATGGAAATTTTAAACATCCACAAATAGAGTAAAGCATCCACTTTAACAATTACTAGCACAGGGCTAATCTTGTTCTTCTGTATTCCTCCTCTCCATTATTTTAATGTACATCCCAGATAACATGTCATTTCATCCATAAATACTTCAGTATCTCTCTCTCTTTTTTTTTTTTTAAGGAGCTCTGGTAGCATAGTGCCTAAGGCACTTGACTGCTAACCAGAAGCCTGGCGGTTCAAATCCACCAGCCACTCCTCGGAAGGAAGGTTGGGCAATCTGCTTCTGTAGTGATACTACCTCAGAAACCCAAGGAGGGGTCGCTATGAGTCGGGGCTGACTCGATGGCACATAACAACAACAACATCTCTTTTTTAACGTTCACAAAGCCATTATTACACCTAAAAAATTCTTTAATGTCACATATCCAGTGTTAACATTTTCCTGATTATCTCATAAATGTTTTCTTAACCATCAGAAGAAGTTCTTTAAGGTTTATAAACTGATAGTGGGAAATTCAGTGGAGATTGTGAAAATGGATAGACGTGTAATGTGTTTTCTTCTGTTTTTATAAATGTAAACTTTCCAGTACCATTCACCTTTGTGCTTAGGGGTCTATTTTAGGTTTTTGTTGATATAATTTGCATATGGTGGTTTTGAGAATTAGATTATCAATGTTCTAGTGTTTGTTTTTTGCTGATAAACATCTATCAGTGTGAATAGCATCAGAGTTTGGAAAATATGTGTGATTAACTTGATGGCACATAACAACAACATTTTTTTTTTTTTTTTTTTAAAGGATCTCTAGTAGGAGCTCAGGAGCTCTGGTAGCATAGTGGCTAAAGCACTTGACTGCTAACCAGAAGGCTGGCGGTTCAAATCCACCAGCCACTCCTCGGAAGGAAGGTTGGGCAATCCTACTTCCGTAGTGAATTGCTTCGGAAACCCAAGGAGGGGTCGCTATGGGTCGGGGCCGACTCGATAGCACATAACAACAACAACAGCAGTAGAGCTCAAGGAGCTCTGGTGGCATAGTGCCCAAGGCATTTGACTGCTAACCAGAAGGCTGGCCATTCAAACCTACCAACCACTCCTTGGAAGGAAGGTTGGGCAATCTACTTCCGTGTAATACTGCCTCAAAGACCCAAGGAGGGGTTGCTATGAGTCAGGTTCTACTCCACAGCAGTGAGTTTGGTTTTGATTTTTTTGAGTGGGGTAGTGGTTAAGGCATTTGGGTGCTAATAAGAAGGTTGGCTGTTTGAACCCACCAACTGCTCCATGGAAGAAAGATGAGATAATCTGCTTTTGTAAAGATTTACAGCAGTGGAAGTTCATTGGGGGTTGCTATGAGTTGCAATTGACTTGATGGCAGTGAGTTTTTTTTTTTTGCTATTTACAAAGAAGTGTATTTTAGGTAAAGTACCTGTAAGCTGAAAGACCTGTAGTTCTAGTTTATTTCATAGTTCTATTTTCTATGAGTTTTGTTTTTTTAGAGATTGCACACAAAACCCATTGCCAATGAGTCAATACCAACTTATAGTGAACCTATGGGACAAAGTAGAACTGCCCAATAGGGTTTTCAAGGCTGTAAACTTTATGGAGTCAGATTGCCCCATTTCACAAGGGCTGAGGGTGGTCTTTGGGAGTGACAGGAGGTTGAGGGAGTAGTGGGAATCTCTCTCAGAGATGTTGGTTAGATTTGAGATGAAGGAGGAAGCTCATTCTTAAAAGTTGAGGTGCCACTGGAAGTTTTGTAAGGATTAAAGATCTTTGGGAGGAGGAAACTTGATCACATCGTTTTGTTTTGAGAAGTAGATGGTTGGCCTTTGGTAATGGACTAAAAGAATGGAGGTGAAGGTGGAGATAGGACAGTGGCAGTGACAGTGGAGAGGCAGAGAGGATGATGAGGTGGATTCAGGATGACACTTGAGGAGTGCAGTTTCTTGATCAGTCCTCCTTGCTTTGTTTAATCTGTTGAGTTCACTCATTCTTTGTAGGCTTTGTTATGGGCTTTTAAATGGGTACACTCTCCAGTAGATTGGGAGGAGCTTTGAGATTAACAGAGTGAAAGTGCTGAAATTACTTTCCCTTGCTGAGAGAGTGAGTGCCAGATAAATTGTCTGGCTTTTTAAAATCATTAGTGTAACATTTTGGAGTAGGTACTTAAAGTTTTGTGTAAGGTTCTCTAAATATAGTGACTTTTGTTCTTAGTTGAGGTAAAGACATCCCGTGGGGCAAAAATGACTTGTGTAGAACTAGGTGTTTTCCTTAGGAGGAGGGTTAGTATTGGCTGATCTGTCCCTAAGTGGCATGTACAGACTTGTTCTCAGACATTGATTTCCTTCATGCTGAAAGGACTCCGGACTTAGAGAAGGTGGGAGAAAGCCCTGTTTGTCAAGTATTGGTGTGCAGCTCTCTTAAATATCAATGCCAACTTCCAAAAGAAAATCCAACCATCAAACAAAACACTCCTGGGTTTTTAATTCCTTATAGCTTGAAATTATATAATAAATATATGTTCATTTGCATAACTGCAAACTTCTACTTTTCCTTTTTTCTTAACGTAACTAATATTTTGATTTGTTCATGTCAACAAAAATACTATCAGGGCACTTTTGGTACAGTGTCTGGGTTTGTAAATTTTTATGGCTTGATCCTGGAAAAGGAAAGAGACATTTTTTGAAATGATACATTCTGCTTTTGAAAGAATATATTCTGAACATGTGTGCTAAGCTGTGGAATAATCATCTAAGGAATTTCATTCCCAGGAAACTAAGATTAATTGTAAGGGAAGTACATTTTACTTTACAGGTAGATACTTTGACGTATACATTTCATACATGTTCGTTTATTTCCTTGCTTTTTCTGGTGGCATAGTGCCTAAGGCACTTGACTGCTAACCAGAAGGCTGGCAGTTCAAACCCACCAGCCACTTCTCGGAAGGAAGATGGGGCAATCTACTACCATAGTGATACTGCCTGGGAAACCCAAGGAGGGGTCACTATGAGTTGCATTTGACTCCATGGTAGTGAGTTTTTTTTTGCTAGTAAATACTGTATCAGCTGGTGGTGAACTGAATTTGAGATTAAAGATTGCCCATTCTTAGAATGTCAGATGTTTTCCATCTCTGTACTAAGTTTATGATGCCTGTGCTTCTTATCATTAGTATCAATACTTTCATTTTTCTATATTCCAGTTATTTAAAAAAAATTGGCAGATAGCAATAAAATATTTGAAGAATTGCACAGACATACTGCTTTCCAGATAAGGGTGATACAGCTGGCAGAAGCCTAACTGTGGGCTAGGAAGCAACACTACTGTGTGAAAACCTGGAAGGTACATTCTCCAGCTTTTATGCAGATTGATTATGGACATCAAAGTAAAATGTACTCAAGTGCGGGCTGAATGACAGTGGACTGTTTTAGAGCCAAGGACGTACTCCACAGTAAATTCTAACAATCATATACTTCTAATTTAGAATTTGTGATAAGAGGTTAAGAGGTTGAAATAAAATTTAGGTGGCTTTCTAACCTTTGAGTCAGTGTTTAAAAACTTTGTTTCTGTCACAAGTAGGTAGATATATAGTGGATTGTAGTTCATTATACAAAGTATTTACCAGTAAGTACTTTGAAAATTTTCTACAAATAGATTTTTCACTTAATTCAGTTGAGTTTTTGTAATGCTGTCCTGAATGACCAGTTTTCAAATATTAAGACATATTTAGTAATTTGATTCTCAGCTGCTAACTGTGAAAAGTTGGTGGTTTGAACTCACCCAGTGACTCAGTGGAGAAAGACCTGGCAATCTGTTCCTTTAAGATTACAGTCTAGAAAACCCAGTGGGGCAGTTCTACTTTGTCACATGGGGTTGCTATGGGTCTGAATAGACCCACATGGCACCTAACAAGAACAATGGGGATTCCCAAGTTTGTATTTCACTTCTGAAAGATTTGGTTGCTTGTCATGTTGTTCAAATAATATCGTAAGAGTTGAATCAGGGCCCAAGACCGTGCATAGGGTTGGCAGACAATACAATGCAAGTACATTGGTATGTTCTGTAAGAATTCCCAGGTATATAGTAGAGCTGACGAGGGACAAGGTTGTAGTCACTTCTTGGCCACAGCCAGCTACCCCGAGGGAGCGAGTAGTTGGACCAGTGGGCGTGGGACCGTAGTCACAGGGGACATCAAACTCAATTGGCATAACACTACACATAACTTACTACACGTATTACACAAAAACATTGTTCCACATCCTCCTTTGGCAAATAGTGACTGGGATCTTAAAAGTTTGCAGTCAGCCATCTAGATGCAACAATGGGTCTCTCCTTATCCAGAGTGAAGAAGAACGAAGAAAACCAAAGATGTGTGGAAACAATTAGTGCAAGTGACTGGTACACCATGAGATCCTCAGCCTATACGACTATGAAACTAGAAGACTGGGTGGTGCTTGGCTATCATGGTCAACCACTTGGAGGTGGATCTGTGTAGGAGATCCTTAATAGAGTGGGAGAACAATATGGAACAAAACTCAAAATCATTTAAAAAAAAGGGGGACCAGGTTTGCTGGTCTGATAGAGCCTGATGGAACCACTGAGACTATGGCCCATAGCTGCCCTTCAGGTCTGGAACTGAACCCACTCCTGTGGCTTCCAGCCAATCATAAAAGAGGCACATGAACTGAACATTTACATTAGGTAGATAACAATCCTTAGAAAGAACAATCATGGGTGAATAGAAGGGCTGCGTATGCACAGGGAAACAGCTTGGGGGCAGGAGTGCATAGGAGGGAAGGACACATAAAAGAGGTAACTATGGGGAGGAAGTAGGAGGGGAGCTGTTGCATTATGGAAATTGCAGTTAGTATCATGAGGCAAAGTGTATGTGAGCTGCTGTATGGAAAGTGAATTTGCTCTGTAAACTTTCACCCAAATCACAGTGAAAAAAAAAATGGGTAAAAATATTTGAACAAAAGGAAGGAGGGGATGGTTAGAGAATGGAGAAAGCTAGAGGTAATTTTACAGTGTATTTTTTTTTTTAATTGTGATTTTGGTGAAAGTTTACAGAGCAAATTCATTTTCCATACAGTTGTTCATACTCATTGTTTCATGTCATTAACTGAAATGCCTTATGATGTAACAGCTCTCTTTCCACTTCCTCGCTGTAGTTGCCTCTTCCATATGTCCTTCCCTCCCATGCACTCCCAACCCCCATACTGTCTTCCTGTGCAAACACTGCCCTTCTGTTTCTCCCACGATTGATCACTCCAAGTAGTATATCTACTTGATGTAAGTGTTTACCCCATATGCCAGTCTGTTTGGCTGGAAGCCACAGGATTGAGTTCAGTTCCAGGCACGAAGGTTGGCCAGGGGCCATAGTCTCAGGGGTCTCAGCAGGCTCTATCAGATCAGCAAAGCTGGTCTTTTTTTTTTTTTTTTTGAGTTTTGTTCTACATTGTTTTTTTTTGAGT
>NW_006921604.1:13625980-13629193 GCF_000298275.1 Orycteropus afer afer
TTTTTTTGTTACCTTGTGACTAACCACATTTCTTTTTTTCTTTTTGCAATCTTCCTATTTTTTTCCTTCATTTATTATTCTCCTTCCCTTATTCCCAATGATTCTGTCAGGTTCTGTCAGACCATCAAACCTCAACCTTTTTTTTTTTTTTTTTTTTTTTTTTTTTTTTTTTTGAGTTTTGTTCTACATTGTTTTTTTTTGAGTTTTGTTCTACATTGTTTTCCCATTCTCTCCAGGATCTCGTACGTAGATCCCCTTCTGAGTGGTAGACAGTGGTAGCCAGGTACCATCTAGTTCCTCTGGTCTCATGGTCATACTGGCTGAAGATTGCTTGACCATGCAATTTGTTTTTTCTTGGTTTTCTTCATTTTTCTTTGCTCTGGATGAGGAGAGACCCCTTGTTACATCTATATGGCCGCTTGCATGCTTTTAAGACCTCAGTCACTACTCACCAAAGTAGGATGTAGAACACTGTTTTTTGTGTACTGTGTTATGCCAGTTGAGCTTGATGTCCCCTGTGACCATAGTCCCAAGCCCACAGGTCCAACTACTTGTTCTCTCAGTGTAGCTGTCTGTGGCCAAGAAGCCACCACAATCTTGCCCCTTCTCAGCTCTGCTACACACGTGGACGTTCTTATAGCACATACAAATATGCTTGTAGAAACATTGTCTGCTAACCCTATACATGGTCATGGGCATACTACCTCACCTGCCTGATCATTCAGTCTGTCCACCCATCCACCTGTAGATCAGTGCTTGCCATCATGGACAGTGCAGTACTGTACATGCAGAAGGGTTCATCTTTGTTGTCTGTACCTTCTGTGTACATCTGTGTCTTCCTCTTCCTCTGTGTCTTCCTATTCCTCAGTACCACCATGTTGATCACTCACTTTTGGTATATTGCCCTTCCCTTCACCCAGTATCTGTACCTACCTGGCAGTGTTCCCCTCCCCTCCCATCCCTGGTAACCAACAAAGAAAGATTCCTTCCAAATATAAACCTTTCTTTGACAAACTATATTCTTAAGTTTCATAATGCTATGCCATTTGTTGCCCAAACAGTATAATCTTTCGTTATGAGGCTGATTCAGTAAAAAAAAGTCCTCTGTGTTATTCAGAAGAGAAGCTACCTGCTTGGTTGGGTAATTAATAAAGTGATAGGCTGGGATGCACTTTTTTTTTTTTTTAAAAAGTAGGAGTTTCAGAAGTAAGGGGAAATTGAAAAGTTCCAGGACTTTCCATGTTTTTTAAATTGGGTTCTCAGAAACTCTGACATCAATATAGCATTGTAAGGAATTTAGAACTAAACTGGGGGGATGATGAAAAATGATTAACCATATAGGGGTGGGTCATGCAACAACTGTGTATTACACACAGAATTTTGTGCCCAGTTTTGAATGTTAGGTGTATAGTGGTGAATGGAATAGGCAGTACATCGACTCTTGTGGAACTTAGGAAAGATGGGGATGGACACATGTAAAAGGCCAAATATATGGTATCAGCTTTCTTACAATGTCTGCATCTCCCCAGGTGCTCTGCCACAGCGAATGCACTGAAGGAAAAAAAACCAAACTCACTGCCACTGAGTCGATTCCAACTCACGCTGACCCTTGGATTTCTGAGGTGGTATCTCTATGGAAGTAGATTGTCCAGTCTTCCTTTCCAGGGGTGGCTTGGTGGGTTTGAACTGCCAGCCTCCTTGTTAGCAGTCAGATGCCTTAGGCATTATGCCACCAGAGCTATGCACTAGCAGGTAGAAATAGCATAGACTCCAGCGTGCTCCTAAAACAGATTCACTTCAGCAGGGCTTCTCAAACCAATGCATTCGTAATATACAGTAGAAACAAGTTATGAGAAAAGCAAAATGAAAAATTAGACATAGAAAATAAGAGCCTGAATTTTTTTTTTTTCCACCATAAGGTTTTTACTGGCCAATTTTTTAAAAAAATTCTTTTATTGTGATTTGGGTGAAAATTTACAGAGCGAATTCACTTTCCATACAGCAGTTCAAATACACTTTCTCATGATGTTGACTGCAATTTCTCACAATGCAACAGCTCCCCTCTGACTTCCTCCCCATAGTTACCTCTTCCCTGTGTCCTTCCCTCCCATGCACTCCTACCCCCCCTGCTGAGCTGTCACCTTGTGCATACACAACCCTTCTATTCTCCCATGATTGATCTCTCCAAGGAGTATATCAACCTAATTATATGTTCAGCTCATATGCCAGTCTTTTGTTTGTGGCTGGAGACCACAGAAGTGGGTTCATTTCCAGACCTGTAAGGCAGCTCGGGGCATAGTCTCAGGGATTTCATCTAAAGAGCCTAAATTTTTTATGATCAAAAGACAAATTGCTATAAAAATTTTTGCATGTGTAGTGCCTAAGGAGCTCTGGTAGCATAGTGGCTAAAGCACTTGACTGCTAACCAGAAGGCTGGCGGTTCAAACCCACCAGCCACTCCTCGGAAGGAAGGTTGGGCAATCCTACTTCCGTAGTGATACTGCCTTGGAAACCCAAGGAAGGGGTCGCTGTGAGTCAGGGCTGACTCGACGGCACATAACGACAACAAGTGCCTAAGGCACTTGACTGCTAACCAGAAGGCTGGTGGTTCAAACCTACTAGCCACTCCTCGAAAAGAAGATGGGGCAATTTACTTCCCTAGTGATACTGCCTCAGAAACCCAAGGAAGGGTCGCTATGAGTCGGGTCCAACTCGACGGCACATAACAACAACAACAATAACAACATTCTCCATTTCTGAGATTATCTTGTGTACGCCAGTTGGTTTGAAAAGTGCTAAGCTGGCAGAATTGATTCTGGGCAGGGCCATTGCATTAGCAAGCTCTAGAACTTGGGCCTGTTGTCTGTGCTTCCACCCCTGAGAAGTAGGGAACCAGAACACATGCTGCTTGCAACTTAAGTGTCTCTGATCCTGAGGCATTGTAACTGTTTTAGATATGGCTAAGTATTGACAATATTACCTTATGAAATAGAAATAAATAAAAGAAGTAACACCTCTTTATATTGTAACTTTTAAAGACCTTTCTTTTAACCATATGATAAATAGGGCCTTTAAAAACTTATTAATAAACCTGTGAATGCACAGTCAAACAATATGAAAATGCTCGTATCCAAACTCAGAACCTGTGGTCTACTTCACTCTTGGCCCTCCTATTCCCTAGAGGCATCTGCTTTTTTTTTTTTTTTTTTTTAA